>NC_140170.1:88741859-89266859 GCF_963971535.1 Notolepis coatsorum | reverse complement strand
TTAATTTAAATTATTTAAAGCATTAAAATAAATTAATCTAGATTCATCTATGGAGTGAAAAATCTTCAATTTTAGCGCCGCGGATATAAGAAAGAGGTCTAGCTGAGTCAATGTTGATGGTTCGTTGAACATTTGTATTTCACAGGAGAGAAACTGTATTCAAAGAAAGCTATTAAAATAGTCTTTGAATCTAAATACTTTCTTTGTGTTGATTTTACATTAATTCCATGATTTTAGTCAAGTAAATATCTGTTAGAAGCTTCGGTTTTAAGTAGAAAAATGCCATTTTTAATCTAGATTAATCTAGATTAATTACAGAAAATTGTGAGATTAATTAGTTACATTTGGTTTTATCTATTGACAGCACTACTACATAGTACATGTAACCCTTTCAGTTGCAGAGGAGCAGGAAGGTCAGGGGAGGGACTGTTTGCAGCCAAATGTACTCTAGTCTCTCTGCATGCTTGTATGGTTGTATACTTCCTGTTCTCAACCCGCTGAGGTATAAACGGAAACCTGCCCCCCCCCCCCCCCAGTAAATAGAGCCAGCGTGTGTCACTCTCTCTCTTCTCTGCATTGCTCTCTGATTATGGCAGGCGACTCATCTTAAAAATAAAAATTTAAAAAGACTGGGCATCATCATCCATCCTTATCCATGATTTGAACATTTTGTTTTTGTGATTCAACAATGAAGAAAAAAACACAAAAGAATGAGGCCGAGACACCCACACAATTACCAGCACATGGTGGCGCATGGTAGCCTACACATTTACAGTCTGGATCACCGGGACACCGGCAATTCTTCAGTATTTTCACTTAACCCTTTCACTACCATACTACGGAAGGTTAACCCTTTACTATCACACTACAGACGGTTAAACCATTTGTTGTGCGGCAGTGAAAGGGTTAACATTCTGTATTGTCGCAGTGAAAGGGTTAACCATTCGGTAGTGTGGCAGTGAAAGGGTTAAAGCTGCATTTATACAAGTCGCTGAGGTGAGGGGGGAAAATGGTATTTCCCTTTTTTGTTGAAATGATCTATACACTATCAATCAATACATTATCCTCTGTGACCTCGCTACACTTAGCACAGAGTGCAGGGACTCAGCCAAACGGTTCAATATCTTGTCGGCTCTTGCTGCAGGGCCTATTTAAAACGCTGGCCCATTCAAAACTAGAGCAGGAGAAGCCGTGAATCCATTACGACCAGAAGAGAGCTGAGTCAAACCCGACAACACGGTGGAGAGATACACCCACAGAGAGCAGGGGCTGCATAGTAACTGTATTGCAGTCTCTGGGTTACTGTGAAGATTCACACGAACATGTTGTGGATTTCTCCAGACCTCTCTTGGCAGAACCTGAGATGTGGCCAACAAAAGCAACCCCTCCCCTATCCCCACTCAACTCCAACCCACACAACCAAAACATAAAATGTAAATAAAGTGCAATACCAAGCGGTGCTTTTTTGCCTAGAGGTTGCAGATTCTACCTTTAATGTGAACAAATCAACTCAGCAAGTTTCATTGACCAGTGTAGCAGCAGTGCAAAGACATTACATTCTAAAGTTTCACAGAGAGGCTCCCCCTTCTAACCAATCAGAGAAGCCACTCCAATAAGGACTTTTAGTGACTGAATTTATGAATTTATGAGTGCCTCATTCAAAACAGTCAGGCAATGAGGACCATGTAGACTAACCACTAAATTACTACTACATTTCATGCTTATCCAACTAAATCTTCTTTGAGCTTCCGATTGGTTAGGAGAGGGAGCCTCGTTGTGAAACTTTAGAATGGAATGTCTCTGCACTGCTGCAACACTGGTCACTGAAACAGTGTGTCCATGTTGGAGCAAAATACAAAGAAATCGTACACATTGTAGCTTTAAGTGGATATGGCTGATACCAGTATCGATCTGAATACACTAATTTGTGCTGACTAGTATTGGCCAATTATCAAACAATTACAGGAATTATGTATGTCAATTGTTTTTGTTTTAGATAGACAGATCTATAGACGTGACGTATATAGTATTATATATACTCACCATCCTCCAGATAGGCATGATTAATGTTCTCCTGCTTGACTGTGACCTTTTCTGGGACCAGCTCATCATGGTTGTCTGTGATCGGGCCATTCTGGGTCAGGGCCTGCCCCACCGGCTGCTCTCTGCTTCCCGGGGTCCCGTGGGCCTGGCCTTGGGTGTATCTGGAAGGTGGCGACCTTCCCAGGGGTGCCACCGTCTGTATATAACCCTGGTGCCTTGGCACTGAACAGGCATCGAGACTTGCGTTAACCTGGGAGAACGTCACTTCAGACTGGTACCCCGTGGTGATAGTGGTAGAGATGTGGGAGGCCAGGGTGGGGTAGTGGCTCTGCTGCAGCCCAGCGATCTGCCTCTGAGCTGGGGAGCCGCTGAGGACGGTGGGCCCTGGGTGACCGGGATGTTGGTTCGCAGGCTGGTACAACACAGGGTTGGTGCTCAGAGTGCTGCTTTTGGGCGGATAGTAGACTAACTGGTCCTCCAGATAATGTGATGTTAGCCCATGGGCTCCGGGGTCCAGGCTCGCCATATGGTACGCTGTTGGGGAAATGCTTGAGGCTCGCACGTGGCTGTCCTGGTCGAGGTGATGGTAGAGGGACTTTGCAGACAGGCCGAGAGACTGATAATCTGTGCTGCTGAATGAACTGAACTGGTAGTCGTCTACCAGCTCTGCTTTGATGGCTGGGACTGCAAATTAAGACACAGACAGGTCAGTAGAGATAATCTGATTTCTGAATGGTCAACGAGATTAGTTCAAGTTGGTCTACCAATAAACCATGGGAAGGAAACACAGGGAGGTCTAGACATTACAGTCATTGGATAAGTCAGTACTCTGTGGTTAGGTTTTCATGTGAGATAAAAGTGGTGCAATGTCCTGTATGATGATGATGAAGATGAGTTAGTTAATAGAGCCCAGCAGTGTCCATTCCCTCTGGCTACGGAACCATTTTTATTATAATCCGAGCCTCTGGCTAAAAACTAAGATTAGCCACGATAATTCTACTATGCAACATAGAAACCTGCACTTCTACTAGACTGTAAACTGTAAAGCATTTGCATATAGTATTTAATAAAAGATAAGAGGACAATGGGCCTCATTCACCAATACTCTCTTATTATTTTTCTTATATTTTTTCTTAACCGTCTGTTAAGAGAAAAAATAAGAAAAGCTACCGCCGCATCATCAACCCGTTCTTAACGTCCAAATCTGTTCTGGTGTGTTGAATGATGAATCTCACTCATTCTTAAACTCAAATGCATGTTCTCGCTCAATTAATTTGCATACAGACATGCCCCGCCTGCTCCTTATGAGGCGTGTGCAAAACAGCAGAGGGATCGGCATCTGATCCATTAAACAGGAAGCGATTTGCGACTGATCTCAAAATAAGATTAGATTAAAATGTATTGTTATTGTACAGCACAAGTACAATACACCATCCAACCAGAGTGGATAAATAAATTCTCCATGAATAAATTCATATAAATAAACGGCTTAGCGAGGCAGTCTCAGCCCACGACGAGCACACACACACACACACACACACACACACACACACACACACACATACACACACACACACACACACACACACACACACACACACATACACACACACACGTACTGTAAAATGCTCTGCTGGAACAATTCATTTCTCCATCACCGCAAATCCGCCCCTCAATTAATATCACCACGGGGGGGGGGGCATAATCCCATGGGACAATGCATTGGGAACTTGTGTCCCACGACGAGATCTACTCCCGTGAATATTATTGCGTGGATCGGAATACGGGCGCGCACGTGGGAGCACGCTCAAAATCACCCACATTTTTCCATGTCGTGCGTCGCGGAACTTTGCTCTCGTCTGACTGATGCACATCTGCAAGACTCACTCAGAGTTGCAGTGTCAGATTACACACCAGATTACAATACACTGAAACTGTTAAGCAGTCACTCATCTGGCGATCAAGTGGTATTTGGGGGCAATTGACCAATGATAGGCTTTTTTTCCCCCATCTGGGTAAGAGTTTCTTATCTGGGTAAGAGTGCTCTCGACCACTCTTAGAATTTGGTCTTGCCTAAGAGAAAAGCAAAAATAAGAAAACATTGCTGCATCCCAGGTGAGAACAAAATAAGAAAAAATCAAAACTCAATCAGCGCCGGACGGTCCGGACCCGATGATAGTCGGGCTATCTCGCCAACCATTCAGCGCCAGACCCGAGTATAGTCGGGTTTTCATCGTTATTTCTTTTATTCGATATTTCCATTCATTACAGGCACACGGACATCGGGGTTAACATGGGGAATCATAATGAGAATGCCAAAGTGCAATACCGGGTGGCAGTATCGAGCACCCTTTGAAACATTATATCTTGGCCTGTGCGTCGATCAAAAGTCTCCGGTCGGATTTCTATTGGTCGGGCAAGGGATGCGGTTATAACGGTCAGATTGAGAAGCATGAATTGCTCCCGGTGCATGATGTGTGGCGGATTATGTTGGTGACACGATCGACACCAATACTGGGACTCGCAATCAGATCATTGGAATATTCTTTTTGGGGTACATCCTAGTGAAGGTAAGGGCTATATGATATCAATCCTGCGTTGATCCAAGCATGACTTCACTTCGATCACAATAATATGTGTGTAACATTACTCCACAACGTGTGCCGTTGGTGACGATCAAAGCATCAAAAAACTACCCCACCCACCCTGTCATGCATTCATGATGAAACATAATACCGATAATATAGATGTGATCGAAATAGTAGTGTGTACAGGCGAGAAACGGCAACGTGTTTAGTGAATTGCACGTATTGCAGCCTCATTTTCTGGGATTAGACAGGATTACTCTAAAACTATATTCATATTCACCAATCACCACGGTATAAAACGGGAATGTATGGATGAAAAAATTATTTCTTTAACACATATTAAACCATAGATATTTTAGAGCGTCTGCCTTTTAACAACACATCACACATATCGCTGTGGCGTCCATTGAGTTAAGAACAAAATAAGAGGAAATATGTTCTTATATCGCTTCCTGAATGAGGCCCAATGTGCTCACTTTAAAACTCATGTTTCAAGTTTCTTTATTCATTGTCATACAAAAATACAGAATACTTTTATATGAAATGCTTTTTTTGTGTTTTGCTCCTGAGAGTGTGCTAGATAAAAATAGATAAAGTATAAAATAGAAAGTCAAAAGTACATAAACAAAGTGTAAACAAAAGTGTTCATCAATATACATATATACAATATACAATACAGAGCAGAAACAATTAGTAACTGAGTTACAATACAATACAGTATACAGTACAATGCAGAAATGGGATGAGGTACAACATAGGGTAAGGTGCAATGAGGTATGGATTGTAGTGCAAATCTCTTTACCAATAAATATAAAGTGTGTTAAAGTGTCTAAAGTGAGTAAAGTGGGTGCTACAGTGAGTTGTTTATTTAAAGTGAGTGCGGATGTGTGGATGTGTGTGCTGTGAGTGGTTTGTTACATAGTGTTATTGTCGTTGTGCAGATCCCCATGGAACTCCAAGACAACATTAACACTTTGAATGCCATCCACGAGTTTTCTCGTGTTTACCCCCCGCGGGTTGAATGCCGACTCACGAGAATATTCGTTGTATTCGTTTTTTTTTTATTACCGATCTGAAATCATATTGCATCAAGCGAGTCTATCGTTGGAGATCCAGGCACCCCCGGCGCTCAGATGTGAAAAAAGCGCCCCCTATCGTCTCCCAGATGGTAATTCACCCTTTTGGATTGAACTCAATGAAAATGAATGGGACAAAACAACCCGCACTCCACATTTTACTTCTCACTCATGCAACAGGCGTCTACCAGCTTCATGCTGGACTCTCGGAGCAGCTGGGAATATGTGTTTTACAGTAATCACGGTGGATCACTAAAAGGAGCGATTTTTTCGAATGGCGATCAGGAATTGGAATAATCCATTTGGATACCATCTGATCTCAGGTAAGGAATCTATGTTACCAGTCTAAGGATAATCAGATCCGTTTTCACGGATATATAAGCGTTTATGTGATTATGTGATATCGCTGTTTGACTGTGCGCGCCGTCAGGAAATAGGAGCATCGATTATCAGCGCGCGGCACGAGCGTGCATGCATACACATAATACTATCGATCATCTAGCGTTTATTTGAAAACGATTCATAAATAGGCAGACAAATGACAACGTTAATCTAGAATATTCCAGGAAAAGGCGATTATCAGGGAATCTCTTCTTTTTTCAGTGAAACCGAGTGCTTTTCAGAATGGTAGAACATGGAAATGAAGCGATAAAGAAACAATCTGCTTTGACAATGTTGACTGGAAAACGAGTCTTTGATAAGCCACGGGCAGATTAGACACATAGCCATAATTTAAAACATAGATTAGGCGATATTAACGTTAACATTGAAGTGGCCCTGGGCATTCAAGGGACTAATAATGAATTAACCTTGGGCAGTCAAAGTGTTAAGACAAATGGCCCACAGTCAGGAGGAGTTCAACTTTAAATGTACTCCTCATAGTCAGGATTAGAATACAAACACTACAGCCATACAGTCCGGCTCTGCTGCCCTGTTCAGGCCCGGCCCCTAAGTGACCTGGACCTTTATATTATTATTCATATTATTTTACATTATTATTATTATTTATATCATGTTTTTTCCTGCCTATACCTCCCCTCCCCTGCTCCCCATGCTGCTATGACACCTGAATTCCCCCCAAGGGGATTAATAAGGGAACACTTGACTTGACTTGTTTCCTGGTTTCAACAAACACAAAATAAATCTTTACAAAAAAACTTTACAAAACGTCTCCTAGTATAGTATTAAAGTTATTAAAGGTACAATCTGTAATGCCGTCAAACAGTGACCTCGAGGCAAAATAGCCCCTCTTGGTACTTGCACTTTGTTAAAAATAAATGTTTTGGTCTTATGTGTGGGTTGGAGTTGAGTAGGGATAGGTGAGGGTTACTGCTTTTGCTGGCCACACCATATATAAATGATAGAAATGCACACCATAATAAGTCATTATAATTAGGGATGCTCGATATTGGCTTTTTTACCGATACCGATATACCGATATTGTCCAACTCTTAATTTCCGATACCGATATCAACCGATATCAACCGATACCGATATATGCAGGGTTTCCCCCCCCAAAAAATTTAATAATTTCAGGTAATTAACATTACATATCTCTTGTTGTGGAATTAACACAACATTATGCATACTTTTGACAATAAATAAAATCAGAATTTGTTCTTACTTGCTTGCCTGGGTAAATAAAGGTTATAGAAATGTAAAAAAATAAAAATAAAAAAATATCTATAATTTTTTTTGAAAACCGATACCGATATTTTCCGATATCACATTTTAATGCCTATACCGGCCGATAATATTGGTAGGCCGATAATATCGGACATCCCTAATTATAATGTATATCCACTTAGAACGAACCAGGACAGGATTCCAAAGGTAGCATTTAGATGGACACCACCTGGAAAGTGAAAGCCTGGATGGCCAAAGAACACCAGACCTCTCTTGGCAGAGCCTGCGGTGTGGCCCGCAATAGCAACCCTTACCCTATCCCCACTCAACTCAACACCCACACATCAGACCAAAACAAAACAAAAATTGTAAACAAAGTGCAGTACCAAGTGGGGCTCTTTTGCCCACGACCATAGAAGAAATACCTCGGGAACCAGAAAGAGGGCACTACTGATCTCCGTAGACACACAGAAAATGGACCCTACCTAATAGAGTAGTGTAGGTGAATGGAACCTACCTATCAAAGGAGTGTAGGTGAATGGACCCTACATATCAGAGGAGTGTAGGTGAATGAAGCCTACCTATCAGAGGAGTGTAGGTGAATGGACCCTACCTATCAGAGGGGTGTATGTGAATGGAGTCTACCTATCAAAGGAGTGTAGGTGAATGGAGCCTACCTATCAGAGGGGTGTAGGTGAATGGAGCCTACCTATCAGAGGGGTGTAGGTGAATGGAACCTACCTATCAGAGGGGTGTATGTGAATGGAGCCTACCTATCAGAGGAGTGTAGGTGAATGGAACCTACCTATCAGAGGGGTGTATGTGAATGGAGCCTACCTATCAGAGGAGTGTAGGTGAATGGAACCTACCTATCAGAGGGGTGTATGTGAATGGAGCCTACCTATCAGAGGGGTGTAGGTGAATGGAGCCTACCTATCAGAGGGGTGTATGTGAATGGAGCCTACCTATCAGAGGGGTGTAGGTGAATGGAGCCTACCTATCAGAGGGGTGTAGGTGAATGGAGCCTACCTATCAGAGGGGTGTATGTGAATGGAGCCTACCTATCAGAGGAGTGTAGGTGAATGGAACCTACCTATCAGAGGGGTGTATGTGAATGGAGCCTACCTATCAGAGGAGTGTAGGTGAATGGAACCTACCTATCAGAGGGGTGTATGTGAATGGAGCCTACCTATCAGAGGGGTGTAGGTGAATGGAGCCTACCTATCAGAGGAGTGTAGGTGAATGGAACCTACCTATCAGAGGGGTGTAGGTGAATGGAGCCTACCTATCAAAGGAGTGTAGGTGAATGGAACCTACCTATCAGAGGGGTGTATGTGAATGGAGCCTACCTATCAAAGGAGTGTAGGTGAATGGACCCTACCTATCAGAGGAGTGTAGGTGAATGAAGCCTACCTATCAGAGGAGTGTAGGTGAATGGACCCTACCTATCAGAGGGGTGTATGTGAATGGAGCCTACCTATCAGAGGGGTGTAGGTGAATGGAGCCTACCTATCAGAGGGGTGTAGGTGAATGGAGCCTACCTATCAGAGTGGTGTAGGTGAATGAAGCCTACCTATCAGAGGGGTGTATGTGAATGGAGCCTACCTATCAGAGGAGTGTAGGTGAATGGAACCTACCTATCAGAGGGGTGTATGTGAATGGAGCCTACCTATCAGAGGAGTGTAGGTGAATGGAACCTACCTATCAGAGGGGTGTATGTGAATGGAGCCTACCTATCAGAGGGGTGTAGGTGAATGGAGCCTACCTATCAGAGGAGTGTAGGTGAATGGAACCTACCTATCAGAGGGGTGTAGGTGAATGGAGCCTACCTATCAAAGGAGTGTAGGTGAATGGAACCTACCTATCAGAGGGGTGTATGTGAATGGAGCCTACCTATCAAAGGAGTGTAGGTGAATGGACCCTACCTATCAGAGGAGTGTAGGTGAATGGACCCTACCTATCAGAGGGGTGTATGTGAATGGAGCCTACCTATCAGAGGGGTGTAGGTGAATGGAGCCTACCTATCAGAGGAGTGTAGGTGAATGGAGCCTACCTATCAGAGGGGTGTAGGTGAATGGAGCTTACCTATCAGAGGGGTGTAGGTGAATGGAGCCTACCTATCAGAGGGGTGTAGGTGAATGGAGCCTACCTATCAGAGGGGTGTAGGTGAATGAAGCCTACCTATCAGAGGGGTGTAGGTGAATGGAGCCTACCTATCAGAGGGGTGTAGGTGAATGGAGCCTACCTATCAGAGGGGTGTAGGTGAAATGTTGTGGCTGACTGCGTTTCCTCTTCCCGTTGACCACATAGAAGTTGACTTTGACTGGGTGGTAAATGGCCGGGTCTCGATATGGAGGGACCTCTAGAAACAGCATGCTCTACACATGGATCATACAACACACAGTTCTGAAATTCATTATGGTACAGAGGGGCACAGGCTGGTTCACATCCCCAGTCTACCTATATACTACTATGTTTTAGCATGTTTGGACGTGGAAATAACTTATACATCAGCAGTACTTTGCCCATAGATGTTTTGAGATCACTGTTTTGAGGATCTGAGAATGTGTTTACTAAGGCCATGGTTAGACTGGTGTTTTTGTGGCGTTTTTTTTATATACGTTTTTGAATACGTTTCATGTCCCTATTACACAGAAATGCGTTTTTTGGCGTTTTTTTGTGGATACGGCTGAAACGCTAAATTGTGTTTGCGTTTTGGAGAACCGCTAAAAAACGCGCCGACAACAGCGTGTAGTCTGCATGAGCCATTGTTGCGAAAACGCCCATGCGCAGTAGATACCATCTGCGTGCCCTTCCGGTGACAACAGAGTGTGTGTGTGTGTGTGTTTGGGACAGAGCTGTCCCAAATAGCGGCAGCTACCATGTGTTGTCAAGTTATTGTTATAAGGATCCCAGTCCAAGTTACAACAGTCTGCATTCCCTTAACAATTGTTTGTATTGAGCCGTATTGTATTGTACCCATATGCAATATGTTAAATAAAGTTTACATCCATTCATTCTGCTAGCATTACCGATTGCATGAGCAGCTGGCTAACGTGAGCTATCAGATCCTGTTAGCTCAAAGCTCCTCTTTCAACTTAACAAGCATTAAACAAAATGGCCCAGTCATCTATTCACCTTTGTTTAATACACACAGCGTTGTCTCTAATGTGATCTAACTACTGATAGCTCTCGATATCATCAGTTTGGTGCTGGCTAAATAGCGTGAGCTAACGTTAGCTTCTAGCCACAATGCTATACTGTTATAATGGCATACTCCATTGACGTTGGCATGCAGCTAACAATGCTACCGATCTTTTTTTAGACTAAACTATCCGCTCTTGGTGGTCACTTGTGTTGATGTTAGTTTTGTTTCATCAACAAATGACAGGCAGAACACACAGTGAATGTATCCGTTTTGTTTATTGCACTTTTATTAGGCTTTGCTGAAAAATAATTGCTGCATTGAGTAAATAGGCAAGATGGTGGCGCCCATAGGCGTCTGCCTTGTTGACATTTTCTTTGCTGGAGCGAAGTGTATTGGCACATTCAAGTTCTGATTGGTTGAAATTGCCTTCATGTTCGCCACCTACTGCCACCTACTGCTTTGGCAGTGTACTACATCAGTGTGCTCAGGTGACAAAAACAAAAATAAAACGAAAGTGTGACTCGAGGCGCAGGACGTCGCGGCGAAACGCGTATGACAATGAAACGAAAATGAAACGAAAGGTGTAACCGCAGCCTAAGTGTCTTTGAATACGAGTGCCAATTCAGTTCAACTAGTGGCGTTCTGTGGTCATGTGACCTGACCGCTAATCCTTGATCAGTATTCCTATTCTTAGACAGGTTCATGTTGGGGAATATATATTGAAAAGTCTTCAACAATATATATTTAGTCTGTTTCAATCAACTCCTACTGTGTGCACACAAAATCTAACTACTCCAACCTACCTGTCCAACCTACTCCACCCGACATCCTACCTGACCAACCTACTACATCCTACCTGACCAACCTACTACATCCTACCTGACCAACCTACTCCACCCTACACCCTACCTGTCCAACCTACTCCACCCTACACCCTACCTGTCCAACCTACTCCACCCTACACCCTACCTGACCAACCTACTCCATCCTACCTGACCAACCTACTACATCCTACCTGACCAACCTACTACATTCTACCTGACCAACCTACTCCACCCTACGTGACCAACCTACTCCATCCTACCTGACCAACCTACTCCACCCTACATCCTACCTGACCAACCTACTCCACTCTACCTGACCAACCTACTCCATCCTACCTGTCCAACCTACTCCACCCTACATCCTACCTGACCGACCTACTCCACCACTACACCCTACCTGACCAACCTACTCCACCACTACACCCTACCTGACCGACCTACTCCACCACTACACCCTACCTGACCAACCTACTCCACCACTACACCCTACCTGACCAACCTACTCCACCACTACACCCTACCTGACCAACCTACTCCCCCCTACAACTTACTTGACCAACCTACTCCCCCCTACAACTTACCTGACCAACCTACTCCCCCCTACAACTTACCTGACCAACCTACTCCACCACTACACCCTACCTGACCGACCTACTCCACCACTACACCCTACCTGACCGACCTACTCCACCACTACACCCTACCTGACCAACCTACTCCACCACTACACCCTACCTGACCGACCTACTCCACCACTACACCCTACCTGACCAACCTACTCCACCACTACACCCTACCTGACCAACCTACTCCACCACTACACCCTACCTGACCAACCTACTCCACCACTACACCCTACCTGACCAACCTACTCCACCACTACACCCCAGCACATGGCCTCCGATCTTCCAACTCTGATCTCCTCATCATCCCCCGCACCAGGCGGTGCACACTAGGAGACCGAGCCTTTTCTGCAGTCGCACCCAAGCTGTGGCACACTCTCTCCCCTGCCTTCCGTTGCTCTGATAAGATCAAGATGTTCAAAACCAGACTCAAATCTCACCTCTTCAGACTCTCCTTCCCCCAGCATGGCACGGGTCCTGAGTAGCACTATCCTTCCAGTTGCCCTTCCCTCTTCCACTAATGGTACTCTTTTGAACCATTAGACGCTTTTAAATTGAATCTATTATTATTATTATTATTATTATTATTATTATTATTATTATTATTATTATTAACATATTATTATTATTATTATTATTATTATTATTATTATTATTATTATTATTATTATTATTATTATTATTATTATTATTATTATTATTATTATTATTATTATTATTATTATTATTATTATTATTATTATTATTATTATTATTATTATTATTATTATTATTATTATTATTATTATTATTATTATTATTATTATTATTATTATTATTATCATTATCTGGCAGTCAGGTTACAGAGTCTGGCAAAATATATGAACTGAGCGAATGGGAGTAAATCATCCATTGACGAAATGTGTCCCTTAGGTCATGTTAGTGTCGGTCCAGGTGACAGGAGAGCCAACTCACAGGCTGACTTTTGTCTCGGTCAACAGCCGCCTCCGCCTCCCAGATCTGCTGCCCTTCTGAAAGCAGAATGAGTACAGTGTACATGCTTTAACTGCTGGATAAGTCAAGTTATACATGTTGTATACTGTGTGAAAACAAAAGCTATTTAGCTATACAATTCTGTCTTTGATCTACTAATTTATGAAGTCATTCTGCACCCAGGCAGTAGAAAAGCAGTGTCTTTGTCATGTCTGGCTTCTGTGTTTCATTCTCGCCTTACTAACTCTTACTACCCACGCTGTGAGTTTGATGAAACAAACTGTGTTAGCTCTAAGTTTTTATCAGTCAGTCTAACCACATCCTGTTGCACTAAACCCCACACCAGGCAAGAGACTAAAACCTGTGTGGGGGCAGATAGTGTCATAATGAAGAGTGATATTTCCATATAGTCGTAGTTTTCTAACAGTTAAAGTTACAACAACACAAATAGTTTGTACTGTTGCATGTTCATGTTTTGTATTGTTTCAAAGTGGGGTTTGGTGGGATCCGTGTGTCACTGAAAGTTGCCGTCACTGTGGTCATATGCAAATAACATCAAAACACAAATACTGTATGAATAGGCAAATACTCTCACTGGCAGGCTTACAGGAAACCAACGGAATGGCAAAGCATTGGCAGTGACAATAGCCCACTTCAAATAAAAAATACATGGTTGGAATCAAAGGTGTACAGTAAGTAAACCATAACCACGATCTGTATAATAATCCAAGTAACGTGTTGATAAACTCAAACTGAACGATTATCTGTTATTCAAAATCAAACCACCGGCACTCTACTGTACAAGTTGGTTTGGTTTGTCCTCCTCTCCTCACCGCGGGTCTTCTCGGAGAACATCACTTTGGAGTCGGAGTTGAAGTTCTGTCCGGTCAGGACCATTTGTTGCCCACCGAGAACCGAGCAGCGGCCCAAGTCATGGTTCTCCACCGCAGGCACGTCTTGGGCTGAGCGCTGGGCTGTGGGCACAGCAGAGCATACACACATAATATACATACATTACAGCTGTTTAATCAGTCACCCAAGTCTCAGACCCGGTGGCCTGATGCCCATTTTCTACCTGCATTTACCTCGAACTCTAAAACTATTTGTTATATATTATTTGTTCCTATGCTTTGTTAACATGTAGTTCCTCAGTAGTTCCTAGATTAATCATTATTTGTGCCACCCCCTGTTAAGTACAAAGTGTTACAAATAATGATTAAGTATCTAGGAACTAATGAGAAACTATATAATAAAGCATGGGAACAAATTTACCTGAGAGGTAGAGGTCAGCAGGTAGATAATAGGTAGAGGTCAGCAGGTAGATAATAGGTAGAGGTCAGCAGGTAGATAATAGGTAGAGGTCAGCAGGTAGATAATAGGTAGAGGTCAGCAGGTAGATAATAGGTAGAGGTCAGCAGGTAGATAATAGGTAGAGGTCAGCAGGTAGATAATAGGTAGAGGTCAGCAGGTAGATAATAGGTAGAGGTCAGCAGGTAGATAATAGGTAGAGGTCAGCAGGTAGATAATAGGTAGAGGTCAGCAGGTAGATAATAGGTAGAGGTCAGCAGGTAGATAATAGGTAGAGGTCAGCAGGTAGATACTAGTCACATGGATAGTCTACTGAATGTGTTGGTGGAAAGGATTTCTCTTCCCTGGAACTTGAGTCACTGATGGCTAATCAACTGTTTGTTAACATATTGTTGATTGATTGATTGATTGAAAACTTTATTAACAGTTTGCAGAATGGGTACAATACAGTACAGCTCAATACAAACAACTTCTAAGAGGATGAAGACCAGAAAAATACTTTCGTCTTGTTTACATAAGGGTCCTCCATTTTCAATTCATCAAGACATTTATGACATACAAGACATACAAATATATGGTACTGTGTAATAAAGAGAGAACATCATAAAAAAAATAGAAGTCAGAAGGGGAAGAAACTGTACATTAGAGGGGATTGGGTGGGGTGGGGGAGTGGGCGGACGGGATTTTGACATTTACCGGGGCCAGTTTCTAATTAATAATAATAATTATGGATGTCCGATATTATCGGCCTACCGATATTATCGGCCGATATTGGCATTAAAATGTGATATCGGAAATTATCGGTATCGGTTTAAAAAAAAATTAAAAATTCTCTTTGCTCTTTGAGAGCGGTTTTGAAGGAGGGTAGGGATTCAAATTCCTTTATGGCTGTGGGTAGGGCTTAATTGGGTTTAATGTTCCTCATTAAAACACTGAAGTGAACTATTACAGAGAGCCCAGAAGAGGAGAAGGTGTAAACCTAGGGTGGGGATATCAATATACCATAGCTACCCCTCCTCCCACAATATCAGATAAATCTGTGATATTTCACTGACACAATCAGTGTATCTTTCTCAGTACTATTTCAAGGCTTTCAATGAGAGACCGCTGAACAATTTCCTGTAAAAATTATGCTTTTCTGTCAAAATAGTTGTAGGACTGAAAGGCTTTTATCTGTAATTGATTCACGTTTTTTTGCCCATTTGTATAACAAATTTAGACATTTTAGACATCATTTCAGATTGTTACTGTCAAATGAAAATGCTTGTTAAAAGAACGATAGTGAAAGAATGAAAATCGCAAAATGGCTGCGCTGTGGTTCATAATGTGGTGATAATGTGGTACCGGAAGCTCTCTGGCGACTCCCTCCCCAAATAGATACTGCAGGTGAACAACACAGATCAGAGAACGCAGAGATGAAAGCAGAGAGGGTCATGAAACACAAATGGGACACAAATCTATGTACAATATATGAGAGAAGATCCACAAGAGAACATGTACCAGTATAAATTAAACAATCACTGCAGTCAGACTGATGATCATATTGGAAATAAGCCAAATATAACCAATTCCTATAATCAGGATTCCTGCAGGTTTCAACAAGTTAGATTTTTAAGACTTTTTAAGACCACTTTGAATAGAATCTAATACCTATTTCACGGCCATACTGGAAAAAAAGTATGAAGGAAAATTACTATGAAAGAAGTAAATCCATACAAATTGTCGGGGGAGAAACTGACATTTTTAAGATCTATCAAAATCATATTTAAGAAATGTGTAAGACTTTTAATGACAGATCTTTAAGACATATTGAGACATATTGACATATTGACATAAGACATATTGAAGACATATTGAGTTGATCAGGTGGGGGGGGGGCAATGATACTTACAGCATTCAACAGGATCAGAGGCCACCTGAAGAGAGACAAAGTGTCCTCCAGACTGGGGAATGTGGACACGGAACACTAAACACACACAAGTGTTCTTTCTCCCAATGTCCGTCTCTCCGTTCCTCAGTTCGATATCTGCATTCTTTAGCTTTAGGATCCCTGCACAGTCAATTCTGTAAAAAATTAAATACACGGTATAATTTACAATTGAAGCTTGACAGGGTTCTGAAATAATATGTTTGTATAAGGGCTGGGCAATAGCTACATAGATATTTATCAAAAATCGCCTATCGTGGATTTCTTTCACATTGGGAATTGTGATACCCAAATCTGCTCTGAAGCAAATATCAAGTCAGGTTTCTGTTTCTCACAAAATTATTTCTGAAATATGTGTCAAATGAACATTTGTTTCAGTTTGATCATGTATTACATTCCCATTACCATGCAGTCCTATATGATGACCATCAATTGGATGATCTAACGTGTTATATTCTAAAGCGTATATTGTGATATAAATTGATATAAGAAAATCCATATTGCCCAGCCCTAGTTTGTATGTATCCACATTATGTACGGTCTTTCTTAATGGAGCTGTAACAATTTAATTTGAATCCAGTTCTTCAAGCAGAGATTTGATGCATCATACAGTAACTTCACCACACTTTGGTTTGGTTTCACTTTGATTCAATTCACTTTAATCATGTCGCCACCATCTTTAATCAAAACGGCGGCTGGGGTGGCAAAACCAGAAGGCGTTATTTTCATAGAACGCTATCAATGCATTTCAATGAGCAGGTGACAAATTATTTCATCCATTTCAAAACACAAAAACAATGGTGATTAAAATCATCTCTATCAAACTTCAAACACAAGTTAAGATCCATCCATAGACATTTGTTTATGTAATTATATTTTGTGTCCTCTATCTCTCCCTCCCTCTCTCTCCCTCCCTCCCTCTCGCCTTCTAGACCAAGGCCCTGTTTCTTGTACCTGGATAACTGAGTTAGCCGGATAACTTTAACTGGATAACTGAGTTAGCCGGACTTTCCGGTTCCCTGTACGTGGATTTTCCAAATCACCATGACAACAGATCCAAAAGTTTGAGCCTGGTCGAAAGCAGAGTTTAAGTTCAAGTTAGCCTGTGAACCATCGCCACGCCCCCGCAAAGAAGTGACAGCCCGTTTCCTGAAACTATTCCCACAGTCTACGATCTGCATTATACCATTCTGAATTACGTTTTTGTGCTCCATTCTTCCAGAGGGGGCTTTTGAAATGTAAAATAGACCCAAAATGCTGATACTAAATTCACTTTGTCCTAAATAATGCACGTTATATATACCGTGGCGACGGTGGCGCTCGCTCGTGCGATGTACACATTATGTGGTTATTTTAATTGTAACTGGGATTAAGATGTCTGATGAGATGCGCTGTTTGACGGATTTGAGAAATTGAATGAGCCGTTGACGTCACATTAATGAATGAGGATAAAGAGATAAACTTCATTCAAAACAAAGGATATTCTAAACACGGGTCTCTCGTTCATTAATGTATAAACAATGAATTTATCCCATCTGGCACAGTGGTGCAGCGGTAGTGCTCAAGCCTGCCAACCCAGCGACCGGGGTTCAAAACCCGGTGTTTCTAATATGATTTTTTTGAATATAATATTAATGATTATATGCCAAAGTAGCCTGGTTTTAAGTTAAAATATTATAAATCTACATGCATTGAGGATGTCATTCTTTATATAGCTCTCAACGTGCACCAAATTGAATTATTCCTATATTGCAAAAAGAAGGAGACGACTAGGGTCTCGAACCCCGGTCGTCTGTGTGAAAGTCAAAAGAACAACCCGTTAGACCACATTGGAGATAAGTTAAAGATTGACTATACATCAATCAATGGGTAAGAGAGCCGTATCGTAATTCTGTATAACAGTTAACTAATTATTTTCGCTAGCAAGATCTCATTTGATTATTCAATCCAGCAGGCAAGTTTAAAGAAATATAATCTGATTGATTGAGGTAATGAGGGACTTAAAATTAGCCTATAGATAACGCATTTAACTTGTCGGCGAGGCGATTGAGCCATATTGCAATCTGTCAATAAAGTCTTAAATCAATTAATCAATCAATGCCGTTAGAGAATCAGGATCTCTGCCATCGATACGTGCTGGCTTTTCACCTAAGCGGCCGCGCGCATTTAGCCTGAGTCGCAAGTCTGGCTTGAGTTAACGAGACTGAATCCACCTTCGTGGAACAGGAAAATCCCGGCTTCAAACATCGGGTTAACTGAAGCTGGATAATGACATCTTGATCGACTTAGTTGAACCACGTACAAGAAACAGGGCCCAAGTGTGTGTTTGTTTATATACACAGTATGATCGATGTGTGTGAATTTATTTAATGTATGCTATATGATTTTCTAATGTTTTTTATGCCACATGTTCTTGTGTAATTACAGTATATTCCCTCTTTCCTTTCTGTATTTGAATTGCACTAATAAATAACAAGTTAAAAACCTAAAAGACAACGAGTCTGTAATTACATGAGTGTATTCTGCTTGATGTTTGGACTATTTCAGCTCTTTACGTAGTATTTTTATAGCAAGATTTTAACATTGAAGTGAATAGTGAATTTTTTTACATTGAAATTAATAATGAAAGTTTTAACATTGAAGTGAATAGTCGATCGCAACAACCATGTGTAACGTACTCCAGAACGTATGCCGTTGGTGACTATCAAAGCATCAAACCCCCCCCCCCACCCTTGCATGCATTCATGATGATACATAATACCTATTATAAACATTTTATTTGGAAATAGTAGCCTGTCCAGGCGAGCAACGCCAACGCTTTTAGTAAATTCACCTGTTGCTCCATAGCGCCGTTTTCTGGAATTAGCCAGGATCACTCTGAAATTATACTTATATTCACCACGGTATAACACGCGAACGTATACATGAAAACATTTATTCTTTTTCACATATTGAACGATGGATAATTGATGTCAAATGAGCCATAGTATTGTATCCATAGCTATAATATAGAATATAGATATAGCCCTGCAAACACCACCACGCATCCCTATCTCTTAGAGCGGTGGCGCAGAAGGAACAAAGATGGGCTAGGCCCGCAGCGCTGAAAGAGTTAACACCAGTCTGTGTTATGTCAAATGTATCAGCGTTCCAATTTCACGTTCCAAAGTTCCACATGCATCGCAAATGAATGAAATCTATGCCTTTAACACGCTGACTTCTTACATTGCTCTCATGTGGTTCCTAGGCTCCAAGGGGATCTCCAGCACTCTGGTACCACTGAGAGTCCTCTCCAGACTGGGCGTGGTGACCATCTTACCAGTGATCTGGTGCGCCTGGTAGAAGGTGTGGGGTTTCAAGACCCTCTCGTCAGCTGTCCCTATAAACACCTGCAGACCCAGTGGAGCTGTGCCTCTGTACCCATGAAGCTGGGGAAGGAAAACACGCACGCACACACACACGCACGCACGCACGCACGCACGCACGCACGCACGCACGCACGCACGCACGCACGCACACACACACACACACACACACACACACACACACACACACACACACACACACACACACACACACACACACACACACACACACACACACACACACACACACACACACACACACACACACACACACACACACACACACACACACACACACACACACACACACACACACACACACACACACCTGAATGTGTCAAGTGTCTTGTGCTAATATACATAATTCTACTTGACTTCACTAGATTGTTATTGTCGATGTATGAATTACACCTCACTTTCCAGAAGTTACATTGTTAGAAACTTCTCTTCTCTGTGTCCCTGCATTTTGCCCATAGGGATGATAGCATAGGTCAATGCATGTCAGGGCTAGCATGATGCTTTGCATACTCTAACTGCAGATCAGGAACAGCAAATTAATGATGCTGACTTGATCAGACCACTTGATAAAGGTATACACTTAAAAGTATCATGTATGTGTGAACCATCTGGTAAAGAGTCTAGGAGGCTGTGTTCTTCTGACTTTAGGGTACCTGGACCTCAGGGTGGCCTCCGTGGAGTGTCTTGACGGCCCCCCGGCTTCCCTCTGTCTCGTAGTGGGCTCTGTGGTGGGACCTGGGCTGCTGCTGGATCACCAGCTGGTACTGGTTAGACTGGCTGGGCAGGGGCCACTCTAGAGAGGGCAGCGTGGCCAGGGGAAGGCTGCTGTGGTAGGCCACAGATGAGGGGATGGAAGATATTCTGTGTTAGGGGACCAGGGATAGTTTGAATGATATGGAAATGGATATCAGGCCAATGTCAGGCTAATATCAGGCTAAAAGAAAGAAGAAGGTATAGGTATCTGAGAATTTCCCCAAGGCTACATTTGGATACAGAGAGCCATATGAAACATGTCAGAGATGAATGCAAGGCTACTGGACTTTCTGTATTTTTGGCACGCTGAAGCAAATGAATTGAATTGTATTGTATCTACATAATTATTGTCCAGTAACCCCAAAACTAGTGGTCTAAGTCAGCAATCGGTAATGGATCAGTACTCAGTCTGTAATGGATCAGTACTTGGTAATGGGTCAGTAATTGGTAATGGATCTGTACTCTGTAATGGATCAATACTCTGTAATGGGTCAGTAATTGGTAATGGTCAAATGGATCAGTACTCTGTAATGGATCAGTACTCGGTAATGGTCGATTCTTAAAGTTTAGGCCACAGAATTGGCATCAATAGTGGTATCATTGCTTATACTGTATATGTTGTGTCCTTGTATCAATGTTTGTGCTTGTCAGAATCAAATACAAAGGACAACTAACAACAAACCTGAGCGCCCCGTGGTGGGTCAGGTGATGAAGATGAGGCCAGGCAGTGGGGAGGATAAAGAAGGTCTCAGGCCTGGCCTCAGCCCTGATTCTGCCTCTACCGTCCTGCTCAGTGGCCTCTCCATACAAACAATCTTTCCCATAGACAAAGTCCTCTTCACTGTTCCGCACCATCTTAGTGGCTACTGGCCTGGGCATGCTGGAGGTCAGGCTGCTCAGCACGACCTCCGGGCTGGTAGAGGAACCCTGGGCCTGGGGCTGGGCTTGGCGCAGGCAGTGGTGCAGGAGGTTGGGTCCGTGGTGGTCTTGGGGCGAAGGAATGGGACTTGGGCTCCGTGAGCGCAGCTTGACAGGGGTGCCCCCCAGGTTGGGGCTGCAGTACTGGTCATAGGTGCGCTTCCCGTGGGGCGAGACTGAGCGGGATCGCTGGTGGGGATGCGGTGAGGTGGTCCTCTGGTGCTGCGGCAGTAGAAAGATCTCCTCAGTGATGCTGGTGCGAGGGGAAGCTCCCGGGGAGGAGTGGGTGGAGGAGATGGTGGTGTGGATGTCCTGGAGGCTGGGGCCGAGGTCCAAAGCAAACAGCACTGCTCCTCCTCCACCTACGATGGGGGAGACACACGGTGAGGGCTGAGGGGAGTAGGCCTCTGCCGACCAACCTGTGGATGAGTTACTGCTGGCCGGGCTCACACAGGGTTGCTCTCTGTAGGCCCCCAGGGCTGTGGATCTGGGGCTTGGTTCCAGGGGATGTGAGCGGAGCGAGTCGCCCGATGGGGTGATCTCAATTCTGGGGCTAGGGGCAGGGATAACCCCTGGTCTGGAGGTCAGCCCTAGGGAGTCAAACCTAGGCCCATTGACAGAGAGGAGATCCGTGGCAGGGCCATGAGAGGAGGAAGATGGCTGGTTGGAGACTGAAGGGTTGCAGGTGGAGGTATCATCACAGGGGTGGGACAGCAGGGTGTAGGTGGAGGTATCATCACAGGGGTGGGACAGCAGGGTGTAGGTGGAGGTATCATCATAGGGGTGGGACAGCAGGGTGTAGGTGGAGGTATCATCACAGGGGTGGGACAGCAGGGTGTAGGTGGAGGTATCATCATAGGGGTGGGACAGCAGGGTGTAGGTGGAGGTATCATCACAGGGGTGGGACAGCAGGGTGTAGGTGGAGGTATCATCACAGGGGTGGGACAGCCCCAGCGAACATAGGTGGTTCCCATCATGGGGGAGAGCCCCTGATTTGAAAAATGAAAGAGAGACATAATTAATTTAGCCCTGGGAAAGATATTTTAATTAAGAATGTTTTAGCAAATCATTACAGTTATGTATGTCAAAGGTGTATCTGACATATACAAGGGAGGGGGACTTTACTTTTTGTAGAGCAATTGTGGCACATTCACTATAACATTATACCAACATTGTGTTGCTGAAACAGGTTCATCCATTTTACTTTATTCCCATTCAATTCCGGAGAGCATTTCGCATATGACATCAGTGGGTGACAGCGGAGTAAACTCCTATATTTTTTCCACGCACATTGAAGCGCAAAGCTGTTCATTTCACACACTGATAACAAGATACCAAAAATGGACCCTCGTTATATAGATAGGTAATTACTTGGAATATATCCCAATTCCCACCAAATACAGGTACAGCCTACACATTTTAGAAACGGACAGTCACACACCTTTGTCATCTTCGGCGGGGATATCGTCAGGTGGGTTATATAAAAACAAATCCGAAAAGTCCAGCTCCTCCTGACTAATGTCTTGACCAAGCTCATCGGTAAGTCCCAAAGTTTCAGAAGTCATATTTGATCCTTTGAATGTGATGTAGGTTTTCTGAAAGTACTATTCAAAAATGAATGAAAAAATGTAATTAAATAATGTATAGGCTTTGCTTTGGTCCACTAATTAACGACACATTTATGCTATAATAGTTTATCTATGATAGCTAAAAATATATATATATCAGCAATGTTGTAAGCTGTAGCCTGTAGCTGCTCAAATTAACATTTCTAGCTTGCGCAACACTGTCACCTAATGAGTGAGCGCTTCCTGTCTGTCGGTGTGATACACGCACATACTGCGGATGCCCGAATGAAGCTGTTTCAGTTTGGCACGGTGAGGTAGCGCTCATTATATCCAACTGCAGAGCCGCAGAGCCAGCGGCGCTCTCAGGTCCGGCGCTCTCAGGTCCGGCAGTCTGGGGACCGCTCAGCAGCGCCACCCACCCAATTGATTGATTGATTGATTGAAAAGTTTATTAACAGATTGCAGAATGGGTACAGTACAGTACAGCTCAATACATACAATTGTTAAGGGGATGCAGACCAGAGAAAGACTTTCGTCTTGTTTACATGACATACTCAATATACAGATATACAAATCTAATCTAATCATCTAATCTAAACTAATCATGACATTTATGACATACATATATGCAGTACTGTTACATTTGTGACATACAAGATATGCAAATATGTTTTTTTTTATCTGTTTATTACTTGTTTTTTATTATTATTTATTTTCAATTTATGTTCGAAATAAATAAACTCATTCATTCAAGATATTGTGTGAGCAAAAGTATAGTTACTGGCTGTACAATACCGCTGTAGGCCTATAATACTGCTGTTCATATCCAGTATACAGCTATACACATATTTACATTAAACATAATATTCACCATTCCTTAATTACCACCATACGTACCCACCACATCACATAGACTGTAGTGTATAGCATATAACAAAAGTATACCGTTACCTTATATTTATGTAAATAAGGCAATTGAAATATAACAGAACTTGCGGCATCATATTGTTAATTTTGTTGTCAAAATCTGCAGTACAGCTCAATACACACAATTGTTAAGGGGATGCAGACCAGAGAAAGACTTCCATCTTGTTTACATCAAGGTCCCCCATTTTCAATTCATCATAAATGTACAGTTCCCTCCCCCTTGTATATATTTACTGTTAGGATCTCTGTTTAACAGTACTGTATATTTGCATATCTTGTATGTCACAAATGTAACAGTACTGCATATATGTATGTCATAAATGTCATGATTAGTTTAGATTAGATGATTAGATTAGATTTGTATATCTGTATATTGAGTATGTCATAATTAAATGTCATTATGAATTGAAAATGGGGGACCCTGATGTAAACAAGACGAAAGGCTTTCTCTGGTCTGCCTCCCGTTAACAATTGTGTGTATTGAGCTGTACTGTACTGTACCCATTCTGCAATCGGTTAATAAAGTTTAAATAAACGCATTCATTCAAGATATCTGGCCTCGCGCGGATCTCACAGCTGTGCCCGCACAGTGCAATACTCCAATTCAGCCATTTGGGTGGGTGGCGCTGCTGAGCGGTCCCCAGACCGCCGGACCTGAGAGCGCCGCAGGCTCTGCCGCTCTGCAGATGGATGCTTCTCGACAGGGTAGCCTCAGACAACATGATCATTTGTTTATACCCTCTATTCATGTATTTCTTGCCAATTTTCCGTAGTTTCTTCATGAAAGCTCATAACAGGTCGGCGAAGCCGGTGCAGCCAAATATTATTGTCTTGTTGGAATATAGGATGAATGAATGAATGAATGAATGAATGAATGAATGAATGAATGAATGAATGAATGAATGAATGAATGAATGAATGAATGAATGAAAACTTTATTTAACAGATTGCAGAATGGGTACAATACAGTACGGCTCAATACACACAATTGTTAAGGGGATGCAGACCTGAGAAAGACGTTTGTCTTGTTTCCATCAGGGTCCCCCATTTTCAATTCATATAGACATTTATGACATACACAACATACATGACATTTATGGCATAGGGACATATAGGTATTTAGTACTGATACATTTGTGACATAAACGGTATTCAAATATACAGTACTGTTACCCCTAGATCCTGACAGAGTATATACATATGATGGGAAGGGGACTGTACATTAGGAGGGGGTGGGTGGGTGTGGGTGGGAGAGAAATATACATACGGCGGGGAGGGAATATATACATGCGGTGGGGAGGAGACTGTCTATTAGGAGGTGGTGGGGGTTTTGGGCATTTATGGTGGCCAGTTTAGAATTGCAGCCTCCCGTAGGTGCTCTTTAAGAGCGGTTTTGAATGTGGGTAGGGATTCACATTCCTTTACAGCTTTGGGTAGGGCGTTCCACATTGATGTGGCATAATTGCGAAACGTGTTTAGTCCCTTGTTTGAGCCGAATCTGCGTTTAACATGATTTGTTGAGCTTCCTCTGGTGTAGTGGTTGTGGTATTCACTGACCTTTGGGAAGTATTTTGACATGTACATGGGTACCTTAGTCGTATAGTGTATCTTGTAGACCAGGCCCATTGCAAGTTGCTGTACTCTGTCGTCTACTCTAAGGCCCCGTTTAGACGAGCGTTTTGTGAACAGAAACCGCAAAAGTCATCTTGCGGTTTCACTTTTAATTTTACGTTTAGACAAGCGTTTTGGGATGGAATTCTGCGTGCAGACGACGCTGTAACGACTCGGGACGACGGAGCCCCACTGTCACACGATTGGCGCATATGTCACATGACGTGCTGTGAAGACCCGCCCTACTCTGCCTCTGATTCGCAGACTGTGGATGGGGAATGTGATTGCACCAAAGCAGAGTCACTCACAGACAGAGGGTCCAGTCACGCCGCGGGACAGATTCTTGTGTATTTAACCGTTTCACTGCCACACGACAGCCGGTTGTGTGATAGTAAGGGTTAACCTTCTGTCGTGTGGCAGTGAAAGGGTTAAAAGTACTGCCAATGTAGCCTTCAGGTGATCTCCGTTGATATAAGTCAGACATACTTGCTTTGTTTACGTCTCGGCTACTGGCGCATACCTGCTACCTGTGACGTAAGCAGTACGCGCGACCAGAGCCGTGACAACCCTTTCGTCATCGTTTTAACAGATTTATACGTTTTGATAGTTTAGACGAGATCGCAAAGCTTTTGCGTTTCTAGGAATTCCACCCTGGAAGGTAGTCTCACTTTTTTGCGGTTTCACCCCGTAAAAACGCCGTTTTCCGTATAAACGAAAGGCACATCAGCAAAAATATTTTTGCGGATTCACCTGCTAGCGTTTCCGTCTAAACGGGTGCGGTTACACCTTTCGTATCATCTTCGTATTGTTTTCTTATGCGTATCGCCGCGACGTCGTGCGCCTGAGTCACACTTTCGTTTTTTTTTCGTTTTTGTCAGCCGAGCACACTGATGTAGTACACTGCCAAAGCAGTAGGTGGCAGTAGGTGGCAAACATGAAGGCAATTTCAACCAATCAGAACGAATGTGCCAATACACTTCCTGGTGGAAGCTCCAGCAAAGAAAATGTCAATAAGGCAGGCGCCTATGCCGCGCCACCATCTTGCCTATTTACTCAATGCAGCAATTCTTTTTTCAGCAAAGCCTAATAAAAGTGCAATAAACAAAACGGATACATTCACTGTGTGTTCTGCCTGTCATTTGTTGATGAAACAAAACTAACATCAACACAAGTGACCACCAAGAGCGGATAGTTTAGTCTAAAAAACGATTGGTAGCATTGTTAGCTGCATGCTAACGTCAATGGAGTATGCCATTATAACAATATAGCATTGTGGCTAGAAGCTAACGTTAGCTCACGCTACTTAGCCAGCACCAAAATTGATGATATCGCGAGCTATCAGTAGTTAGATAACATTAGAGACAACGCTGTGTGTATTAAACAAAGGTGAATAGATGACTGGGCCATTTTGTTTAATGCTTGTTAAGTTGAAAGAGGAACTCTGAGCTAACAGGGTCTGAATCCTGATAGCTCACGTTAGCCAGCTGCTCATGCAATCGGTAATGCTAGCAGAATGAATGGATGTAAACTTTATTTAACATATTGCATATGGGTACAATACAATACGGCTCAATACAAACAATTGTTAAGGGAATGCAGACTGTTGTAGCTTGGACTGGGGTCCTTATAACAATAACTTGACAACACATGGTAGCTGAAGCTATTTGGGACACGGAGCTCTGTCCCAAACACACACACTGTTGTCACCGGAAGGGCACGCAGATGGTATCTACTGCGCATGGGCGTTTTCGCAACAACTGCTCCGTGCTGACTACACGCTGTTGTCGACTCGTTTTTTTTGCGTATCTCCAAACGCAAACACAATTTTGCGTTTCAGCCGTATCCACAAAAAAACGCCAAAAAACGCATTTCTGTGTAGATAGGACATGAAACGTCGTCAAAAACGTATAAAAAAACGCCAGGAATACACTAGTCTAACCATAGCCAAATCCTAGGTTGTCAAAGTGGGCAGGGGTGAGGTGGGTTCTGGGGTTCAGGTCAAGTAGTAGTCTGACCAGTTTGTTTTGTGATGTTTGTAATTTTGTTTTAAGCGCCTTTGAGGTACTTTGGTACCATGAGGTGCACGCATAGTCGTAGTACCCTTGAATGAGTGCTCCTGCCAGAGTCTTCAGGGTATTCTTGTTTACCAGAGAGGAAATCCGGTACAAGAATCTAGTTCGTTGGTTGACTTTTTTTATTACATTGGATGCCATTTTGTCACAGGAAAGATTTGCCTCTAGGATGGAACCCAAGTAGGTAATTTCGTCTTTCCTTGTGACAATATTGTCACCCACTGTAACTGAGAAGCCGTCGGTCTTGCTGAGTTTGTTATTTGAACCGAAGAGAATGGACTCTGTTTTGCCCATGTGTAATGATAGTTTGTTATCAGCGAGCCATATGCAGATTTTGCCTAGTTCCGAGCTGAGGGTTTTTTCAACCTGCAACTTGTTCTTGTCAGAGACCAGCAGGGCTGAGTCGTCCGCAAACAGGAACAAGTTGCAGTCACAGGTTGACGACATGTCATTTGCATAAATTAGGAAGAGTAGCGGTCCTAGTATGCTTCCTTGTGGATGACACTACTTTGAGGCTGTCCTATGCAATGTAGGCTTTTTTGGCCCCCAACGATATTAATTGTGAGTGTTGGGGGCTCACACAAAATAGTCTCAACAAGTTGACCACTAAGTGGCAGTATTACTGTTTTTAATACCCGAGTTCTTTCAATAGGCTATATTCATGGGTTTTGATTTTGATTTGATTTTGATTTGATTACGGATCCCCATTAGCTGGTGCCATAGCAACGAGTTAGTCTTCCTGGGGTCCACACAAAAAAAAACATACAAAAACTATTATTATTGCAAAACAAAATTATTAAAAGTCAGTACTCAACACACAATGCATAATGAAACTAACAATTAAGATGGCAAAAATTACATGCAAGCAGAAACAGAAAAAAATAAATACTTGTTTACAGTGTTAAATACAATTTAAGATTATTTAAAAAAGTTAATCTATACTGTAAATTTGCAGCAGAGGTTTTGAGGCAGGTTATTCCAAAGAGTTAATGCTCTAAAAATAAAATATCTCCTTAAAGCGTTGGTTTTTGGACCTGGCAAATCAAGCTGCCCACTACTGGAACCTCTAGTGTAATGCTCATGCACACAGTATTACTAAAAACAATCTGTTTATGTATAAAAACAGGAGTTGTACTGCTCACAACCAACTTGAACAGCACAAGTATACAAGGGATGCCTACTAAAACTAGTCCCTGCTTACATTTTCAACTCACTTTGATAAATCACATCATGCCACTGAAATGACCTCAGCCCCATGCAGCCTCTCTTAGCCTATAGTAGCCTACAGGTATCTGTTTGATTTCATACCAATGTTCACCCTGGACCTGCTCTGCTGACCCTGAATAGCAGACCAACTAGAATTCACAACTTCTATTAATGCCATTATAGTAATTAAGATCGAGGTGTTCTGTTATTAATCCTGCAATGTGTCAATGCAGGTGGAGGGGGGGGGGGGGTAGGTGTAATGCTATTGATTATCTCCCTGCTAGTGCTGTCACAGTTGTCTGTTTACATC
Organism: Notolepis coatsorum; assembly: GCF_963971535.1. NCBI lineage: Eukaryota > Metazoa > Chordata > Actinopteri > Aulopiformes > Paralepididae > Notolepis > Notolepis coatsorum. Next base: position 89,237,976 of record NC_140170.1, on the reverse strand, counting down.
TCCTTTCATTCTCTTGAATGAGCTTTAGAGAGAGATGGGAGACATCATTGAGTGCTGTTGAGTGCTGACATTCAGCAGCACTGATTGAATGAATGAATGAATGAATGAATGAATGAATGAATGAAAACTTTATTTAACAGATTGCAGAATGGGTACAATACAGTACGGCTCAATACATACAATTGTTAAGGGGATGCAGACCTGAGAAAGACGTTTGTCTTGTTTCCATCAGGGTCCCCCATTTTCAATTCATATAGACATTTATGACATACATAACATACATGACATTTATGGCATAGGGACATATAGGTATTTAGTACTGATACATTTGTGACATAGGCGGTATTCAAATATACAGTACTGTTACCCCTAGATCCTGACAGAGTATATACATATGATGGGGAGGGGACTGTACATTAGGAGGGGGTGGGTGGGTGGGAGGGGAATATACATACGGCGGGGAGGGAATATATACATGCGGTGGGGAGGAGACTGTCTATTAGGAGGTGGTGGGGGTTTTGGGCATTTACGGTGGCCAGTTTCGAATTGCAGCCTCCCGTAGGTGCTCTTTAAGGGCGGTTTTGAATGTGGGCAGGGATTCACATTCCTTTACAGCTTTGGGTAGGGCGTTCCACATTGTTGTGGCATAATTGCGAAACGTGTTTAGTCCCTTGTTTGAGCCGAATCTGGGTTTAACATGATTTGTTGAGCTTCCTCTGGTGTAGTGGTTGTGGTATTCACTGACCTTTGGGAAGTATTTTGACATGTACATGGGCACCCCGGTCGTATAGTGTATCTTGTAGACCAGGCCCATTGCAAGTTGCTGTACTCTGTCGTCTACTCTAAGCCATCCTAGGTTGGCAAAGTGGGCAGGGGTGAGGTGGGTTCTGGGGTTCAGGTCAAGTAGTAGTCTGACCAGTTTGTTTTGTGATGTTTGTAATTTTGTTTTAAGCGCCTTTGAGGTGCTTTGGTACCATGAGGTGCACGCATAGTCATAGTACCCTTGAATGAGTGCTCCTGCCAGAGTCCTCAGGGTATTCTTGTTTACCAGAGAGGAGATCCGGTACAAGAATCTAGTTCGTTGGTTGACTTTTTTTATTACATTGGATGCCATTTTGTCACAGGAAAGATTTGCCTCTAGGATGGAACCCAGGTAGGTAATTTCGTCTTTCCTTGTGACAATATTGTCACCCACTGTAACTGAGAAGCCGTCGGTCTTGCTGAGTTTGTTATTTGAACCGAAGAGAATGGACTCTGTTTTGCCCATGTGTAATGATAGTTTGTTATCAGCGAGCCATATGCACGATCCCATTTACGAACACTCATTACATGTAACCGTAACGCTAACCCAACAAGGATCACAAATAAATAGCAGTAAAAACAGATGATAAGAAAACAGAGTAGTTCATAGTCCCATAACTCCTTCAACAATGCATGTTCCTCTCTTTCATCACCAGTAGGCTAGTACCACTATTCTCCTCAAGCACTAAAAATATAAAAGAATATTAACACCGTTTTAAGATTGTTGTTGTTTTTGTTTACTATTGACTCAGGACATTAGCTTTGAGTGATTTGCGTGAGTGATTAGAAGCTATAACCTATGTATACACTATTTCTCCTTATTGGTCCTATATGAGAGGAAATAGAGAACGCGATGAGTCTGTGAGATAATGATGGAGAGCATTAGATTGTATTTTGTGGCCTCAGTACTTTGCGAACGGCAATGTTATTTCTATTTCTATATGTTATTTCTGTTATTCAACCAGCTCACCACAACTCCTTCATATCCGTGTACCAGCAGTGTTCATAAAAACGACTTCAGTCTTTGATAAAACATTTCTCTTCATAACATAATCTCTTGCCCATGAACCCAAGTTCATTAAAACAACATCATGACCACCAGAAAAAACATGGTTTTGGTGAAGGTGGTATGGTGCATCTAACAGGTTGATTACCATATAAACAGCACATAATGTATATGTTCTGTTGATATTATATGTTTGATGAGGGACATATGAGTTGACACCCCTGGAATGGCAGTGAAGGTGGCTTTCCCTTTCATAGAGCGCCATCTTAAGGCAGGCAGAAGAGGTGCGTTCATGCTAAACATCACTAACACTGCAGTGCTATCCTGTATCTTCCTCTGTCATTACAATTACATTTCATGTCAATATATTTCATATTAGTGAGTACTGTACAAAGTGTTTCTTTCATCTAAAATAATTAATTTAGATGACTGTTTAATCAGGATTAATAAAATCCAGTGTTTATAGTGAAGCACTTGTTAGATGTGTCCATACACCTGTTAAACACTTCAAATCAGCTAGGCCTTACACATAATGTTGTTCTCTTTGTTCCAGTATGGCTGCCTGTAACCATTGGTAACCACTTTCAAAAGAAAATGTCTGTGCAGTGATAGAGTATTTAAAACAGTGGAAAAGCAAGACATTACTGTGCTACTGTGACTTGTTTACAAGATCCAGTAATAAGACACCAAATCATTATGTTTTTGTTGATATATTTCTCATTTATCAACACATAGCAACCATTGTTTTGCACATAGTAACCGTTGTTTCTTCCATTGCCATGTACAAAACAATGGTTGCTATGTTTTTTAATAACTTTCTTTATTGGAAGAGTTTTCAAAATTATGCAGACAGTTATATATTATACATCTTCCATTTTTTTCTTCCCCCCCCCACCCCATTTCCCTTTCCTATCCCCTAACCCCATCCCCCACACGAAGACATACATATAATACACGGAAATACAAAATAAAAATATGTGACAGAAAAAAATAAAAACTATGATACTAATATATCTGAGATGAAAAGACAAAACATTTTAATAAATAAATAAAAATAGGGGGAAAACAGAGGGGGGGGGACTCAGTCATCACAACCAGGCAGGGATGTCAAGGATTCTATGTGCTTTAAAAGGGGTCTCCAAGTCTTCTCAAAGGTATTCCGGGAGCCAATAGGGCCTTTGAGGGAGAATCTGAGCTTTTCAAGATTAATAGATAATAGTAGTTCCTTAACCCACCCCCATTGAAAAAGAATAAGTCGCCTGGCCAATAAAGTGGAGAAGGCAAGAACAGGATGTGATATTTTGGAGGGTAGAGGCTGCAGAGGAACACCGAACAAGGCCACGAGAGGATCAGGGGTGATAGTAAGGTTGTAGGCTGTGCCGATAGTTTCAAAAATTTCAGACCAGAATGTGGCAAGGCTGGGGCATGACCAGAACATGTGGGTGTGATCGGCAGGGGATTGTTTGCATCTATTACATGAGTCAGAGATGTTGGGGTACATTCGAGAGAGTCTCGAGTTTGTATAGTGGACTTTGTGTATAATCTTGCACTGTGTGAGGCCGTGTCTCGCACAGATGGAAGATGAGTGGACAGAGTCCAATGCCCAACTCCAATACTCATCAGACAATTCAATTCCCAGCTCCCGCTCCCACAAGTTCTTAGGGCCAGTTCCTGGGGTATCCGTAGCGGAGCTAATCAGGTTGTAGATGTTGGAGATTAGCCGGGTTGAGAACCATTAGTGAATCTATAAGGGTTTCAGGGGGCCGACTAGGGAATTTGGGGTTCTGGTTCTGTGTGAAGTGCCTAATTTGGAAGAAACGAAACAGGTGGGATTTGGGAAGGTCGAATTTCTTTACGAGGTCTGGAAAAGACATGAAAGTCCCTTGGTCGTAGAGATCATTAAAAGTGGTTATCCCTTTGTCAAACCAGACTTGAAAGGAAGAATCAGTGCAAGAGGGCAGGAATAAATTATTGTAATGGTTGCTATGTTAACAGGCAGCCATGTTGGAAGACAGAGAACCACACAATAATTTGTATGTTTGAAATACATTTATTTATTTATTTATTTTCATGTGAATAAAATATTTTCTCTAAGAAAAACAATGTACATCATTCAAATACTACCATTGCACTTTATACACAATGAAAAATAAACAACATATACTGTGATTTATATGCATAACTTAGAATACAAGGAGATAAAACATACAAACATATAAAGTAATCAATTGACCTATTTCTTAATAGACCTAAATGTATCTATTTCTTAAGTGAGAACATTCCATTAAGATCGATGGGCAGCTGCCTCTGTACATCATTCTTTGTACATAAAAACTGGTGTTCTATTATAACTCATAGTTTAAATAGTTCATATTTATATATTACACACATATAGCCTACTATGTGTGTGTATTTGAGGTATTTCTGGCATGATTACATAATACTACATGTTAATTTATATATATATATATATTTGTTTGTCCTATTTACAGAGCAGCAATATAGGGAGTCACAGGAAGCTCAAGGCCATGGCAACAGAGCTCTCAGGTTTATGTTGCATTGTCCACCGATATATGAATACGGGACCTAGGAAAGAAACAAAAAGAAACATTTAATGCAAATAGAATATCTCACATCTCTGCTTATTTGCCTAATGGCTTAGGTCAGGTAATTTCTCACAGTTTCAGAGGAGTGTTGATCTAGGTTCGCCTTTCAGACCATAATGGAAGAGATCGTCAAGGTGACCTAGTCAGTGATGGTAGTTTAGAGGTTCCTCAACTTGATCATATCAAAGACCCACAAGATCTGCGTTGTATCATGGACACCCATTCAATGTGATTCTTATCCCAGTAGGTGGGGAGACCACAGTGAGCAGAATGAAACCTATGATCAGAATGACACTTGTGCTAACCTCCAATGAATGAAAATTGCATATGATAGTGGGTTCAAAACTGTCCCAAATGACCCCACTGAGATGCCCCCTGACATTTCCTCCAGGACTCCTGCGGGTCCCTGGACCTCACGTTAGATCCCTGCACCTCTGTTCTAGATCTTAACTTCCACTTGAAGGAGCATGATGAGCCTAGACTCAGATCTATGTTGTCTAAAAGGTAAGAAGTATGAACTTTCTCTTTACCTCATCTCTTGATGAAGGCCACCGGCAGTTCCCTGCTAGGGACCAGCAGTCCGGAATGGATCACGTCAAGTGGCTTGTTGTCTGTCGACACAATCTCATAGTCTCTGACCAACTGGTAGAGAGAGAGAGAGGAGAGGCGGATATGGGAGTTAGTTGATTTGATGACTCAGGTAGATGGTTGAGAGAAAATATCACTTGATCAAAAGCAGACAGACAAGTAGCTACCTAGCCATCGGTTTCTCACTGTGTTTTCTAGTTCAGTTTAACATAGACACTTTAGATGCAAACATCACTGGGACAGTGATGTCACCTTGGTTGTTTTTCCACTGTACTGATCAGTCAGAATCAGAAAAACAGTATACATCTCCATAGGTGATATCACCTGATTGTACTAACCGGTGCTGTCCATAGTAGTAACATTTCAGACCGTAACTCAAAATAACCATAGAATGAATACAAAAACATTATCTATGTCATGAATTTAATCTGTGCCCATCGAGGCTAGCCTTACCCAGCTCATCGCCAGCTGCAGCTGTAGCTCGGCCAGCCGCCGGCCAATGCACATCCTCTTGCCAATGCCAAAGGGCACGTGGGCAAAGGGGTTGATGGTGTTGTTCTCTCTCAGCCAGCGTTCAGGTTTGAACTGCTTCACGTTGTCAAAGTACTCCTCGTTGGAGCCGAGCGCATGGCTGTTGATCATTAAGACTGTCTGTAGAAGGGAAAGGAATTGAAAGAAAACGCGTAAAAAGATCTTTCATTTGGTTTTTTTTATCCACTTTTTCTCCTCCTATTTTTCTGTATTTTCTCCCATCCCAATTTAGTCATTATGCCAATTCCCCCCTCCCCTTCCTGGTCGTTGCGCGCATGTGCCCCCCCACTGGTCGGTCTAGGGAGCCCTGAAGTCTATCAGATGCTTCCTCTGATACATAGGAGACAGCCAGCAGCCAGACAGCGAGGACTCTCACTGGGGAAGTGTAACGCATGGGAGGATCACACTACCTTACCCAGATCACACTACCTTAGCAATGATGTGCATGCAAGAAGAATCCCCCCTCCTTCCCTAAGAGTTATTAAGTTATTAATATGAGTTATTAAGTTATTAGTAAGAGTTATTCAGTTATTAGTAAGAGTTATTCAATCAAATTACTGTACGAAAAGCTACAGGAGTAAAGTTCAATCAGTGCATACCCAGTTACAGTGAATCTGATCCATTCATCATGCAGTTAGCTGCTTAACAGATGCTCGTAGAATTGCCCCATTCAGACTTTGTACAGTACACGAGTGGATTGTTCACAGCACGCCTCATCTGGATGTCAATTAAATGTAAATTGATACTAGAGTGTAATCCACTAATGTCAGCCGCGTGCGGTGAACCAGAACTAATCCACTTACTCCTTTGGGAATGGCGTAATCTCCTAACACGGTGTCTTTGTCCAAGGTTCGACTCGTGAATGGAACTGATGGCGATAACCTGCAAGAATTTGAGAGGGAGAAAAAGGGAAAAGTCTCATTGAAGTAAAAAGCAGGACACACATGTTTAAGCTGGTTAGGGTCCATTAAATATACCTCCACTGTTGTTCCAAAGGAAAGAGGAGGTGAGATATAATCCCCTGTCAGATGATATATACATTCCAGGTGGGAGTTGGGGTATTAAACTTAAATAACATGTAAAATCACTTGTTATGTGCATAAGAAAGGTTGTGGGGCGGTGGAGGGGGATGGGCTTCTGAGACGTTGGAGTGATTTGAACGTGACTGTACCGCTGGTTTTAAGCTGGGGCCAACTGGCAGTTGGTAGTCATGCATTCCCCATATCTCATGAAGATTGTTTTTGAGTCAGTCATGCATGCGTGTGAGTGTTTTCCCTCTTGATCACCGTGGTAACTTGATTATACAACACATGCTCACTGACTTCGGCCCAAAGCCCTGTGTACTGTAGCAGGAGTGATCTAACTTCTTGGGGCATTCATCTACACTGTAACCGTTGTGTCGAGAGGGCTGGACACTTCGTCTTCTATATCTACACTATGTTTATTCTTATTTTTGATTTTTAACTACCTAAATGTTTATTGTGAGCGATCTGTGGTGCTGAATTTCCCTCGGGATCAATAAAGTACTTCTATTCTATTCTATTCTATTCTATTCTATTCTATTCTATTCTATTCTATTCTATTCTATTCTACATTCTACAGTTTGGTAGAGGTTTGTCTTCCTTAGGTACATTACCACAATTATACACCTGAGATACTGTCTAATAACATTTAGTTATTGTCTCCTAATAACTTGACGTTTATGTAACCAGAGAGTTCCCCCGATGCTGCCCCCCCCCCCCTCTGTAGGTGGACAGAGCTGGTGGTTGCATTGTACCTCATGGACTCCTTGAGGCAAGCCTTGAGGTAGGGCATGCTCTTGATGTGCTGCCCGCACGGGTCCTGGTTGGCAGGCACCACCGCTCTGATCTCCTCCAGTAGCTTGCTCTGGGCGCCAGAGTTACGGGACAGGTTGAAAATAAACCAGAGCATGCTGTTGGCAGTCTAGAAAATATGAACATAGAAAGGGAAGGAGGGAGAGAGAGAGAGAGAGATGTCAGTTCAGTGAAGCATGTACCATACTATAAGTGCATTCCAGAGTGGGGTTCTACAAGGAGGAATGTTCTTGAGCACCTCAAAGGATACACTGTATATTTTGTTTATGGATTCATTCTTGCATCATGGTGTTTTTATTTCTTTTTGCATTATCAACCCGCAGGTGGCACCAAGAGAATATTGGCAATACCATTTGGGGTTATGGTATTATTAATATCCTATATATAAATACATAGACTATGTTTTTGTGAGATTTTGTACATGCATTAGGAGTGTAGGGTGTCTGTTATTTCTCATTTTTATTTCAGTATATTTCCCATATTTTCCATGATATAGAGAGTAACATCTTAATACATTTCTTCAGGTATAGACCTGATTACAGCTCCCTCCTTATATTATTGACTGTCGCATTTGAAAATATATTATAGGGTACCGGCGTTGTAACGGAATCTCACAGCCCATACTCTTCTCCTATTCTTATGGGACCATACGGATGTGCATAGATCAGAACCTTGAGCAAGAGAACCATCCCAGACCAGCACTGTCCCTCACATCCATGACGCATTAGATTGTTTGACTGGCAGTAAATGGTTCATGGTTCATCTGCCCTTTGGGGTGGTATCAGTTTGAGCGGTGCCCCTTGCACGTTCCAGTGCCTCATCATGGAGAGGATGCTTGGCGACGTAAACCTGTTGGAGGTGCTGCTGTATGTGGACCATCTGATACTGTTTTCTTTTATTTGCATTATGAAGAAAATATTGGCAGTATAATTTGGGGTCACATTGTGTACTGTATACTGTACTGTATACTGTAATAATGTATGGTATACTGTAATAATATACTGTAATAATGTACGGTATACTGTAAAAATGTACGGTATACTGTAATAATGTAATAATACTGTATACTGTAATAATGTACTGTATACTGTAATAATGTACTGTATACTGTAATAATGTAATACTGTACTGTATACTGTAATAATGTACTGTATACTGTAATAATGTAATAACATACTGTATACTGTAATAATGTACTGTATACTGTAATAATGTACTGTATACTGTAATAATGTAATACTGTACTGTATACTGTAATAATGTAATAACGTACTGTATACTGTAATAATGTAATAATGTACTGTATACTGTAATAATGTAATAACGTACTGTATACTGTAATACTGTACTGTATACTGTATAGTGTTATAATGTAATAATGTACTGTATACTGTAACACTGTACTGTATACTGTAATAATGTACTGTATACTGTAATAATGTACTGTATACTGTAATAATGTACTGTATACTGTTTTCTTGGAGTGTGAATGTGATACATCACTATAGAGAGAATATTCACCCTCTACTGTCTTTAACTATGAACAAATACAATGCATGTGACTCAGCGAGAACCTAAACGCCAGAGTTACGCGGGTCTTCGTCTGAGGCGCTCTGTGGACATGAGTAAACGGGGTACGGAGGGACTGTGACTCGAGTCCGAGTCCAGGACTGATTTTCAGGACTCGTGACTCGACTTGGACTTGAGCACTGATGACTCGGACTTGGACTCGAGCATTGACTGCATTCGGACTCGGAAGGTGCAGACGAGGACTCGGACTTGTTAATTGATAAATACTGTTTTTTTGGTAATAGGCCCTAATCATTTGGCATAAGATATTGATGGCTAGTGCATTTGTTTGGCTATTGTGTCACAAAGTAAATAAACTCCCTTTTAAATGGTGACCGCTGTGTCATACATTTTATGTTTAATGTAACATTAGACCTTTTTTTATTTGTATGTCAGCTCTTTAACTGCCAGAGTGGAGATGACTCAACCTTGATGACTTGGACTTGGACTAGGGTAATGGGGACTCGACTCGGGCTCTTCTTTGGTGACTCGGACTCGAACACTGGGGACTCGAGACTCGACTCGGACTCGAGATTTAGTGACTCGACTACGACACTGGACTCTGCTCTCACCGTCTCCACGCCTCCTATCTGCAGCTCTGTGATGGCGGCGTACAGCTCCTTCTTGGACAGGGAGCTGTTGCGGTAGATGTCACTGATTAAGTCGTCCGCGGCCCCCGTGGCACAGCGCTTCAGCTTCTTGTCTATGTAGACTTTGGCTGAGAGGAGGAGAGAAATGTATGTGAGGAGAGAAAAAAAGATAATATTGTACACTGTGCAGATCGGTGGTTCTCAAAGTGGGGTCCTTGAGGTGGTTCCAAGGGGGTCCCCGGAATAGTTTACTTTCGCTAGCCTTTTATTCACTAGAGCTTAAGCCAATGGGAGGATGTATAGAGTGACTATTCGGATGTACTGGTTTTAATCTCATCTTGGTTATCTACCCACTTACGGTAAAGACAGTTATGGAATTCTAGACATCGTGTGTGTGTGTGTGTGTGTGTGTGTGTGTGTGTGTGTGTGTGTGTGTGTGTGTGTGTGTGTGTGTGTGTGTGTGTGTGTGTGTGTGTGTGTGTGTGTGTGTGTGTGTAAAAGCCACCATAAAAGCCACTTATGAAGAACAACCTTTTCATAAACACCCCGCTCCCCCCTCCCTCCCTCCCTCCCCCCCTCCCTCCCTCCCCTTTCTCCCTCTCTATCGCTTCATCCCTCCTCCTGCTACTACAAATATTTGGCAGCGTTCTTCCCCTTTAGGTCATCCAGTTTACTACAACTCAGCAAGAGCACCAAGTGCATGAATAGCGGAGGCACCCGGTTCAAACACCCCCCCTCCCCAAATCCTGCATTTAACCTAAAGTGCATTTCATGCTCACAGTGGTTTGTAGGTCACACGTCATGGAGGAATAGGGTGGCACATGCTGAGAAAGCGTGGAATGGGGGGGGTATGGTGAAATGATTGCTGATGAGTGTGTGTGTGTGTGTGTGTGTGTGTGTGTGTGTGTGTGTGTGTGTGTGTGTGTGTGTGTGTGTGTGTGTGTGTGTGTGTGTGTGTGTGTGTGTGTGTGTGTGCGTGTGTGTGTGTGTGTGTGTGTGTGTGTGTGTGTGTTGGGGAGGTCAGGAGGGGGGTGAGGTTGATGGTGGTGGTGGTGGTGGCTTTTGTATACCTGTGCTGAAGATGCAGTCCCAGGCTTCAGTGTGGTCCTGCCACGTTCTGGTGTTCAGGCTCTTGTGAAGCTCCACTGGTGTAACCATCATCATGCCAAATGTGCTCATCATCTAGGGCGAGAGAGAGAGAGGGGAGGAAGGGAGAGCGAGAGAGGGAGAGGAAGGGAGAGAGAGAGGGGAGAGGAAGGGAGAGCGAGAGATGGAGAGCGAGAGGAAGGGAGAGAGAGAGAGGGGAGAGGAAGGGAGAGCGAGAGATGGAGAGGGAGAGGAAGGGAGAGAGAGAGGGGAGAGGAAGGGAGAGCAAGAGATGGAGAGGGAGAGGAAGGGAGAGAGAGAGAGGGGAGAGGAAGGGAGAGAGAGAGGGGAGAGGAAGGGAGAGAGAGGGGGGAGAGGAATGGAGAGAGAGGGGGGAGAGGAAGGGAGAGAGATGGAGAGGGAGAGGAAGGGAGAGAGAGAGGGGAGGAAGGGAGAGAGAGAGGGGAGAGGAAGGGAGAGAGAGGGGGAGAGGAAGGGAGAGAGAGATGGGAGAGGAAGGGAGAGAGAGAGATGGAGAGGGAGAGGAAGGGAGAGAGGGGGGAGAGGAAGGGAGAGAGAGAGAGGGGAGAGAGAGAGGGGCACATCAGATATATAACATTTATAATCATCATTATCCTCGTTAAAAATCTTTCACAGAGTAATTTCAAAGGTCTTCCCCTGATGTCCTCGGTATCCAGCAAGACCTTTGTAAATATACCATTATCTCCGGCTGTGGACGTGATTGGTTTGTCCCAGTAAATCCCTGCACTGAAAGGGCCAGTATAGTGGATTGCTGCATCAGTGACTGTTGCTCAGCTGACCTTTAGTGGGGTAAACCTGGTGAACTGTTACTATACAGTATGTTAGAGAGTCAACCCTACAACCTGGCTCAGTGTCAGGGAGGTCATCCTGAAGTGCCCGTGTCCTCCTTTACAGCACCTGTCACTCACTGCTGTGATAGTGTGTGTGTGTGTGTGTGTGGGGGGGGGGGGGGGGGGGGTCTTATTTGCGGTGTGGAATAACAGGCATACTCACTGTTTTTACAGATGTGATGAAGTTCATTGCCTCCTCGTTGACATTATCTTGCAGCAGCCCAAATCTCTTGTCGTAAAGGATTAAGCAAATGGCTGCGTGATAAGATGACCAGCGGTTAGATTCAGTTGGTGAGAACAGCCTATATATACAGGACCATCAAATCCTAGTAGGATACTATAGCCATGTCTTCTACATAGCAGTATCCTTTGGCTATGCATGAACTGATTCCAGTGAAATAATTGTAGGCTATATTATTTCATTTTCTATGCATAAATAATAGTCACAAAATAGAATAACTGTATGCCTTAATGCCATAAATATACTTTTTTTGTACAATCATAACATGTATTATTACACAAGCATATAAAATAAAATAAAAACAACATTACTTACTCTCAAACGACCATTTGTTCAGTTCGAAGTACAAGTCTTCAATCTTCCCATGGACATTCGTCTTTCCAATTCTGGCAACGAAATCTCTCAACACCTATTTTTTTTTTTAAAACAAAAAATTACTTTCTTTAAGTTCAACCAAATCGCTATGGGGTTATTATGTCTAATTTATTACTTTAATTTAATTACTGACTTATTCAGATATCAGACGACCTACCTCATTTATTTTGCCATCAAGTTTCACAACCTCCGTTGGTTTCATCAATTTGTGTTGGAGAGCGCTTCTTACCCTCTGCCAGTCTTTCCCTTCCCTGAAAAGAATAGTTTTTTTCCTCAGTTACTAACTTTTTACTATAACTTGACTTTATCGTCATTTAACAACACACTAAAAAGAAGAAGAAAAAAAAGGCTACTTACAGGATAAGAAGTCCGTAAGCTTCGTCTCTGAGATCTCTGTATGCCTTCCATGGTTTGATCTCCAGTCTCTGTGGGTAATTCCCCTCCTTTCGGTACAGCGCCTCCAGCAAGCAAGGTGCGCCAATGTGAACCGACTCAAATGAGCCCAGTTTCATCCGGAAAATCGTCCCGAATTTCTTATGATATTCAACCTGAAAAGAGACATAATGTATTCAGTAATCAACAGGGGAAAATGTATATGCGTCACAAAACATTTGACCATAATATATACACAAAACTAAGTCAAGCCACCTTGTAATAAGTTTGCTGTTTAATTCTAATCATAATAAATATAACGAGTATAATATTCGTCGCAGCCTACCAATGCATCGTGTTGCCTGGTCAGACCCCCTTTACGGAGGAGTTCTATCAGACTCCCGACCAGGGGCCAGTTGGTGGGTCCCGGGAGCGCATCTATACCGTGCGCTCTGGAGGAGGACGCGTGTGGGCACCGCGCGTCCTGACGCACAGCATCCTTCTCCAGCACACACACTACAGACGAGGTGGGCTTGAAGTGCTGAAGTCCCACCGACTTCTTCTTTAGGAACTCTACAATTTGTGGTACTTTTTGTATCTGTGCCCTCATCCTCTGTTCGTACTATGACTAAATAGTTGGCTGCTCAGAATAATGGCTCAGAATAATGGCCAGGTCTTGCTCGAAAAAGAGATCTTTGATCTCAAGTGACTACCTGGTAAAATAAAGGTAAAATAAAATAATAGTTTAGTTGCGCGGCAATTGTCTTTTCGGGGTTTCTTGTTTCTTGGAACTGTCACCTAGCCCTATATACCCCGAGAGTGTTGATTCCTATCGTGCACCGAACCAATCAGGGATCGAGCCCACCATTCATATATGGATCCACGTTGAGATGGATCGAATGACCCCGGATAGAGGAAGTGTCCTCGCCCCCCGGCCCCCCCCCCCTTTTATTATAAATAAATAAACACATGGGCCTAAGCGAAGGTGACGCGGTTCGCGTGAACCACGTGGAAGAACTGAAACTTTGGCAGAGCAAATACTACTGACACACTTCGACACCGTGGGCAAATATTTGATCCATATCAAGCTCTCGTTGCCTTTCTGTTGTGCCTGCCTGCGTGCGCAACTGCGCATGTTTGTTTGTTTATGGTGTGTGTATGTGTGTGTGTGTGTGTGTGTGAGAGAGAGAGAGAGAGAGAGAGAGAGAGAGAGAGAGAGAGAGAGAGAGAGAGAGAGAGAGAGAGAGAGAGATACATCATTATAACATTTATAATCATTATCCTCGTCAAAAATCTTTCATGGAGTCATTTCAATGGCCTTTCCCTCTGATGTCCTAGTATAGCAAGACCTTAGTAATACTATTTACATAATATATATCCTGCATCAATTTGTTCAACCAACTCATTTATTACATTATCCTATGCTATATTACAGCCAGTATGTGTATTATTTCTCAAATACATAGGATATTCCCCAAGGGGATCAATAAAGGAATATCTTATTTTATCTTATCTTATTCTAACGCACGCACATGCACTCTGCACAGGCTCTCTCTCTCTCTCTCTCTCTCTCTCTCTCTCTCTCTCTCTCTCTCTCTCTCTCTCTCTCTCTCTCTCTCTCTCTCTCTCTCTCTCTCGTGCGCATTTTGAAATATATTGCATTAGAAAAGCTGTATGGAAACGGCAAAGTTCGATAAAACTTCAATTTAGCAAAAATGTTGATCGCTCGAGGTGGATTTAGGAAATGTTGATAAAGGGTGTATGCGCTAAATTGGCGATGGAAATGCATTTTTAATTAGGGATGCTCGATATTCGCTTTTTTACTGATACCAATATACCGATATTGTCCAACTCCAAATTTACGATACCGATATCAACCGATACCGATATATGCAGGGTTCCCCCCCCCCCCCCCAAAAAAATTGAATAATTTCAGGTAATTAATATTACATATCTCTTGTTGTGGAATTAACACAACATTATGCATATTTTTACAATAAATAAAATCTGAATTTTTTTCTTAGAAATGTAAAAAAAAATATATATATATATATATATATTTTTTAAACCGATACAGATATTTTCCGATATCACATTTTAATGCCGATATCGGCCGATAATATTGGACATCCCTAATTTTAATAAATCATGACGTATAGAGGATAAAGACTTCCATGGCTGCTCAGCTGTCCGATTCCAGGGCACAAAAACTTAACTGGGTTTAAACAGAAAAGGGCCAAGGCTGTCTGTAAATTATCTCCATCACAACTTCCGAAAGTTTAGGTGCGCTGCTGCGCACATAATGGAGCAAATGTAATTTTTTATGTAATATTGATGACTTATGTCTTGCAATTGCGAAAGCAAAAAACATGGTCTTATATGAGTTGACATGAAAGAACCTATCTTATTCTATACGCTTTACAATTGGATGTAAACACTCACACACACGTGCACACTCTTACCCGCCCCCCCCCCCCCCCCTCTCTCTATGACACACACAGTCCAGCCCTCTCAGAGTTGACTGATTCAAATAACATAAGGGGGCGGTGGGGGGCCGGGGGGCCATGTTGTTTCCCCTTTAAATTGCTTACTTACATGGCGTCAGCATGCCATCACAATAACCTTGAACCCTGAGCAATGTTCGTTGCTGTGCATTTGGGTGGGGGGCACAAGGGTTCTCTCTTCCAATGTGACGCATATACACCCCCCCCACACACACACGCACACACTTCACATTTCAAACCTGTTGGTTAACAGACAGGGTGGCAACATTGTGTGATTTGATGAATTTGTCCCAAAATGTTTTTGCCAAAAGCAGGATGTGTGTGTGTGATATTGAGCAAGGTCAGGACTTCAATGACCTTGGAATGTCATGTTCTGTGCTGGCATCTGACACACTGGACACATACTGGTTAATACTTGTTGACAGATGCTGGCACTGCAGAGGGTGTGCAATAGTCATACAATTTTGTCTTTTCACCGTGTTCCCCAGACGCAAATAGACCTGCGCAATACCTGTCTTTGTGGCCTTGTGTGGAGAAGCCATTGACAAGGTTTTTGTCCTCTCTCATCAACGGTGCCGTCTGTCCTCTCTGTATCTCGGTCACTCCAGATTTGTCATATAAAACCTCATATCGAAGCCCAGTTTCTATACAAGCACATGGAGCAGTAGTCTTTTATTTCAGTCACTCCAGATTCGTCATGTGAAACCTCACATCGAAGCCCAGTTTCTATACAAGGCTTTCCGGTGGAGTATACACATGGTCTTGGTGTTGAAAATAATGATGTCTCTGTATCTATACTGTAGCGTGCTTAGAATACTGTAGAATACTGTAGACATTGAACATCCATTCAGCCTCCCATCATCTCACATCTTAGATATCAGCCTCAGATTGCACTGTATAGGCTACTGAACTTAGAGTGGGCATCTCATCTGGTTGATTGATTGAATTTATTTGATCATTCATAAAAGATACATATAAAACTGCCCAGCAGGAATACATACATTTAAAAAATCATCAAGGTTAAAAAAAGGCTTATTTCCATTGTAGACCTCTGGGGGTAGGGGGTGGGTATGGTGGTCAGTTGGCTGGCAGAAACAGTATAGCTACTCTGAAGCCCAAATACAAAAATACTAAACAAACCACACAGTTTCACTACATTAAACAAGTCAAAGCCAAATACACAATCAAATTATATTAATCTACAGCATTCCCTTTAGTCTGTCTAATTAATAATAAAATCTGTAAACACACATTACACATCAGTTATATGGTCGTACTGGCGAATCGCGTCTCGTTCTTTCGCCATATCGAGATATACCTCATCTCCAGTACCTATTGTACTACATGAACGAAAACAAAGCACCCTTGCACTTGACCAGGCCCCGCCCCAGTGACCTCCTATAAGTCACCAGGTGTGATCATACTCGCCCTTCCTCTTTTTTCGTTTTCCATCATGGACTAGCCCCTTACGTGACTGCGATCTGCAAGCCAGGGGCTTTTCGTATCCGCAGTCACTCTCAGCTATGCCGCCACCGGGCTCATATTAAGTACCAAGCGCTGAATTCTGAGCTGGGGGTGGGTCAAAAATATATCAGATATGAATTTCAAAGATACCCAGCGTACAATATGGGTTTAACACAGCTTTACGGTGGGGTCTGGAAGCTCGGAGTTGCTAATAAACAGTTTAAATCATTGTTACAAAACGAATGGTACTCACAGAGCGAACATTGGCAAGATGGAGTCTTCTTCTTCTGCCGCTATTTGGCTGCCTGGTGCGCATGCGCTGTGACACCAATGGCGGAAATGGACGTTCGGTCTGTAAGTACCACTCGTTTTGTAACAATGATTTAAACTGTTTATTAGCAACTCCGAGCTTCCAGACCCCACCGTAAAGCTGTGTTAAACCCATATTGTATGCTGGGTATCTTTGAAATTCATATCTGATATATTTTTGACCCACCCCCAGCTCAGAATTCAGCGCTTGGTACTTAATATGAGCCTGGTGGCGGCATAGCTGAGAGTGACTGCGGATACGAAAAGCCCCTGGCTTGCAGATCGCAGTCACGTAAGGGGCTAATCATGGACGTGCTTTGCATCCCATGTAACTAGCTGTGATCAAATGCAGAGAGAAATTGAACAATGTTGGTTTTCGCCGGAGATTTGCCAGCCCCTGGAATCTTCTCGGCATGTTCCAACGGCGCGTCGGGCCTGTCCTGGGGTTTCCTCGTCTTTTGACAGCAGATCGAGGGACGTCATGTGATGTTTAGCTATCGGGCTAACTCGCGTCCAGGTAGGATCTGCGCCACTAGGCATAACAATGCTGGCGTTGGTGATGCTGCTCGAGTTGTCCTGGGAGACAACCGAGTTGTGCATTGGCGCAAGGGGCAGGATATCTGGGTAAACGTTGTTGTTTTCCCGGTTATCCTAAAGCGCGCGGCTAACGCTATGCTATATGCTGGGTTACTGTTTCTGTTTTTGATTCCCCGCTGAGGGCTGTCTTTCTAAAAGGTCTTCCCTCCTCTTAACCATTCATGCTGACGGTCAATCGGTGTCTACTGTTGGGAGTATTGATGGGGGTTTGTTTACCTTTTTCATGGGTGAATGGGCTGAGGCCTAGGGCTGGTGTGCTTTTTGTGAATATTATGAATGGTATGCGGGACTGGTTTTCTCTGGTCCGCATCCCCTTAACGTTGTGTGTATGGGCTAGCCCATTCTACAGTGTATTGGTGGTGAGGCGGGGACTTGTATTTACACAACCCCACCCGTTTTCAGGTTTGGTACAGACCCTATTGTCAGGATCACCAGCAGTGACAGCTCTGGTCAATGAGATCCAATCTCTGTGGGTGAAGCAAGCCATCGTCGTGGCGTTTTCCTCCCGGTATTCTCTGGTGCCCGAGAAATCGGGAGGGGGGGGTGTCAGACCCATGCTCGACCTGTCCCATGGGAAGGTTCAGCATTTTGGACTGTCTCCTACCTGTTGAACACTGTCAGGTGGGGGCCTGGTTCTCCTCCATAGACCTGTAGGATGCGTATTCGCATCCCCGATCTTCCATCCTAGGGCTTACCTATGCTTCCTTTGCAGGGTTTAGCGTATGAGTACCAGAGGCTGCCGTTCGGCTTTTCTCTGGCTCCCCACATCTTCACCAAGTGCGTGGAGGCCGCACTGGGGCCTCTGCGTCGTCAGGGGTTACGAAGTGTATTCTGCCCTGACGACGTTCTGGTCCTTGGCGGTCAAGGTGGATCGTCAGGTCTCATACCAGGCAGGTGGTGGAATTCCTCACCAGCCTGGGGTTTGCTGTAGACTGGAAGTAGAGTACTCCTCTTCCCAGTCAACGGGTGGGGTACTATGGGCATCCCTCTCAGAGCATGTTATCGACACGCTCGGGAGGTTCCGTCCTAGGACGGTTACGGCGCTGTCCGTGATGCGCCTGCTTAGTATGATGGCATCTACTCATTCCGTGGTCCCTCTTGGCCTCCTCTTCACCTCATGAGGAGGATACGGAGGTGGTTTTCCAGTATGGAAATAGACCCGATGAGAGGCAAGTGGAAGCGGCTAAGGTTCCTGTGTCAGTACTGGGGGACCTCGCCCTCTGGGGAGGGCCTGGGGCCCTCACCAGGGGGGTCCCCATGGGCAGTAGGCTGTCACACGTCACGGTTTTCACAGACGCCTCCCTCACTGGGGACGCGTCGGGCCAACGCAGTAGGGGGCAGCTGGCAAGACCATGCTGCCCGGTCTGCGCTACGTGCAATGTGTTGGTATTGAAGGCGGTCCTTCTGGTCCTCAAACAGTGTTTTGATCAGGACGGACAATACGACGTCAGCGTCGTATATCGACAGACAGGGAGGAGTACGCTCCCCCTGTCGGCACCGGGCGGCGGTCGGCTGGCTATGGGCGTTCTCCATCTGCGCAGCCTGAGGGCTCTCCACATCCCCGGCAGGGTGAATGTGGGTACAGGTGTGATGTCGCGGGGCGGTCCTCACCCTGACGAGTGGGGATTACGTCCGGACATAGTCGGGCAGGTCTGGGACCGATGCCGTGGCCGCCTGGGATTCTTTTCCCCCCATACATCTGATAGGTCAGTTGTTGGTGCAGATACGTCGGGAGCACAGGACCTTGGTCCTGTTCGCGTCGGACTGGGGCACAGCTGTGTGGTTCCCGGTCCTGATCCAGCTCTTGTTAGCCCCGCCGTGGCCTGTTCCTTGGTCGTCGCGGGCCCTCTCTCAGGCGCACGGGTCTCTGTGTCAGGTCCCTGTGCTGGGCCAGCCTCTGATGATTTGGCTGGTGAGAGGGTGAGTCTGGAGAGGATGGACCCTTCTGTGGTCGACACCATCCGGAACGCGCATGCTCCCTCCACTATCGCGGGTTACGTGGGTAGGTGGTGTAAGGTGGGGGGGCTGGGAACCGGTGTCCTGCCCCCTGGACGCTGTCCTTTTCTTTCCGTCAGTCTATTTTGGATAGACTGTCGGCTTCGACGGTGAGGGTATATGCCGCGGCTATATCCTCTTGTCATGAGGGGTTTTGAGGGAGTTACGTTGTTCAGCCACCCTCTTGTGAAGCGTTTCCTGCTTGGCGCTCGGCGCCTTAAGCCGGTGGAACGTTCTCTGTCTCCGAGTTGGGACCTCCAACTGGCCGGTTGTCCGAGGCCCCGGTTGAGCCTCTTGAGCAGGCGTCTTTGGAACAACTGTCTTCAAGACTGCATTCCTGCTGGCCATCACCTCCGCTAAGCGCGTGGGTGAGCTCTGTGCTCTCTCGGTGCGGCCTGAGTGCTTGTCTATTCGTGTCAATAGCAGTGCGACTCTGAGGCCTAATCCAGTCTTCGTGCCAAAAAATATCCTGAGCTCTTTTCGCTCCAGGGATATTGTGGTTCAGGCGTTTCATCCGCCTCCTCACGCTGGTGAGTTAGAGGCGAGCCTTCACCTGTCGTGTCCAGTCCGGGCTTTGGGGGGTTACCTCAGCCGGACTCAGGACCTCAGGGCTACCGATCAGCTCTTTGTTTGTTACGGTGGCTCTCGCGCTGGTAAGGCACTGTCGAAACAGCGCCTGTCACATTGGTTGTGCGAGGGCATTGCCCTTTGCTACACGTTTAGTGGTGGCCTCTGCCGCCTTGTTAGGGGGGGCCTCGGTGGAGGACATCTGTGCTGCGGCCTCCTGGTCCTCCCCGGGTCCCTTCGTTAGGTTTTACCTCATGGACATGACTGGGGGTTCTGTCTCCGAGGCGGTTCTGAGGTCTGGGACCTCCCCTGCTTCCCGCCCTTCGGTGGGTTAGCAGGGATGTGTGGGTGTGTGCCACGAGGTGATGTGTCACACGTGGTCCCGCCTGTGCTGTGCGTTTTAGGGGTTTCTAGTTCCCTCTTTTTCGCACTTGGGTGGAGTTGACTGCCGCCCCCTCTTCGCTAGGAAGGGGGGGTGACGGGACTCCCCTCCCCCTGGTGGTAGGGCTTGCGGGTCCTCAGGGGGTACATTAGTCGGTCCTCGCGTCTGCTCTGTCTCAATATCTCAATATGGCGAAAGAGCGAGACGCGATTCGCCAGTACGACCATATAACGATAGGTTATGTATATAACCTAGTTATATGAGTTCTGGCTTAGTGTCTCGCTCTTAGCGCGCCCTGAGGTCCCTTGAGGGTTTTTTTTCCTGATGGAAAACTTTTCCAGAGGAAGGGCGAGTATGACCACGCCTGGTGACTTATAGGAGGTCACTGGGGCGGGGCCTGGTCAAGTGCAAGGGTGCTTTGTTTTCGTTCATGTAGTACAGTAGGTACTGGAGATGAGGTATATCTCGATATGGCGAAAGAGCGAGACGCTTAGCCAGTACTCATATAACTAGGTTATATACATAACCTATCGTTTTAACAACTCATCCTATCCTTCCTAGCTTCTATGAGAATCAAATAGAGGCAGACGGTCTCAAAGCTTCTTTCCATAGCTAGTGCTTTGCAAGAGGTAGGTACTGTAATTGGTTCCATAGATACAAAAATGAATTTTTCCCCATAGAACTCCTGAACCTGTGTGGAATTATATCCGTCTGGCTGCCTCTCATGGAGTAATTGTGAGTCTCACTCACCCAACTAAAGTAACTGACCAGATATGCAGGGGTTGTAGCATTCCCTATTTTAAAGGTCAGCCCCAACTTAATCTGAGCCACTCTCGTTTCCACTGGTATCCAGTTCAGACCATCTGACGGCTATTTAGTAGGAACATTAGCAAACAGAATCATAAATGATGAACTGACATAGGGGCCAACTAAGCCCCTCACCCCACCCCCAAACCACCATGAAGTCATCAGCACACGGTACAGGCAAATGAGGCAACCCTGATGACTCGAACCAGCTGATGTCCAAATTGACTGGCAGGTCAGTGAGTTCAGTGAATTGGGATTGATTGGACTGTGGATTCTGAATACACACACACACACACACACACACACACACACACACACACACACACACACACACACACACACACACACACACACACACACACACACACACACACACACACACACACACACACACACACTTAAACCCATCTACCCCATCCATGTCTACATGCACACATCTAAACCTACACACACACACACACACACACACACACACACACACACACACACACACACACACACACACACACACACACACACACACACACACACACACACACACACACACACACACACACACACACACACACACACACACACACACACACACACACACACACACACACTTAAACCCATCTACCCCATCCATGTCTACATGCACACACCTAAACCTACACACACACATGCTTTAAAGAGGACTGTTGTTTATCGTGCCATCAATCATTGGAATAACTGCCCACTGAACATAAGGAAATTGAATAGTAAAGTGTCTTTCAAATACCACCTGAGAATGCACTACTTAAATATGTGAGCTAAATATTCTGATGTTGATAATGATGTCTACAATGTTTCACTGTTTTTAGATTATCATTGTTAATTGTGATTGTCATATGTATCTCATGTTGTTATGTTTTGTGTTTTCTGTTGTCTTTCTGTGTGGACCCCTGGAAGACTAGCTCGCCACTTAGGTGACAGCTATTGGGGATCCTTTTAAACAATAAACAATAAACAATAAACACATACACACGCACGCACGCACGCACGCACGCACGCACGCACGCACGCACGCACGCACGCACACACACACATACACACACACACACACACACACACACACACACACGCATAAAGACGCCCAGAGACAAATACATGCATTCACACACATTCATACATGCACACAGAGAGACCACCATGCTGCAAGAAAGCTAGCATGGAGGCTACTGCCACAGCGGAGAGGGATTGGAATCGGGCAGAAGGTGGGATCCATAGTAGAGTCACATAGGCCCTAAGTGGTCACATAACAGACACATGAAATGTCACTGAGCACCCACGCACTCCTCATAGCCCACCCTAACACTAAGAATTAAAATATTTACCAATATTTAACACACTTGGGACAGGTTTCTGGTATGAATCTTAACCCTGAATCTCTCACAGCCATATTTGGAGTCCCACCACCTGCGGCACCCAATTTCCCATTGATAAAATGGCATGTTCTGGCCTTTACAACTCAATTAGCTAGACACCTTGTTTTATTTAAGTGGAAGCATGCTTTTCCACCCTCACACAATAGTTGGCTCAAGGAAGGTGCTAAATCACATCAAACTTGAAAATACTAGATTTTCACTTACAGACTCCAGTAAATCCTTTGACAAGACCTGGAAGCCCTTTGTTGAGTATCTGAATAAGGCTACCATCCATCCGGACGACAACTAAAAGCCAGAACATTTTTATCTTTTTTCCACTAGTGTCTAATGGATGTACTTATTATCCTCTCACTTAACATTTTCTTACCTAATACTTAATATTTTTCCATAGCCACTGGAAGGAATTAGTGAATTTGTATTGGAAGTATGTGAAGGTAAGAGTCGATTGAAGTGAGGGTTGGTTCGTGTTTTTGTTTGTTTGTTTACATGTCTCTCCTGTGAAATCGAGAGGCCAGTTCATTCAGATATCTTAGATATGTCACTATTTATTGTCCACAATACTGGTGTAAAATCAATAAAACACATCTGAGAAGAAGAAAATATTTTACCGTACGACGGAGCTCAAGTCAAGGATGCCCTCTCCCCCCACTCCACTCCCAATGTGCTCCCATTCTTTGTCCTTACAACACAGTCCTCAGATCAGTCACTGAAGGTTTTTAAAGAATCTAAGAGTCTGTTCACTGTTTGCTGTACAGTTGATTAAAGAAGATACTTGTTTACAGCTTCTCATGGACTGGATGATGACTGGATGTAGAGATTTGTTTAACATTCTGTGCAGCTTTAATTAGAATTACAATTCTTGATGTCTAGTCAGTGTTTCTACCACACTGCATAGTTGTTGTTTTTTGATGAAAAACAACGTTTTCAGTTGACCGCTCTCAACAATATGGACTATTGACTTCTGTCGGAAAGTAGGTTGACACTGTTATGTCATAGAATTGATGGGAAGGAATGGGGAGCCGCTGTTGCTACTGGGAAGGAGTGAGGTCTCTCTCTGTGAACCCATCGACCTCCTCTTTATACACTGTGGCTGCTGTTGCCTCCTATCAACTCTGTGGAAGCAAGGCGAGCTCATAATCTGGGTCAGGATTCCCTACATCGAGGGGGGTGGGGCTCCGTTTCTCTCAGAGAGCAATGAGTTGAACGTATGGAAAGTGCTTTACAGGAGACATGGTATAGTTAGCATAGTGCTTTATCTTGGAGAGAGTTCGTTGAGGCAGGGGACTGGCATGCACTGCTCTAGAGGCAGATGTAGCTGTATGAGGTTACTTGTATTCTTACAGTTGAAGGTAGAATCTGTAATACCATCAGACGGCAACCTCTAGGCAAAAGAGCCCTGTTTGGTTATTGCACTTTGTTTCCTTCTATATATGATATAATATATATACACCTATATAGTAACTTATTATACTCTGAATTCTTTCAGACCCCTGTCGGCCAAATCTGAGGTGTGGCCAACATTACCAACACAACTATCAATCTATCCCCACACTCAACTCACATCAGACCAAAACAGACATGTAATACCAAGAGATGAACGTTTGCCTCTAGGTCGCTGTTCAATGGTATTACATATTCTACCTTCAACTGTAAGATCATATCTGTGTGGTCCAATACATGCCTGGAGTCCCTGACTGTTACACAACCTTGTGACTTCACCGCTGCTCTACTTTTCTACATACTGTACTTTATTGCACAGAGCCAATAGGTTAACAGGTGTGATGTCTTCCTAGAAGTCGAAGCGGAGAAAGTGAAGGAATGCAGTAAGTACAGTGGTGTCTGACTACGGCCAGTGAAGCCAGACCAAGCCAGACCAAGCCAGACCAACAGTTTTTTTTTTGTAAATTCAAGGCATGCAAACAAGTTATCTTGATAAATGAATACAGTTTTCGTACAAAACTGAAATAATAACTGAAAATAATCCATGTGTTTTCTTTCTTTCTTTCTTTCTTTCTTTCTTTCTTTCTTTCTTTCTTTCTTTCTTTCTTTCTTTCTTTCTTTCTTTCTTTCTTTCTTTCTTTCTTTCTTTCTTTCTTTCTTTCTTTCTTTCTTTCTTTCTTTCTTTCTTTCTTTCTTTCTTTCTTTCTTTCTTTCTTTCTTTCTTTCTTTCTTTCTTTCTTTCTTTCTTTTAGTACAGTGATTTATGTGATCTATAGAAAATGTGGAAATTATAATAATAATAATAATAATAATAATAATAATAATAATAATAATAATAATAATAATAATAATAATAATAATAATAATAATAATAATAATAATAATAATAATAATAATAATAATAACTTTATTTGTATAGCACTTTTCATACAGAGGTTGCAGTTCAAAGTGCTTCACAACAGTAAAAAATACAGGCATAAGCGGGCATAAAAAAGATAGACAGGTAGCAAGGTATGGCAAATCACAGTGTTTCACATTAGCATCCCAATAGGCTCTCCGCTTACAGTTTTCAGTAACACAAATAATAAAAATAGTTTAAAATGATTCAGTTTAAAAATAGTCAAAAAATTATAAAATAGAACAGACATAAAAAATACAGGCATGAGCGAGCATAGCAAGGTATGGTAAATCACAGTGTTTCACATTAGGATTTAGCATCCTAATAGGCTCTCTATTCAGTAATACAAATAGTCACAGTGTTTCACATTTGGATCTAGCAATAATAAAAATAGTTTAAAATGATTCAGTTTAAAAATAGTCATCAGTAAGAAGTAAAAAGTGCAATAACCGACACATGAATTTGATAGGCAGGGTATGGTAAATCACAGTGTTTCACATTAGGATCTAGCATCCTAATAGGCTCTCTATTCAGTAATACAAATAATAAAGTAGTTTAAAATGATTAAGTTTAAAAATAGTCTAAAAATGATAAAATAGAACGGACATACAACAACAGTAAAAAATGTAAATAGCAAGGTTACAGTAAAAAGTGTGAAAAATAGTTTAAAATGATTCAGTTTAAAAATAGTCATCAGTAAGAAGTAAAAAGTGTGATAACCGACACATGAATTTGATAGGCAGTGTAAAATAAGATAAAATTAGCATAGAAAAGTAGGCAGGGTAGGAATAGTGCAGGTAAGTCATTGAAATGCCTGAGCAAAGAGATAGGTTTTAAGCTGTCTTTTGAAGATGTCTAGCGAGTTGGCTTCCCTGATGTTTTGGGGTAGTTTGTTCCACAGTTTTGGGGCATAGTTGATAAAGGCTGCATTACCGATCCTCTTTTGACTGTTTCTGGGAGCCTCTAGTAGTCCAGCAGCTGATGATCGCAGTGTTCTTGCTGGCATGTAATTTATTAGAGTGTTGGTGATGTAGCTAGGTCCCTGTCCATTTAGAGCTTTGTATGTAAGGAGAAGGACCTTAAAGTCAATTCTAAATGTTACAGGAAGCCAGTGTAAAGCAGCTAAGACTGGACTAATGTGCTCTCTCCTTTTGGTTCTAGTTAGCAGTCGGGCTGCGGAGTTTTGGATTAGCTGAAGCCTCTCTGTGGTTTTCTTAGGGAGACCTGTGAAAAGTGCATTACAGTAGTCTAACCGGCTAGATATGAATGCATGAATTAGCTTCTCAGCATCGTTCTGATTAATAAATGGTCGTACTTTTGCTATATTTCTGAGATGGAAGAACGATGTTTTCGTTACTTTGCTAATATGAGAATTGAAGTTCAGTTCTGAATCTATGATAACCCAGAGACTAGTGACCTCAGATTTGATCCAAGGGGTTAGTCCTCCTAGGTTCTTTATTAACGTTTCTTTTTTAGTTTTGGGGCCAATAATTAGAATTTCAGTTTTGTTCTCATTTAGTTTCAGGAAGTTCTTACTCATCCATTTATTTATTGCCAGTAAGCAGTCTGTAATGGAGCTAATCGCTGTATCATTTGGTTCAGCAGATATGTACAGTTGTGTATCATCCGCATAGCTATGGAAATCTACATTATGTTCTCTGATGATATCACCCAGCGGTAACATGTAAAGGGAGAAGAGTAAAGGACCTAAGCAACTCCCTTGTGCAACTCCATAGTTGTTGTCGTATATATCAGACATGTGCTCTCCTAGTCTAACATAGAATTTCCTCCCTCTAATGCAGTGCTTCTCAAACTTTTTCTGTCAGGCCCCCCTTTGGCGGACCAAAATATTTTGGCCCCCCCCCCCCCCCCTCGCCCCAACAAAATAGTCATGAAATGGGCCATGTTTAAATTTATTGAAATAACACCAATATTGTGACCTTTCAACTTGGCCCTATATTTTGTTTTCAGAGCTGTCATGGATGAAAAGCCAGCCTCACACAGATACTGTATGTGGTGCTGAATGGTATCAACACCTTAACTGCTGCATCATGAGATACTTGGTGGGCCATGAGATGAGATACTTGGTACTCAGCACCACACTCTGAAACTAGCTCTCTAGGTGGTATCAGATGAGATTTCAAAGAGTTCTTCCAAGAGTTTGGATGGAGATGTGTCAGGAAGCTTTGTCTCAATGTTGTCTGTAAAGTTTTTTTTTATCCAGAGTAACTTGGTGATCCTTTTCTGTGTTTTATTAAATAACGATTTTCAGATTTTGAGAAATGGTATTTTCATGGAGAACAGTGCAGCTGCAACAGATAGCACTTTAGTGATAATTTTCTGGAATACAAAAAAAAAATAAAAAATTATTTTTATTAAATAAATCTCAAGGCCCCCCCTGTCATGCCTCTGCGCCCCCCCTGGGGGGCGCGCCCCCCACTTTGAGAAACACTGCTCTAATGTATGTTTTGAACCAGCTTAGCACATGTTCTGAGAAACCGACAAGGTTTTCAAGACGATCGATTAGAATATCGTGATCGATTGTATCAAATGCTGCACTGAGATCTAGCAGGACAAGGATGGAGATCTTATTCTTGTCAGAGTTTAGCCTGAGGTCACTGATTATTTTGGTGAGGGCAGTTTCAGTGCTATGATATTTTCTGAATCCCGACTGAAATTCTTCTAAGATGTTGTTTTCTTCAAGAAAGGAATTTATTTGAACTGAAACTATCTTTTCAAGTACTTTGCTAATGAATGGTAGGTTGGATATTGGACGATAATTTGCCATTTCATTACTATCCAAGTTAGGTTTTTTTAGTAATGGCTTTACAACTGCTGTTTTAAAGGCATCTGGGAAAATACCAGTTCTAAGGGAAGTGTTTATGATATCTAGCACAGGGCTTGAAACACTATTAAACACCCGTTTGAAGAAAGCTGTAGGTATAGGGTCAATGTCTGAGGTGGAGGAGTTACATTCTGAGACAGTTTTGCAGAGTACATCTAATGTGATGCATGTGAAACTTCTCATGGTTACATTGCACGGTTTGCTGCAATCAGCTTTATTTCCATCATGAGTAATGCTGGCCCTGATCAAGGTTATTTTGTTGTTAAAGAATAGTGCAAGTTCTTCACACTTAACCGTTGATGACTGAGGAGGTGTAGGGGCAGTGTTGAGTAGTAGATTAATAGTGGAAAAAAGGATTCTGGAGTTTCCAGCATTTTCTGTAATGATTTTAGAGAAGTAGTCTTTCCTTGCTAAGCGGATGGTTTTATTATAAGCAGTTAAAGCATCTTTGTATATATCACAGCATTTGGTGGTTTTTGTTTTTCTCCATTTTCGCTCTGCTGCACGACATTTCCTTTTTTCTTTGTTGACAGCATTATAGTTCAGCCAGGGCAGGGCTCTGGTTTTTTTCTTTTTCATTTTTAGTGGGCCGACAGAATCTAATACAGATGACAGTGCATCATTGAGATTTTCTACCATTTCATTTAGAGAGCTGTCATGATTGTGTGGTTCATGTAATCTGATAAGATTAATGAACTTTGATTCAGCCTTGTTGTTACAAAGGATCAGATTAAACCGAATATATATATTTATTGATTGATATATATTGCATAGTATTTGTATATCGTTTTGATATCCCTTGTATATTCCTTGTACATATACACGGAATATCCCTTTAGCCTAGTACAGACCATAATATTTCATTCTCCTATTGGACAGCGGTCCACAGGCGCCAGGGCCATGCCTCCAGAGTCAGGTTCAAAGCCACCGTCAAGACATGTCTGTACATGCCCGGCCTTGCCCAAGAATACGAGACAGAAATGAGGTTGGCACTAGATTGTTCGCCGTGCATATAAATATGGCGCAGGTGACCACAGAAGCACTTAGGAACTAAAGTTGAAGCCTCACCCACGATACTCCATGCGGTGAAGTATGGCCTGTTTGGCCCCAAATAGAGCATTGAGACCGCGTGCGAATTAATAACTGAAGTGTCAGAGTTTGGCGCTATACCGTCGAGTGCGACATATTTCTATTAAGTCAGTAATAGTCTATTTGTGTATAGTGTATCGTGCGGCTAAAGTTCTACAGTGACCAGCATCACCAACGCTTCCTCGTACCAGCTAGAGTGCTTATCCAGGCTGGGCTGCTTTCATGGCGCTTTCACCCGAGGAGACCTAGACGAGGACCGTGTGGACATGTACACTGGATTAATCTACCCGACGACTGCATAGCCATTTACGGCTGGATTATATTTGTTTTGGTCCTGTGATTTATGGAGCGGAGAATCGCCGACGCCTACACGTGTGTGGGATTTACCCTGTGAGGAGCCACGTCGAGTCTGCGCCTCAGAGAGCCTGAGGCAGGCTAGCTTTCTTCACTGTGGAGCTACAGTCTACGGAGAACAGCTGTATTCGTCTGTGGATCAAGAGACTATTGCACCGTCTCCTGTACTTGGAGTCTCCTTAGTCATTGTTGACCAGACTCTCTACTACCGACAGATCCTCTACCCCTGCTGGCTTACAACCGGGGGGACCCTTCAGTATCTCCCGCTATATATCACCAGTGCACCATAGATATAATTCCCTAAGATTCAGGTCGTATAATTACCTCCTGCGTAACCAGAGAATGGACATTCATTATTGATTTGCCTATGCACATTCCTTTGCCTTACAAGTGCATTCAAAGTATAATAGAGAAGTATATTATGTACCTTTTGCTGCAATAAATACTTAATTATAACTTTGTGTGGAACCGATTTATTGTGGGAAGTGTTCATCATATTTATATATCATGTACTGTATGGCCAGTAATTAAAGTACATAAAGCGGTAGTGGTTTAATGATACCATACTTATCAATACAGTCAGGGAATTGTACCTCAGTTACAATTGGTCCTTCGAGCCGGAGGGTAACTAGTGTAATATTAATATAGTGGTATTAATATTGACATGGCCTATGATGAACACTCCACAAAACGGTTCTCCTAAAGTAGATCGCCCGCAGCGTAGACGGCAGACACCTCAGTACTTAGAGGATTACGTTGCCAATATACTACCTAGCTTTCTACAGACGGTAAATGCGGAAAAAGTAGATAGTAAAATTATGTCCGACCCTATCAACCAGGCTACCCCGCCAATAGAGGCCCTAGTGGGTTCTAACGTAACTGACCAAGCTCACGGTGGAGACCAGGAGGGACCTGACATGACTTTACCCCCCGCCAAGACTGAAGAAGTAGTCCCCGGAGAGCTCCAGGATAAAGACAGCCCTCCAGGGATGGAACTCTACCCGCTACAAGAAGAGGAGAGCATCCCGGAGATGGATCTCCAGGACTCGCCACAGGAGAACAGATCTCCAACGAGTACTGCCAGGAGCGGATCACCTCAACCAGCGTCTTCCCCCAGCGAGGCGGACAAGATGCTGGCACAGGCATTCCTCGCCAGCCTAGCAGCCTCAACAGAGCGCGATCGACTCCAAGCACAGACGCTTAGTGAGCGCGAACATTCTTCCATGGAAAGAGAACGCCTTCAAGCGCAGCAACGGAGCGACGAAGATCGTATACGTCTAGAGATTAGACGCCTTCAGATGGAAGAGAATATGGGAAGGGACCGGGCCGAAGCCCAGCGCCACCGCCGAAGCCCAGCGCGCCGCTGCCGGTGCCCAAAGAGAAGCAGAGCGCGACCTCGCTCTCACCAAGCGCGAAGCCGAGCGCGACCGATTACAAGCGCAGATAATGGAGCAGCTGATCACCAGGGCAACACCCCCTCCCTCCGCACGGGGTTCCAGGGCCTCGTCAAGACAGGGGTCAAGGGCACCCTCCCCTACCCGATCAAGCGACCCTGAGCCCGACCACCAGAGAGAGCCTATACCCCCCTCCGAACCCCTTCCCCGACCGGTCCAAGTGAGACCCAGCTACAAGGAAGAAACGGTCTACACCGCGGAGAGGCTAAATAGACGACTACAGGATCTAGAGGACCTGCCAGAGGAAGAAGAAGAGGGAGAGGAGGAGAGTCAAGCCCGACAGCAGCACAGTACTCCACAGGACCAGGAGGTCCAGTACAGCCCAGGCTCTACCCCCGCGGCTCTGCGCTACAGACCCCCGACTCAATTCACTGGTGAGCTTGACGCACGACCAGCCCCGAGGAACAGCACCTGGATACGCGGGCCATGGTACCCAGCAGGTACCAGCCCACCAAGAGGCGTAAGAGAAGACTCGCCTAGGAGGCCTCTCTTCCAACGCTCACCGATGTGCCAGCCATCCATGGCATCATACATTGGCACACCGACGTTTCCGGACTTCACCCACGAGAACAGAGCACAGTACACGGAGCTACGAATGTGCTTAGAGACAATGATGTCCGATGTAGCTGATGAACCGTACAAATATGCTATCCTATTGAAGCACCTCAAGGTGCCCCGAGCGCACAATATAGCGCTGGCCTATGCCACCTCTACTACCCCATACACCGCGGCTCTAGCAGCACTCGACCAAAGATATGGACGCATATGGGACTACGTAATACAAGAGATAAGGCATATTGACCGCCTACCCCCAGCCACAGACAATCGCTCACTAGATGACCTGTCTATCAAGGTACAATCCCTGGTAGGGATGCTGGGGGCGCAAAGAGAAAAGGGTATGCACGAACTGTACGCGAACTCTAATGTCGAGAGGATTTTAGAGAAGCTTCCGCCCGCCCGACAAGAGCGCTTCAGGCGGCAAAGAGACCACCGTGATCCTAACGGTCCTGAGCCATCCCTCCTAGACCTAGCCGACTTCCTGGCGAGAGAAGTCAACAGCCTACGGTTGGATACGTTCATGCGGAGCACCCCTAGCTCCAGAGAGGGACCTAGGAGAGCAAACGATGGCCGAAGATTTGTGACCGTCATGCACCAATCAGAATCAGTACCGAGCAGCAAGAACCACAGTACCCCCTCGATGAAAGAGAAGTGGAAGATGGTGTGCCCGTACTGCGAAAAGGAACACTGGTTGTCACAATGTGACACGTTCAAGAAGATGACCGCCGACGAGGTGAGTCAATGGATAAAGTCCAACCGACGCTGTTACCGATGTGCGCGCAGTCACATGGCAGCCGATTGCCGCTTAAAGAAGAGGTGTAGTCGGTGTGACGGAGCCCACCTAGATGTCCTACACGACAGTAACAGAAGAAAGCCTGCACCCTCAAGCAGCACAAAGGCAAGTGTTATGTACATTGACCCCGCCAGCAGCGGGGGCGCCCGGGTGCTCTTAAAGGTGGTCCGCGTAACACTGAGTTACCAAGACAAGGTCATGGACACTTACGCCGTCCTTGACGACGGGTCAGAGAAGACCCTTCTCCTCGCGTCCGCTGCGGCCCAGCTGGGGCTGCGGGGGAGCGAAAACCAGATGACGATTCGGACAATAAGAAGAGATCTAAAGACGATAAAGGGCGAGAATGTCTCCTTCACTATCACAGCAAGCGGGCAGCCAGAGAGACGGTATAGGATTACTAACGCTTTCACCAGCCAAGAAATAGGCCTGTCGCCTATAATACACCTACCCCATCGCCAAGCTGATGGATAAATATGTGCACCTGCGTCAACTACCTATACCGCTCATAGACGGTGCCACCCCGACCCTGCTGATAGGCTCCGACCATGCAGACCTCATCGTCCCGATGGACCGGGTCCACACAGGGCCCAGAGGCTGTCCTGCAGCAGTCGAGACCCGCCTAGGATGGACATTACAAGGCCCCCTCGCTAAGTCTCTTAACCGAACAGCAGCCACTAACTGCCTCCACTCCAGAGTGACAGAAGAAGACACCACCCTCCTACAGCACGTCGAGAGGCTATGGACACTAGAGACAATGCCCTTTAAGAACGAAAAGAAAGACATTCGTTCCAAGGAAGACATTTACGCTATAGCCCTCCTCGAGCAGGGGACAAAGAGAGTCAAAGTCAACGGAGTGATGAGATACGCAACTCCACTCCTGAGGCGAGAGGGTATGCCTACCTTCCACGCCCCAAAAGAAGCGACGGAGCGGTATCTATTGAACACAGAGCGGCGCCTAGCCAGAGACCCCGCTCAAGAGACTGTGTACCGCGCTGAGATTAACAAGCTAATCACAGCGGGACACATAAAGAAAATTGACATTAAAGAGGCCGATCAGACAACCGAATCATGGTACGTGCCGCACCACAAAGTCCACCACAACGGCAAGGATCGTATTGTGTTCAACTGCAGCTACCAGATCGGATCACAAAATCTGAATAAAGAGCTCTTGCCCGGCCCAACACTCGGCCCCTCTCTACTAGGCGTGTTACTACGTTTCCGCCAAGACAAGGTGGCCATCAGCGGCGACATCAAAGGGATGTTCCTGCAGGTGAGACTAGTGCAGCCCCTGCTGCGGTTCCTATGGAGAGAGAGGATCGGGGATGAGCAACCAGCCATCTATCAATGGGAAGTCCTCCCTTTCGGAACCACATGCAGCCCATGCTGTGCTACGTTTGCACTGCAAAAACACGTCGCAGAGGACCCAGCAGCTGATGAAGAGGTCCGACAAAGTGTAGGAAAAAGTTTCTACGTGGACAACTGTCTGCAAAGCGTCTCGACGCCAGAAGAAGCCGAGGCCCTTCTACTCAAGCTCCGCGCCTCCCTGATCAAAGGCGGCTTTGATCTCAGGCAGTGGGCCAGCAGCGACCCGCAAGTATTGCGCAGCCTCTCCCCCGAGGACAAGGCAGCAAGCAGCGAGACCTGGATGGCGACCATCCCAGGAGAAGCCCAAGAAATGACATTAGGACTAGTCTGGCGCTTCAAAACAGACTCGCTCCATTATAAACACACACCCCTGACCAAGGAGCAGGGAAGGTCGACTGCACTACCGACCACCAGACGGAGTGTATACAGAACACTCGCCAGACAATATGACCCGTTGGGATGTATTCTACCTTACACCATGTTACGACCCCTGTGAGTCTAAGGGTAAAGGGCTGTAACATAACAGTTGGTTGACAGAAAAGATGGACCAGGTTTGTAAACAACAATGATATTTATTGAATAGAGGCAAAGGAAGCACATGTAGCTCAGGGGTGAGCCCAGGCCAAAACAACAAACAAACACCACTATACTCCAAATAAACACAATCTAATCTATGGTAAAAGAGATTACATTACCTAAACTACTCTTACCTAACCAAAACAGGAGAAAACAATGTCCAAAGGAAATGGCAGCTCACCCCATCTGTGCTTCCTGAGAAAGAGAGAAAAACACATTAATTATACAGAAACAAAAGCAGAATATATACAAAAACAAACTATAACTTAACAATGCTCTCTCTGCGGCCATACACACACAAGGAAATTACTACTAAGCACCAAAGGCCAATAAACGAAATGCAATGCTGTCAAAGTTACAGGTTTACCAAAATCACAACATGCCTAGCCTCATGCCAGAGAGAGAGAAAGACTGAAGGGAGAAGCCATGTTTTAACAGGTGTGGGGTGATCCATGATTGGGTGGTGTGGATTGAGTGTTGGAGTCTGGAAAGCCATCCACCAATCACTGCTGTGTTGCAATAATGGAAGGATTGGCCTGGCAGGGACCAATGGGGAAGGGAACAATGGCTGGAGGGAGGAAACAAAATGGAGAACACACACACATGGAGACACACACTGGGGAATATATACATTGGGATGTAACACCCCCATACATAAGACAAAAAACATGTCTGACACTTAACACCAACTAAACATGTTTTTTTTTTAACAACGAGATAACATCTCTGAGATAACATGCACTCCAAAACAAAGAGCTATGAAAAAACTAGCAGCAACATAAAACAAGTCCACAGCAACATAGACCGAGTAGACAGCAAAAATAGATCAAGTCGACAGCAATATACAGTAGAACGAGTCGACAGCAAAATAGAACAAGTCGACAGCACGAGAGATTTAACTCCGAGATAGAGCATCCGCCAACACATTCTCAGACCCCTTCTTATGCTTTATGCTGAGGTTATAATTTTGCACTATGAGCGCCCAACGCATGAGGCGCTGATTGTGGTTGTACATCCGCGACAGAAAAACCAATGGGTTGTGGTCGGTGTATACTACCACTGGTAATACGCTCGAACCGACATACACCTCAAAATGTTGCAACGCACACAACATAGCCAAAGTCTCCTTTTCAATAGTGGAATAGTTTAGTTGATGTTTGTTAAATTTCCGGGAGAAATAACAAACCGGGTGACTGACACCATCATGATCTTCCTGTAATAACACCCCTCCAGCTCCCACCCCGCTGGCATCCACCTCCAGCTGGAACGGCAGGGAGAAATCTGGAGCAGAGAGAACAGGGGAACTGCATAAGAGAGCTTTAACACTATCAAATGCATTTTGACAATCAGCTGTCCACATGAATGGTTTGGACGGGCTACACAGGCTAGTGAGAGAAGTGACGACAGAAGAAAAGTTCCGGCAAAAACCACGGTAATACCCAGCCATCCCAAGGAATCTACGCAATTCCCGCCTAGTAGTAGGCACTGGAAAAGTTGTGATTGCAGATATTTTTGCATCCACCGGACGCAATTGGCCTTGTCCTACCTGCTTACCAAGATAGGTAACCGTAGCCTTGCCGAACTCACACTTGGCAAGGTTAAGGGTCAGGGAGGCTCCAGCTAAGCGGTCAAAGACAGTTTGCAAGGTTGTCATGTGGTCACGCCAGTTGGTCGAATAGACAACCAGGTCATCGAGATAGGCATTACAATTTGGAACACCAGCCAGGACTAGGGTCACCAGTCGCTGGAAAGTGGCCGGGGCATTACGCATTCCAAAAGGCATTACAGTATATTGCAAAAAATTGTCAGGAGTAACAAACGCAGAGATTTCCGAGGCACGGGGGGTCAAAGGGACCTGCCAGTAACCCTTTAACAAATCTAGTTTGCTAACATAGGTGGCAGATCCAAGGTTGTCAATACAATCTTCCATGCGGGGCAGTGGGAAGGAATCAGGCACGGTGACAGCATTTACCTTTCGGAAATCAGTACAAAATCTAGGAGTTCCATCCGATTTGGGAGCTAACAAGCAAGGTGAACTCCAGGGACTGCAACTTGGCTTGGCTAAACCATGTTTTAACAAATAGTCAACCTCCTGTTGCATCATGGCCCTCTTGGTGATGTTAACACGGTATGCATGTTGCTTGATAGGCACAGCATTGTTAACTTTAATATCATGGGCCAATACAGAAGTACAGGAGGGAACATCACCAAACAGAGCCAGGTAGGCCTGAATCAAATTTGTGATGTCCTCTCGCTGCTCCTCAGGTAAGTGTGCTAAGTGAGTGGGCAGGTTCAATAACATCTCAGTGTTGGACAATCTAGCACCCTGATGGGCTGCATTGCGCAACTCCAAGCCATCTACATCCTCACCACTAACGTCAGGAGAGTCCGGAACTATTGGAGTTGAGGCAACAGCAGAGACGGCCAGTCCGGCTGTCTGGTCTGAGGTCTTCACCTGCACACTATCTCTGGAAAAATATGGTTTAAGCATATTGATGTGGCAAACACGAGAGTGACGTTTACGATCAGGGGTGCGAACCACATAGTCTGTATCACTTATCCTCTTGTCTATTGCATACGGTCCGGAAAAACGAGCGGAAAGAGCAGAACCAAGGATAGGTAACAGGACTAGAACCTTATCACCTGGCTGGAAAGATCGAGAAACAGCTTTCTCGTCATAGTGCCGTTTCATAGTTCTCTGGGAAGAAGAGAGCGCTTCTTTTGCGAGAGAGCACGCCTGATGCAGTCGCTCTCGAAACTGGCTAACAAAATCTAGAACATTAGTGGGTGTGCTGGCACCCTTTGACATGAACCGTTCTTTAAGAACTTTCAGAGGCCCTCTAACAGTGTGCCCAAAAACGAGCTCAGCAGGACTGAAACCAAGAGACTCCTGTATGGTCTCTCGCGCAGCAAATAGAACAAGGGGGACACCCTCATCCCAATCTTTCTCTGTGTCTAAGCAATATTTACGCAGCATGGACTTTAAGGTCTGATGCCAACGTTCTAGAGCCCCCTGAGTTTCAGGGTGGTAGGCACTGGCCACTATATGTCGGATACCCAGGGACTGTAACACTTGGTCATGGGCCAAGAACAGTACATGCTGACGATAAACTGCAGGGACAACAATCTGATAAACAGTGCTCCAGTCTGGTACCTGATCTGGTAGCCCTATCTCCGATTGTGCATGCTCTGCCAGTCTAGTACCATGGGACCTCCATGTACGCATCAAAACTCCTTCATCCACAAAATAAGAATGCAACTCTCTCCTCTGTTCTGTTTCAAGAGAAGAGAAACATTTTGCAAGAGAAGGGTCAGCCTTCTGGGCAGTAATTAGCATTTCACGAGTAACAGGTAACTTCAATGCGTCGGAACTAGTTACAGTTGTCTGTGGGGGTACCTTACTATGAGTCGGTGGTTTGTCAGCGGTATCAGAAGTTGGAGCCAGCAACTCCTCCCTGACAAAAGCTGAAGCAAAAACAGAGTCAGACAAATTAATTTCATCACCTCTCCTTTTCAATTGAGCCCGAGTGACAACACTTGCAGAAAAAACTTCAGGGAAGTTCTGTGACAAGTCATCAGGCAGAGAATCTGTGTCTGGGTGATCCAACACTCATTATTGATTTGCCTACGCACATTCCTTTGCCTTACAAGTGCATTCAAAGTATAATAGAGAAGTATATTATGTACCTTTTGCTGCAATAAATACTTAATTATAACTTTGTGTGGAACCGATTTATTGTGGGAAGTGTTCATCATATTTATATATCATGTACTGTATGGCCAGTAATTAAAGTACATAAAGCGGTAGTGGTTTAATGATACCATACTTATCAATACAGTCAGGGAATTGTACCCCTCAGTTACACTTGTCGTTTAGGAGCCTGATTTCTTTTTTTGTTTTAGTAAGGGTTATTTGAGTATCAAAAAATATACAGTGATGGTCGGAGACAGGTAATTCAGTTATTGAGACATTTGTTATGCTTAGCCCAGTTGTTGTTATAACTAAGTCTAATGTATTTCCAAGCTTGTGAGTTGCATTTGTTACATGTTGTGTTAGGTCAAAGCTATCCAGTAGATTTTCTAGCTCTATAGTTTTGGAGTCTGTTTTCTTAATAAAATGGATGTTCAAGTCTCCATTTAGGATCACCTTATCATATCCGGTAACACATAATGAGATCAGTTCAGAGAGCTCCTGTATAAATATTGGTGAGTGTCTGGGCGGTCGGTAAATTGTGACAATAACGATTGATTCTGTTTTCAGCTCAATGGCAAGATATTCCATCGACATGAACTCGCCTAGTTCCGTGATTCTAAACAAGAGTTTTGAGGAGAAAATTGCTGCAACTCCGCCACCCCTTCTATTTTTTCTGGGTATTTGATAAAAATTATAGTCTGGTGGAGAAGCCTCAATCATTATTGATGTAGCTGTGTCATTATTTAGCCATGTCTCTACTAGGCAAATGCAATCTAAGTTATTTTCTTTAATCAGATCATTTACTAAAAATGTTTTATTATTCAATGATCTGACATTTAGGAGGGCTAATTTTATTTGTTGGACTTCTTTAGAGGAGGTCTGCTTTGGCTTGACCTTGATGGCTTTGAGGTTAATAGCAGGTGAACGCATTGATGGTGTATATCTGTTATAGCTTTTACCATGCCATTGGCTGGTTAAGATTACCGGTATGTTTTGAAAGATGGCATGGTGTTTGTACTATTCATTTAATACACTTTTTGGTGCTAGCAGACTGTCCATCTCCTCTAGTGCATGATGAGCTGGTTTGATTAGCGCTCTCGGGGACATTTGATCAAGCGGGTTGCTGGTGGCCATGATGGCCTTGTCTGGGGACAGGACGCCTTGTGCTCGTGCTTGTATCACGAGTTTGATGCCCTTGGAAGTCACTAAGGCATGACGTAGGTTTGCTGCTAGAAGCTTCGAACCAAGGCGGTTTGGGAAGAATCCATTCCTCTGAAAGCGTTCAGGATTATTCCAGAACACATTAAAATTGTCAATGAAATTCAGTCCGTGTGTAAGACAGGCAGATTCTAACCATGAATAAAAATTTAGGAGTCGACTAAAGGCTTCTTGTCCTCTGCGATAGCATGCAATTGGTCCACTGATGGATACATCCTGATATTTGTCTAGTGTGTTCATTAAACAAGTGAAATCCTCTTTCTGATTATATAATTTCTATCTACCAACAGTTATATTATCATACTGTCGTCGCGTCTCACTCTTGCCATTATGAGATAACTCTTATCTCCTAGCACCTACTGTGCTCATGAACAAACAATTTGCACCCATGCACGTGACCAGGCCACGCCCCGGCGTCCTGGTCACGTGCATCCCAGACCCCGACGCCGGACATGGTCATACTCTACCTTCCTCTTTTTTTGTTTCCAACATGGACGCTGCAGTGCACTCCATGAACTAGTTGTTATGAAATGCAGAGAGAAATTACACAATGTTGGGTTTTCGCCGGAGATTCGCCAGCCCCTGGAATCTTCTCGGCGCATCCTAACAGTGCATCGGGCCTGGCCTGGGGTTTCCTCGTCTCGTGACAGCGAATCGAGGGACGTCGCGTGGCGGCTAGCTGTCGGGCTAGGTCGCGCACAGGTAGGGCCTGCGCTGCCAGGCATCAATGCTAGCGTTTGTGATACTGCTCGTTGTCCCGTGAGACAACCGAGTTGTGTATTGGCACAACAACAGTCGAGCTCTGGCTATGGGCGTCTCTAAATCTGCGCAGCCTGAGGGCGCTCCACATCCCTGGCAAGCAGAATGTGGGCGCGGATGTGATGTCGCAGGGCGGTCCTCATTCCGACGAATGGGGACTACATCCAGACATAGTCAGGCAAGTCTGGAACCGGTTCGGGGAAGCCACGGTGGATCTGTTTGCGAGCAGACAGTCTCACCAGTGCCCCTTATGGTTCTCGGTCAGTCCCTTGGGGG
This sequence comes from Notolepis coatsorum, assembly GCF_963971535.1. Classification (NCBI taxonomy): domain Eukaryota; kingdom Metazoa; phylum Chordata; class Actinopteri; order Aulopiformes; family Paralepididae; genus Notolepis; species Notolepis coatsorum. The sequence continues at coordinate 89,198,154 of NC_140170.1, read as the reverse complement.
TGGATGCCTTCTCGATGTATCCATGGCCGCCCGGGATTCTGTACGCATTCCCCCCCATACACCTGATAGCTCAGCTGTTGGAGCGGATACGTCGGGAGCACAGGACTTTGATCCTGATCGCGCCGGACAGGGGCACGGCTGTGTGGTTCCCGGTCCTGATCCAGCTCTTGGTAGCCCCGCCGTGGCCTGTTCCTTGGTCATCACAGGCCCTCTCTCAGGCACACGGATCTCTGTGGCTGTTCCCTGTTCTGGGACAGCCACTGATGGTTTGGCTGCTGAGGGGGTGAGTCTGGAGGGGATGGGTCTTGACCCTTCTGTGGTCGACACCATCCGAAACGCGCGTGCTCCCTCCACTATCGCGGTTTACGTGGGTAAGTGGTGTACTTTTCAAGAGTGGTGTAAGGTGGGGGGCTGGGACCCGGTGGCCTGCCCCCTGGACGCTGTCCTTTCCTTCCTTCAGTCTATTTTGGGTAGACTGTCGGCCTCGACGGTGAGGGTATACGCCGCAGCTATATCCTCTTGTCATGTGGGTTTTGAGGGCGTTACATTGTTCAGCCACCCTCTTGTGAAACGTTTCCTGCTTGGCGCTCGGCGTCTCAAGCCGGTGGAATGTTCTCTGTCTCCGAGTTGGGACCTCCAACTGGTCCTCGGCCGGTTGTCGGAGGCCCCGTTTGAGCCTCTTGAGCAGGCGCCGTTGGAGCAGCTGTCTTTCAAGACTGTGTTCCTGCTGGCCATCACCTCCGCTAAGCGTGTGGGTGAGCTGTGTGCTCTCTCGGTGCCTGTCTATTTGTGCCAATAGCGGTGCGACTCTGAGGCCTAATCCAGTCTTCGTGCCAAAGAATATCCGGAGCTCTTTTCGCTCCAGGGATATTGTGATTCAGGCGTTTCATCCGCCTCCTCACGCTAGTGGGTTAGAGGCGAGCCTTCATCTGTCGTGTCATGTCCGTGCTTTGGGGGTTTACCTCAGTCGGACGCAGGATCTCAGGGCTGCTGATTTGTTTGTTACAGTGGCCCTCGCGCTGGTAAGGCACTGTCCAAGCAGCGCCTGTCACATTGGTTGTGCGAGGGCATTGCCCTTTGCTACACGTTGGCTGGGCAGGTCCCCCCTGGGGGTGTCAGGGCGCACTCGTGGAGTGGCGGCCTCTGCTGCCTTGTTAGGGGGGGCCTCGGTGGAGGACATCTGTGCTGCGGCCTCCTGGTCCTCCCCGGGTCCCTTAGTTAAGTTTTACCTCATGGACATGACTGGGGGTTCTGTCTCCCAGGCGGTTCTAAGGTCTGGGACCTCCCCTGCGTCCCGCCAGTCGGTGGGTTAGCGGGGGTGTGTGGGTGTGTGCCACGGGGTGATGTGTCACGCGTGGTTCCGCCTGTACTGTGCGCTTTTAGGGGTTTCTGGTTCCCTTTTTTTCGCACTTTGGTGGAGTTGACTGCCTCCCCCCCTTCGCTAGGACGGGCGGGTGGACGGGACTCCCCTCCCCCTGGTAGTAGGGCTTGCGGGCCCTCGGGGGGTACACTTGTCGGGTCACGCGTCTGCTCTGCCCCATATCTCATAATGGCAAGAGCGAGACGCGATGACAGTATGATAATATAACGAAAGGTTATCCTATAACCTAGTTATATGAATACTGGCAGAGAGTCTCGCTCTAAGCGCCCTGAGGTCCCTTGGTTGGGTTTTCAATGTTGGAAACCTTTTTTCCCGAGGAAGGTAGAGTATGACCATGTCCGGCGTCTTATAGGAGGACGCCGGGGCGTGGCCTGGTCACGTGCATTGGTGCAAATTGTTTGTTCATGAGCACAGTAGGTGCTAGGAGATAAGAGTTATCTCATAATGGCAAGAGCGAGACACTCTGCCAGTATTCATATAACTAGGTTATAGGATAACCTTTCGTTATGTGTCACCCTACCTGCTATAAAATCAACTCCAATCAACTCGTTGATTACATCACTGTCACCCCTGATACACTTTGACCTCCCCACCACCTGAGGCTCTGAGGTAAATTTGTCAAAGTTCTTGACCCCTGGGTAGAGTACCCTCCCACCCACACCCCCTCCCCTCTAGCCCCATCAACCCAACGCCCTGCCACTGTTATCTTATCATGATAAACAGTAGCTCAGGGGTGGATGTCACCATGAACCATTCTTGTCAGCCTGCCTGCTGTTTGGGTACACTTGGAAGGATCTGGTGTTGGTTGACGGATGGGTTTGCGTAGCAGTTGTGTTTGTCTTACAGGAAGCTTAGGAAAGAACCACATGTGCATTCATTCATTGCAAAATACATATTTTTTGTCATTACCAGTGGTTTGAGGTCACTCAGAAAGATGCTTGTATCATGCTTTCATTGACACCTCTTACACTGGTATCCAAACCCTTTGTGAATGCTGCTGGTATGCATTCAAGCATGGGTAGACTTCAAGCTTCCTCACTGTGTTCAACATGTTATTCAACTAAAGGTGCTGTAAGTAATATTTCTGTTCTACATACTTAAAATAAGTGTTAAGTAGCCTTACATTCTGACAGCCGGCCCATCACTGATATAGAGTGTTTGGTCAGTAACATGGGTCTCCCAGTCCCTCCACTGTGCAGTAGGGTGGTCCTTAATATTGAATGTCGTAAAGTCTAAGCTCCAACACCCGGAATTCATTCTATTAGTCAAGTAAACCCTCCTGGTGAATTTTCCTCAATCTGACAACATTTAACCCCTCCCTCATCGACCTTGAAGTTTCACCCTGAGGATCCCAGAGAGACGCTTTTTATCTGGAAATAAATAGAGCTTATAAGGATTAAAATGAGAATGAATAATCTTTATGAAAATGAATAAAAACAACAATCAAATCAAATTAATTTGTAAGGCCCGACAACACGTGTTAATGTCCCCATGGGCCGGACACGTCTTCTTTAAACAAGTCAAGAACAAAACAAAAAACACCATGAAACCCAGAATCAAATGTAAAATAAATGAATGCAACACTCCCAGACATACCCCACGCGAAGGTAAGGAAAAACTCACAAAAAACCTAGCAATAGGAAAAAAGCACCACAGGCAATGTGGAGGGGAGAAACCTTAGAAGGGCCGTTCAAGGGGGGATCTCCCTTCTTAGATGTCGGTGATAGTAGTGCTGCTATGGATGATCAATGAGTGGAGAATAAAACAGGCAAAACAGTTGGTATGTATGTACATATATGTGTAATAAAACACAAATATGTACATGCAATAGCAACTGGGGTACATAAGAACATTTTGAAAGATTGAAAATAGAATAGAGCTGATCCATTTGAGGTATGGGGGCGACGTAGAGAGGATCGTATCCTCTTGGCCATCACCATGGGACATCTACCACTTTGGTCATCACCACGAGACATCCACTCACAGGGAGACAGGGAGACGGGGACAGGCGTTAGACAGTTTGCCTGTTTGTGATGGGCGGACATAGCAATAGATACATGTAGTAAGCATATGCGAATAAAATAGATACTTATATAAGATAATTGTGAAATTAAGCTGATCCATGAAAACAAGTGCCATTTATTCCCAAAATGTTAGCTTATTACAACATTTAATAAGCAACATACAGTGTTTTATTCATATTCATATTCAGATACCGTTGAACCTCTTAAGCCCTAGCCATATTTTCAGAAAATTCACCTAAGAGTACATACCCAATTTTAAGTAAATGGAAGATTGCTCCACTTCTACAAGGTCTATTTGCATGTTCTTAGTATCTAGGGACATCTATGGACCTCCGGGAATGTATTCCTAGTGTCAGAAATATTGTGTCTGTTACTATGCTTGAGTACTATACTAGGGCTTAAGAGGGTAAGTGCGTAGCCGTAGATGGCTTTGGACATCCACCTTCTTCTTCTTCTTCTTCTTCTTCTTCTTCTTCTTCTTCTTCTTCTTCTTCTTCTTCTTCTTCTTCTTCTTCTTCTTCTTCTTCTTCTTCTTCTTCTTCTTCTTCTTCTTCTTCTTCTTCTTCTTCTTCTTCTTCTTCTTCTTCTAACTTAAATTACAGCAATGGTTATATCTGAACTTTTCCACTAGATGGCTCCAAAATCAAATCAAGTCACAACAATGACATCAGCAGCGCGAGCTACTGCAACTGAGGCTAAACTTCAAGGTTGATGAGGGAGGGGCGGCTAGGTGGTGCAGTGGGCAAGGCGCTCACCACCAATGCAGGAGACGCTGGGTTCGAGCCCAGCTCTCCGCATTGCATTCAGCTTTGCTGGTCGTTCATACTAATACATTTGGCAGTATTAGGGGGTGGGAAGCTGATGGGTGGGGATCGGACGTTGTGGACAGCGACTCCTACAGGTCGGTTTGTGCACCTGCGCAGTAGAATCAGGAAGCGACGGGGGCGGTGTCCCTCCAAAAGCGCAGACCCCCAACGCTGAAAGATCGCGCTGTGCAGGTGAAAAGATGTGACAGCTGCTACCTCGAGTACCGGAGGGGACTCGTGATGTAAGGCTTAGTCCACATTGCAGCCGGCTTGTGGGAGGCATGGCCTAACAACGTTCGAGACAGGGGAGGGTAGAATTGGACGATACGAAATTGGGATGGGAGAAAAATTGCAAAATGGGAGAAAAAGTTGATCCAAAAAAAAAGTTGATGAGGGAGGGGTAAATGTTGTTGGAATTTGAATAAAATTCACCAAGAGAGTTTCCTTGACCATTATAACGAATTCCAGTGGTTGGAGCTTAAAATTAATTTATTAGAAAATGTACCCCTCAAGAAGGACCACCTAAAAAACAGATATTTTTTTCTGGCATCCCATTTTTCAATTGATCCAATCAGGAGAGAGAACTCTCACTGCAAAAATTGTCTGACAATAATAAGAAATAAAACCTAGTTTTAAGCAAATATGAGCTTGAAACAAGTATAATAATCTGCCAGTGCAGTAAGCAAATCTGGCTTCGTTCTCTCTCCTGGTTGGATAAAGTGGGAACGGGATACCAGAACATTTTATTTGTGGGAACGGGATACCAGAAAATGTAATTTGTGTTTACTGGAGAGCAGAGGGGACTGGGAGACTAAACACTTTATATCAGTGATGGCTGTTGGAATGTAGAGCTATTTAACACTTATTTCTAATCAAAAATACCACTAGGACCTTTAATTTAAGTTGCAACCATTTTGAAATAGACCCCTTTCTATGGCTCACTGGATAGAATAGTAGTTCCAATCCATTTCATGTCATACAATCATGAAAAAGAAAAGCATTATCAACATTAACAACAACAGCAAATAGCTACTAAGTTAAACCTAAAAGTGAAGCTACAATTGATGTTTTCCAAATGTCAAGTAGAATTAGTTCAAGTAAGTGAAATGTGGAAAAGTCTTTCCCAGGCGTGGCCGCTCATAAGTGATGCTGAATTCTTGGAAAGCAGGGTTTCCCCCCGACCACCCCACCCTGGTGACACAACCATGTGTGACATCTTGTGTGACCTCTGACCCCTTGAACCCTGGGCATTAAGTCTCTACTCTGACTGGACTCCAATCATTATTCTCTTAGCAGATACAGTACTGTGTGTCTGTGTTCCACAAAGTGTGTGTGTGTGTGTGTGTGTGTGTGTGTGTGTGTGTGTGTGTGTGTGTGTGTGTGTGTGTGTGTGTGTGAGGGTGCGTATGTGTGTGTGTATGTATTTTTGTGTGTGCGTGCGTGCGTGTATGCGTGCGTGCATGCGTGCGCGTGTGTGTGTTTAGGAAACACTCACACTTCCCACTCTTCCTGTGTCAACTGATTCTCACACACACACACACACACACACACACACACACACACACACACACACACACACACACACACACACACACACACACACACACACACACACACACACACACACACACACACACACACACACACACACACACACACACACACACACACTCATTCATCACACACACACACACATAGAAAAGTCCAGCTTACACTTCTCAGAAAAGTCCTGCTTTCATTTACACACACACTCACTTCTAGGAAGAGTCCACAACTTACACACATTTCTCAGAAAAGTCCTGCTTTCATTTTTCCATGACATGTGGTATGTGTTACTACTCATTCATAAAGGGATAGAGCAAATAGTGGAGCCTCTATGGGGGGCTGTTGAGGAACGGGCAAATAGTTGTGAACAAACCCTGTCAGTCAACGGTTGAAAAACATTCCTGGGTGTACTGTAGTGATCTCAAGTTTCATTGGGAAAAGAACTATGTTGCTCAATGAGGTAGTAAACACAAGCTGGAGAAACGCTGTCAAAACAAGCATGTTGAGACAGTACAGTAACTCATACACATCAAGGGGCCCACCAAGGAAGTGTGTGTGTGTGTGTGTGTGTGTGTGTGTGTGTGTGTGTGTGTGTGTGTGTGTGTGTGTGTGTGTGTGTGTGTGTGTGTGTGTGTGTGTGTGTGTGTGTGTGTGTGTGTGTGTGTGTGAGTGTGTGTGTGTGTGTGTGGGTGGATGTTGGTTTAGGTGTTGTGTATGTGTAAGCGGGTGTGTGTTTGTGTGAAGATGCCAATACAGAAAAGATGTATCCAAATCTTACAATCTTAGAATCTTGATACGATTCTTTATCATTAAAGAGAATCTGACATAATAGTATGAAAAACATAAATAACATGAGTCATGAATATCTGAAGGCTGGAACCTTTTCTTATAAAGTTTCTTATAAACCTATCTGAAAACAGAAACAATATGGTGTGTGTGTGTTTTGATTGATTGATTGAAAACATTATTAACAGATTGCAGAATGGGTATAGTGCAGCTCAATACACACAATTGTTAAAATGGGTCCCCCATTTTCAATTCATCAGGACATATATGACATACATGACATACAGATAAGACAGTACTACAAAAAATTAGTTTATATGCGGACGACGTAATACTGTTCATGCAAAACCCTAACACCGCAATGCCTCATCTTCTCAAGTTGATTGATGACTTTGGCGACCTATCGGGATTTAAGATAAATTGGCCAAAGTCGGCTTTCCTTCCACTGAACGCCCCTGCAAAAAATACACGTCTTCCAGAAGAAATACCAATGGTTAAACACTTTAGATGTTTGGGAGTTGAAGTATTCCCTACCATAAGCCAAACGGTGAAACACAATTACATAGAAATCCAAAATAAAATCAAATACGACTTTGACAAGTGGTCAAAACTTAAAAACTCAGTACAGGCACGGGTTTCAATAGTTAAGATGGATGTCTTACCTAGAATCAACTTCATCAGCTCAATGCTACCGTTACCCCCTCCAGATGGTTACTGGAAAAAATTACACTCTTCCGCATACAAATTTATTTGGAATAACAAACCACCACGCATAGAAAAATATCCACCGCACAGAGAAACAAAGCCGAGGGAGGTATGGCATTTCCAATTTTTTTCCCACTATTTTAAGGCGTACACTTTAAGACCACTGACAACCTGGTTTGAACCCCAAGCATCAGTATCCTGGAGAAATGTTGAAGTAAATATAGTAGCACCACATAGACTGCAGGACATAGTATACACGAAAGTATCAATTAAGCAATGTGAACTGAAATTTGGCCCCATAATTACTCATTTGATCCGGATATGGCGTGAAACACAAAACAAATATTCTAACCCACATAAATGGCATAATCATACTCCCTTATTCAATAACAATGCACTCCTGATTGGAAAACGGCCTATAAGATTCCCTAGATGGGAAAAGCAAGGCATACATACATTAGGAGATGTTTTCAACAAACAGGGTATTTGTAGTTATGATGAAATACACAAAAAATGTAATCTCACCGGCTCCACATATTATTTTTACGCACAGTTATTGTTATGTTTGAAGGCTCACAGTGTTCCATTAAGGATACCAATTGTACACCACAGATACCACAAATTCTTCTATGAAAGAGAGATAGATAGGAGGGGTTGGGGGTGGGAAACACTGTACAACTGTACAAGCAAAACTGTACATTGGAATATTGACAACCATACTAGGTAATTTACTGTACATTGGAGGGGGTTGGGGGGGGGAAACACTGTACAAACAAGCAAAACTGTACATTGGAATATTGACAAAACCATACTAGGTAAATTACTGTACATTGGAGGGGGTTGGGTTAGGACATTTACAGGGGCCAGTTTCTAATTGCAGTCTCCCGTAGGTGTTCTTTGAGAGTGGTTTTGAAAGTGGATAGTGATTCACATTCCTTTACAGCTTTGGGTAGGGCGTTCCACATTGATGTGGCATAATTGCGAAACGTGTTTAGTCCCTTGTTTGAGCCGAATCTGGGTTTGACATGATTTGTGGAGCTCCCTCTGGTGTTGTGTACCTTGGTCGTGTAGTGTATCTTGTAGACCAGGCCCATTGCAAGTTGCTGTACTCTGTCGTCTACTCTAAACCATCCTAGGTTGTCAAAGTGGGCAGGGGTGAGGTGGGTTCTAGGAGTAAGGTCAAGCAGTAGTCTGACCAGTTTGTTTTGAGATGTTTGTAATTTGGTTTTTAGTGCCTTTGAGGTGATACAAGATAGATACAAGAGTGCTTTGGTACCATGAGGTGCAAGCATAGTCGTAGTACCCTTGAATGAGTGCTCCTGCCAGAGTCTTCAGGGTATTCTTGTTTACCAGAGGAGATCCGGTACAAGAATCGAGTTTGTTGGTTGACTTTTTTTATTACATTGGATGCCATGTGTGTGTGTGTGTGTGTGTGTGTGTGTGTGTGTGTGTGTGTGTGTGTGTGTGTGTGTGTGTGTAGGTTTAGGTGTGTGCATGTAGACATGGATGGGGTAGATGGGTTTACGTGTGTGTGTGTGTGTGTGTGTGTGTGTGTGTGTGTGTGTGTGTGTGTGTGTGTGTGTGTGTGTGTGTGTGTGTGTGTGTGTGTGTGTGAGTGTGTGTGTGTGTGTGTGTGTGTGTGTGTGTGTGTGTGTGTGTGTGTGTGTGTGTGTGTGTGCCCATTCCCAGGCCTTTTTCCTTCTTCTTTTCTACCATCTCCTGTTGGTGTTTATGGCGTCTCATGTGGTTCCAACCGCTGCATCACCCAGGGCACTTGTTACAACATCTGTCTGGGTTTGGTGCCAGGGCGCAGGCCATGCCATGGCTGTGTTGATGTGGCAGAGAGACCCCCCCCCCCCCTCCCCCTAGGTCATTCAGTTTGATCAGATCAAAAGGTTTTCTTTAATGCTGTTTGGTTGTTTTGGAAATTAAGCACGGTTGTAATAGTTTATATGTATTTTTTAGTTTGTTTATGTATGTTATTTTTTATTTTTTTTATCGCTTTATTGCTACTGGGCAGTCCAGTAGAGAGAGACAGAGGAGGAATGGGAGACAGAGTGGGGGGAAGACATTCGGCAAATAACGACGGGTTCGGGAGTTGAACCCGGGTCGGCCGTGTCGTGGCTGAGCGCGCTATGTGGTTCGCCACTGGGGCGCCCTTGTTTATGTATGTTTGAGTGATTGTGCGTGTGGCTGTGTGTGCATGTGACTGTGTGTGGATCAGTGGCGTCGTTAGCCCTGGGCTTCCGGGGCTTTAGCCCCGGATGTTTTTCTCCTAGCCCCGGATCTAAAAAAAAAAAAAATAAAAATTGTTTACATTTTTTTTACTTTTTTATTTTTTTATTTTATTTTTTTTAACACTATGGGTGCCGGCCAGAAATCCGGAAAATGACTGTGGATTGCCAGCGCTATTTGTCTATGGAGAAATTTCCCTTCTTTGCAGGGCTATAACTTTTTAAATTCTATTGCTACATTGCCATTATTAGGGCCCATTCAAAGTCCTATATGTATTGTTCATTGTGTAGCAACGTTAAACTTTTTCATTCACATATTCATAGTAAAGTATGGTCTAATGTATAAGTATGTTTTCATCTCTTTCTGCAGCTTTCTCCAGAACGTGATATATAGCCCCAAATGCATTATATTGATGATGAAATACAGTTTGATGGCAATCGGGGCGATATAAAAAATTTCAATTGGACGTACTTCTAGAATGATCTACGTATGATCTGATGATGACCGGATGGGCGGGGGATCGTTTATAATTCCGTGGGCAGCGTTATATCATTCATCTAGTGTGGGTGATATGTTCATCATAACAGTTTATATGGAATACGATCAAAAATAACGCTGAATCTTACCGTATCCTCCTCGCGCCGTTGGGCGATGAGCGTGGAACAGTCATTTACCTATTATGGTATGTAGAAATATCGGGTCCATTTCCAGCTTGTATAATAGTATATATGTCCAAATCATGTTGTTTATCGAGTTATTGGCAATCGATCGCTATGTATTGTGTCGAGATCGAGTCCCGGTAGCCAAACAGAGTGCCCGGAAGTAATACGGCCGACCAGCACAACCTCCATAGCACTTCCTGTTTGGCGATTGCGCCGATCGGCCACCAGATGGCGCTCCTGAACCGCCAGAGAGCTCAGTGGGTCCTCCTGGTGGATCTCAGGTCAGCGGAGGGGAAATATGAATCCGATCGCAGTCCTCCGGCAACTTGAGCATGGCCGGGAATGACGCTTTTAAGCGTTTTCCGACAGTCAAAGTGTTAAGATGTCAGCATCCCCATTGTCTGTGCTGAATGTTTGTTAGTGTTTGGTATTTTTTGTTGGTTTTTAGTACTTTTAAACATCCATTTTTAGTAAGTAGTTTTCATTTGATCCTATAATTTTTTCATTCACCGATTTGTGGACTTTTTTTTAGTGTCCTGAAAGGCACCTTATAAATCAAATGCATTATTATTATTATTATTATTATTATTATTATTATTATTATTATTATTATTATTATTATTATTATTATTATTATTATTATTATTATTATTATTATTATTATTATTATTATTATTATTATTATTGTTATTGTTATTGTTATTGTTATTATTATTATTATTATTATTATTATTATTATTATTATTATTATTATTATTATTATTATTATTATTATTATTATTATTATTATTATTATTATTATTATTATTATTATTATTATTATTATTATTATTATTATTATTATTATTATTATTATTATTATTATTATTATTATTATCCAGGAGGGAAAGACACTTTGGATAGTAGGGACTGCATCTCTGCATGTCCTGACCAGGAAACACTTTGCAACTGTGATCTCCTCTGGCAATAGTTGGATATTGTAATGTGTGGCGAGGGGTTGCAGCAATTCCACTGAGAGAAACTGGTCTGAGGCTGGATAACATGCCTGTATGACTCTCATAAGTTGTTATCCAACTCATGAGAACCTGCTCTCAAGCTCTTGCAGCATTCTGTCGACGACTGGATAGAACAGTCTCTGTCTCAGCTGATCTCCTGAGCTGAGGTCTGAGCTTGTGCCACAAGATGACTCAACTACATACTCGTCCATCCTTTTCTGCTTCCTCCTTTGGCTGGTAGTATGTTCCTCAATCCAAAGGCCATTACATATGGCCTTTGTCCTGTCATACATGTCCACTGCCATCTCTGAGGTGCGATAACCTTTGAGTGTGTCCTGCACTGTGCTTTTAAATAGTACAGATATTGAAGATGTGCACTTTAACGCACCTGGAGCCATCCATACCCATGTCCAGTGTCCTATAATAAGCTTTAATCGAACCCTGGTTAATTTCCTCGGATAGTCCGGTTGGTTTGGGGTGGTGTGAAAGCTCATTCACTCTTGCAAGTGAACCCTGCTGCGGTTCATTTGAGATGTGAATGCAAAGCGGACCAAAGGCAAGAAAAGACCCAAAAATCTAATATTTTTTTTATGAGAAGACTGAAACATATGTATATAATGAAACACACAATACAGTTTTTTTTCGATTGCCTAAGCATGATTTTGAAAACGGGGCCCGGTGTTTCAAAACACACAATTAGCACAACCACACACACAATTATCAGAACACCTCAGATCCTTTGCTAAATTAAACACTTGTCAAAACCATACACTAATTTATAAAAAACTACATTTTGTTACCATATGAAACACACGTTTCATATGACTTAATTCTGTTTGAACCAGTTACACACACTGCTGTGCTTAACCTAAAACACATTTAGCAATTCTACTTCTCAGTGATTAGAGTACTGTAAGTGAAGTACGCAGAGAATGTGCAAATATACAATAAATTCACCAAACACTACACAAGACCAATGCTGTAGACTGATGAAAATATAATTTATTTATCTACATATACCCAAATCAATGATGCAGACTGATGAAAAAAATTACATTTTCTCTCCATATACCTAAATCAATGATGACTGATGAAAATATAAATGTTCTCTCCATATAACCAAATCAGTCAACATTTCAACATGGAGAATCACAACAATACATGTCCCAGTTTTCATGCTACTATGTGCATAACACTGTAAGCTCAGCAAATATCAGACACACATAAAATACTGTATCCAGTACAGGTTAAAATTACAGTAAAACTAATTTCTTTTGAAAAAATGTAAACAGAAAATACTAGACATTATCTCTTTGCCTAGCTGGATCTGGCAAGATAATTTTTTGTTGTGATTCTCCATGTTGACTGATTTGGGAAAATGGGAGAAAATGTATATTTTCATCAGTCTGCATCATTGGTTGTCTTGTGTAGTGTTTGGTGAATGTATTGTATATTTTCACGTTCTCTGTGTAAATCAAATCAAATCAAATTTATTTATAGGGCCCGACAACACACGTTAATGTCCCCATGGGCCGTACAGGTCTTCTTTAAACAAGTCAAGAAGAAAACATAACAATAAGTCAAGAACAGAACAAGAACACCATAAGGTCCAAACATTTTTAGATGAATGCAAATAAATGAAAGAATGCAAGCACTCCCAGACATACCCCACGCGAAGGTAAGGAAAAACTCACTAAAACCTAACAATAGGGAAAAAAGCTCCACAGGCAGTGTGGAGGAGAGAAACCTTAGAAGGGCCATTCAAGGGGGGATCTCCCTTCTTAGATGTTGGTGATAGTAGTGTTGCAGACGGACAGTTGGTAAGCATGCACTCATGTGGTGTACAGTACTTCACTCTCCTTCCATTTTGGTTGAAGACAGGTGAACTCACCTGCTGCATTTTTATAGTGCTTAAACCTGATTGGTGTATCTACAATTAAGCAATGGTGTGTTTGTGCATCTGATGGCTGTGTTTAACCAATTGGCTCATATGTGTGGTAATTTGACATTCTGTGTCTAATGTAATGCAAGTGTGTTTAGTGTTTTGCAAATCACTGTGTGTATTGTTTTGCAAAAAGTGTGAGGCTGACATTGTAGGAGTGCAAATCTGGGCCTATATTTTGCTCCTTGAGTGTAAGGTTTTGATAATTGTGTAATACTTTTGATTTGAGTGTTTATGCAATTGAAGAAAACTGTAAAGACTAGAGATGAACTGTTTATTTCTTTTGTACATAGGCTGTGCATATGTTTGTTTGTTTGTTTGTTTATTTGCTTATGTGTATGATTCTTAACTGTGTTTTTATTTTGTTATTGGTGTATATGTGTGTATGTATGTACAGTATATGTATATATATTATATATATATATGTATATATATGTGTATATATGTATATTTGTACTCCTGTTGGGGCTTCTTGGACCAGATCAATGTTTTATCTGGCTAAATAAAGGTTAAATAAATAAATAAGAAACTGATGATTTGGTCCTGTTAACCTGTTCCACCCCAGGTGAAAATCTGCATAAAATGTATACCTAGGTAAATGGAATATTGCTCCACTTCTACAAGGGCTATTTGCATATTCTTGGTATCTAGGAACATCTATGGACCTCAATGAATGTATTCTCAGTGTCAGAAATATTGTGTCTATTACTAGGCTTGCTTAAATTGTGATGAAACAAAGGAAAATATGAATTATGATTTTTCTTTTCATCTTTGACAGTGAATAAAACCATGATAAATCAAATCAAATCAAATCAAATTTATTTATAGGGCCCGACAACACACGTTAATGTCCCCATGGGCCGTACAGATCTTCTTTAAACAAGTCAAGAAGAAAACATAACAATAAGTCAAGAACAGAACAAGAACACCATAAGGTGCAAACATTTTTAGATGGATGCAAATAAATGAAAGAATGCAAGCACCCCACGCGAAGGTAAGGAAAAACTCACTAAAACCTAACAATAGGGAAAAAAGCTCCACAGGCAGTGTGGAGGAGAGAAACCTTAGAAGGGCCATTCAAGGGGGGATCTCCCTTCTTAGATGTTGGTGATAGTAGTGTTGCAGACGGACAGTTGGTAAGCATGCACTCATGTGTGTAGTGGAACACAGATGAGTGCATGCAATAGCAACTGTACATTTTGAAAAATTAAAGATAGAGCTAATAGCGATCTATTTGAGGCAAAGGGGCGGCGCAAAGAGGGTCACGTCCTCCCTGTCTTAGTCAAGGGACATTTAACACTCACATGATAATAATGACCAAACTTAAGAAACTGCCACTGAGCTCATTCAGTACCCTCTTGAGATCATGTGTACAAAAGATCTAAGGAAATTAATAAAGGGAAGATGATCAAATTGAAGGTTTTGTATATACAGTACTGAATTCTCCCATCCGGACCAATGCAATTTGAAATATTATTATAGAATATAGAATATATGCTTATACATTACCTTATTATAGCCAATTCGCACATTTATATATATATACATATAGTATCTTTCAAATGGCCGAGTTCAATTAGGATATACAGTAGTATCACCAGGCTTGCATAATAACAGATACTGATATTTACTGTAAACGACTGTACTATTTTATTTCCCCCACAGTATAACCATTTTGTAACTAATTTCAGATCTAATTAATCTAATCTTCCTACATGATAACAATAGTGTGGAGAAACTGACTGCGTTTCAATATTTGTCAAAAACGTTACCTTTTGTAGCTTATTATCGCGAATCATAACAATTATTGATATGATTCATTCAGAACGCTGAACTTTGAACGACCATAGTGGACCACAGAAAGTGTAGAACGGAGAAATTCCAACACTGAACGATAGCTAGCGATGTCCTCTTCAAAATGGCCGCAAAAAGATTCCAATTCCCATGGTTCAACATTTCCATTTCCGTTTCCGGGTCAAAAAACGATTGCAAAATAAAAACTTAAAACGATATAAGTACACTTTTAACATATTGCTAAACTATTGCCAACCTAACGTTTTACATTCTACATGTATTTGTGACATAGTAGTGATAATAATACTTGAAAAGGTTTGATTTTAAAAACGCAAATTTATTGCATCACTCATAAAAATATTAATATATGATAATAATGTCAAAAGGGGTCGGTACCGTCCCCGTGGGGTGGAACACTTTGAATTTTCTATGGGGACTGCCCAGATCCCTCTCATGGACCTGGACCTCACTTTGAGAACCTCTAATGATTCTAGTTATTCAGTATTCATCTCTAATTACTCTAAAATTGCGTATTTCTGTGTAGTAAAAAAAAAGGGGGGGGTTAGGGGTGACCCCCCCTCCACCCCCCGGGCTGAAGCCCCCAATGTTTTCTAACCCTAAAAATGCCCCTGGTGTGGATGTGTGTGCATGTGCGTGTGTGTGCTTGTGTATGTGTGCATGTGCGTGTATGTGTATGTGTATGTGTGTTTGTGTGTGTGTGTGTGTGTGTGTGTGTGTGTGTGTGTGTGTGTGTGTGTGTGTGTGTGTGTGTGTGTGTGTGTGTGTGTGTGTGTGTGTGTGTGTGTGTGTGTGTGTGAGAGAGAGGGTAAGGAGGGCATAGCGACCCTGCTCTGTTCTGTGATGGAGGTGAGATACTCGTTGGATAGGAGCCAGCTTGTTGAGTTCAGAGGGGTCCTTGTGTACCCTGCTCTGAACTCTAGCAACCTGTGTGTGTGTGTGTGTGTGTGTGTGTGTGTGTGTGTGTGTGTGTGTGTGTGTGTGTGTGTGTGTGTGTGTGTGTGTGTGTGTGTGTGTGTGTGTGTGTGTGTGTGTGTGTGTGTGTGTGTGTGTGTGTGTGTGTGTGTGTGTGTGTGTGTGTGTGTGTGTGTGTGTGGGTGGTGGGTGGGGGTGAGTGAGTGAATGAGCTAAAAAACATGCACCATTTGACCCTGTTGCCAACAGTGTAGAAATCAGTGCCCCCCCCCCCCCCCCTCTCGTTTTTATACTACAGGGCCTTGACACTTATCTGCGTTGATGTGAAGATAGCATGCAACGCCATCCACTTTGAATTACCCAACACATTACCACACATACTGGACGTACCCAACACTAAAGCCTATATGCCATGTCTGAGTGACCAGGTCAGAGCGACCTCGATGGTGCCAGGATTATTTAAGATAAGATCAAATAAGATATTCCTTTATTGATCCCCTTGGGGAAATTCAGGTACCATAGCAGCATGGGGGAGGGGGGAGGGGAGGTACAGGTAGTAGAAGACATACAGGTACAGGTCACAGAATTATAGTACAGTGGAGTAAAAATAAAAATAGAATAAAAAGGCAGTATAAACAATATACAATATAATTAACTCTGGACATGCGCATATGGGCAACAAGGTGTCAGGATGGAGGTAGGTGAGTTCCAATTGTGGTATGCAATCAAGGAGACGGAGAGGGTGTACTCTTAAGTAGGTTTGTTTTAATAGTAAAGAACACAAAGTGTTGTAAATTCCCCATTATTTGTTATGCTGTGTATTGTTATTTCCAGTCAGGCACTTCTTTGATGGCCCAGGGGTCCTATTATGTATAGTCTGGCATCTCTCTGGACAGCCCAGGGGTCCTAATGGGTTTAAATACAGCGGCCATCTTGCTGCCCATGTGTTCCATTGCTGTCTGCTTTCCCAGTGAGAGAGTGCGTTCATGAACTAAGTAAGTCACCAATAGCCTACAAATATAGTGCCTATGGTAATGATAGATACATGTCATATGTAGCCTGCCTTATGTGTTGAGATGCTGTGACATGCATGTGTGACTATGATTTGGTTTGCTACGTTGTGTTAATTCATGCTGCTAATTGAGCTATGCTAATGCCAATAATGCTATAGCATCTCTTCAGTTGTGTGTTCTGGATGCCATTGCATTCTGCCATTTACTTGTTATGTTTGGTCCATGCGGCCGATGCTAATATGCTAGATAGCATCTTTTCAGTTGTGTGCATTATGTTTGGTCCATGCGGCCAATGCTAATATGCTAGATAGCATCTTTTCAGTTGTGTGCATTATGTTTGGTCCATGCGGCAAATGCTGATATGCTAGATAGCATCTTTTCAGTTGTGTGCATTCTGCCGATTACTTGTTATGCTTGGTCCATGCGGCCGATGCTAATATGCTAGATAGCATCTTTTCAGTTGTGTGCATTATGTTTGGTCCATGCGGCCAATGCTAATATGCTAGATAGCATCTTTTGCTGTGTGTGTTCAGGTTATGATTAATAAGTATGTACCTCTGTTAATTATTGTGTGTTCTGCTTATCTGTTGCAGAACACCACTCACTCAATCTTTCATTGCTCCATCCAGCCTTACGACCTGGATGGAAAGCACTCTTGAGATATCACTCAACAACAGAATCCTTAATAAAATACGAAAGGACTGTTCTCTGTGTCTGCGTCCGCTCTCTGACCGGGGTGTGCCGTTCTGGATGAAGTGGCTCCAGCAAACCTTGCAAACAAACATTATATCTTCAATACAAAGAGTAATACTAGGATACAATGCCGAGTGGCAGGAAGAAGAGGGGATAAAGATAATGGAGCTTAGTGGTGGTCCAGAACCGGAACCGCCCGCGTTATCTCCGAACGCTATAATGAAGACCTGACGGATATCAAGCAGAAGATAGGAAGGTTAAATAGACACCACATTCTAGCATTCCACACACACCCCCGTGACAGCCAATCAGGACCCATACCCTAAGTGACAGCACTAAGTGACAGGGGAGACAGGTGACAGTAGCCAAGTGACAGATGACAGAATGGTGGGTGGTTCCAGACAGCAGTCAGCAACCAGAACATAACAGTACCCTCCCCCGATGAACGGCACCAGACGTTCACCTGGGGGCCTCGGGATTCAGCCGCCGGAAATCAACGATCAGGCTGGGATCTAAAATGTCCCTTTGAGGCACCCAAGAAAGCTCTTCTATCCCGTACCCCTCCCAATCCACCAAGAACTGAAACCCCCTACCGTTCCGCCTACAACCCAGTATCCTCCGCACCGTGTAAATGGGCTGACCACCAATAAACCGAGGCGGAGGAATCGTAGGCAGTGGCGGGGCCAAGGGCGATGAGAGGAATGGCTTCAACAGGGACACATGAAACGTCGGATGAACCCTCATCGAGCTCGGAAGCCGTAGCCTGTAAGCCACAGGATTCACCCGACGCACCACTTTAAAGGGGCCTATAAAGCGAGGAGCCAGCTTCCTGGATTCCACCCGGAGAGGGAGATCCCGGGTGGAAAGCCAAACCCGCTGCCCAGGACGGTAAACCGGAGCCGGATGACGCTTGCGGTTAGCCTGCCGCTGGGTTCTAACAGAAACCTTCTGCAGCGCCGTCCGGACCCGCTTCCACGTCCTGTGGCAGCTAGCCACATGTGCCTGGGCCAAGGGCACCTCCGCCTCCTGCTCGGGAAACAGAGGAGGTTGAAAACCATATTGACACTGAAAGGGAGACATACCGGTAGAGGAGGAGAGGAGGGTATTATGCGCATACTCAGCCCAGGCCAACCTCCTACTCCACGTTGCCGGGCTGCGGATGGAACCCAGACGAAAGGCTGACGGAGGCGCCGAGACCGGCGGCAAACGCCTTCCAGAACCTGGAGGCGAACTGAGGACCCCGGTCCGACACGATATCCACTGGAGGCCCGTGGACCCGAAAGACATGCTGTATCACCAGATCAGCCGTCTCTCGGGCCGAGGGAATCTTGGGGAGGGGAATAAAGTGAGCCGCCTTAGAGAACCCGTCCACCACCACCAAAATGGCGGTGAACCCATCCGAAAGGGGGAGGCCAGAAATAAAGTCCAGGGATATGTGCGACCAGGGCCGTTTAGGAATAGGAAGCGGCCGGAGGAGACCTGCCGGTGCACGGCGAGAGGTCTTACTGCATGCGCACACCGGACAGGCCACCACAAAGGAACGCGTATCCCCCTCCACTGTCGCCCACAAGAACCTCCTACGGATAAATTCCAGGGTCCTGGTAGCCCCAGGGTGGCTGGTGAGGGATGAGGCATGTGCCCACTGCAGCAAGCGTGAGCGTGCCGCCTTGGGCACATACGACCGCCCCGGAGGGCCCCCACCAGGATCGGGCTCCCGTGTCAGCGCCGACCTTACCACCTTATCTATGCCCCAAGACACGGGTGCCAAAATCAAGGCCGGTGGAATAATGGGATGGGGCTTCTCCTCCCGACCAGGAAGATCAAACTGGCGCGATAACGCGTCAGGTTTGATGTTCTTGGAACCAGGCCTATAGGAGATGGAATATCAAAATCGTGTGAAGAATAACGCCCACCTGGCCTGGCGAGCGTTAAGGCGTTTAGCCCCTTGGATGTAAGCCAAGTTCTTATGATCGGTCCAAACAATGAAAGGATGTGCCGCACCCTCTAACCAATGTCTCCATTCCTCCAGTGCCAACTTGATTGCCAACAACTCCCGATTACCCACGTCGTAGTTACGCTCGGCTGGCGACAGACGGCGAGAAAAAAAAGCACACGGGTGCACTTTCCCATCCTTTAAGCATCTCTGAGAGAGCACCCCCCAACCGCAATGTCAGAAGCATCCACCTCCACAATGAACGGAACCTCTGCATCGTGGCGGATCAATACACGGGCGGAGGTAAACCGACGTTTGAGATCGCAGAAGGCTGACTCCGCCCTAGGCGACCATTCAAAGCCAGGGAGAGAGGACTTAGTGAGAGCTGACGGATTGGCTAAGGCGCTAAAGTTGCGAATAAAGCGCCTGTAAAAATGTGCAAATCCCAAAAACCGTTGTAACCCCTTGAGTGACGAAGGCCGTGGCCAGTCCAAGACTGCACTCACCTTGGCTGGATCCATGCGAAGATCACCCTTCGTCAACACAAAGCCCAGGAAGGAAACGGTATCAATGTGAAACACACACTTCTCAGCCTTAACGAATAGTTGATGCTTGAGGAGACGGTCTAGCACCTCTCGAACGTACAGTTGGTGTTGCACCATATCGCGAGAAAAAATTAGGATATCATCTAGGTAAACAAACACCGACACCCCAATCAAATCTCGCAGCACGTCGTTAACCAGGGCTTGGAAGACTGCTGGAGCATTAGCCAAACCAAAGGGCATGACCAAATACTCATAGTGACCATTAGGCGTATTAAATGCAGTCTTCCACTCATCTCCTTCCCTAATCCTGACCAGATTGTATGCATTACGTAAATCAAGTTTAGAAAAGACCTGCGCCCCCTGTAAGCACTCAAAGGCAGTGTCCATGAGAGGTAATGGATATCGGTTCTTGATGGAAACGTCATTCAATCCCCTATAATCAATGCACGGACACTGAACCCCATCATTTTTACCAACAAAAAAAAAGCCAGCGCCGGCAGGGGATGTGGAAGGACGTATGTGCCCCGCAAGCAATGCCTCCTCAATGTAGGTGTTCATGGCCACGGTCTCGGGGCGTGAGAGAGAGAACATACGCCCGCGGGGCGGGGAGGTACCGGGTAGGAGATTAATGGGACAGTCGTATGATCTATGAGGCGGTAGTGCTTTAGCACACGTTTTGCTAAAAACATCTGCAAGGTCCCAATAGATCTCAGGAACCCCTATCAAATCGGGATTAGAGGGTAGGACAGAATCTGCGACGCTCCCCACCATCCTGGAGAGAGAAGGAGACAAAAGAGAAGAAGGGGGGGGGAAGGGAATGGGCAAACTCTCGCCGAAGACCGACTTCACGTCGACCTCCGTTGAAAGTTCGCCCGTGCCCCAATTAATATGACGTCTGCAAGAAGCCAACCAGGGATGACCCAACACCACAACAGAATAGGGGGAGACAATAACAAACAATTTAACCCACTCCCACCCCCCACCCGCCACCTGGATGTGTATAGGAACAGTGCATTGAGTGACGCTCCCACTGCCTAGGGGCTGACCGTCCAGGGCGTAGATGGGGATAGGAACCCCCAACTCCTCGACCGGACCAACCCCAATTCCCTCACCAACCCCAAGTGTATAAAATTGCCCGCCGCCCCTGAGTCAATGAGAGCCTTAGTTCCCCTAACCTCACCCCCACAGTTAACCGCCACCTCCAAAAAAGTACGTGTGTCCGTAGGTAGTGCTGAGGTGAGCCCACCTGCTGGCGCTTTCTCAGGACCCGGCGGAGAACCTCCCCTTCCCGACTGGCGCAGAGTCGAGCCGGCCTGGTCCCGACAGCTGCCGAATCGATGACCGGTGCGGCCGCACCGGAAACAGCGTCGCTCCTCAATGAAGCGCCGCCGCTCCTCGTCCGAGAGCGACAGCGCCCCAAGCTGCATGGATTCATCACCCAGTGGCCCACTCGTGTAATGCAGGAAGTTATCAACACCGGGAGGAGAAGGGACACATACCTGGGTAGTATCTTCACGCTCCCTCTCTCTCTCCCAATGTCGGTTGTCCATCCGAATGGCCGTGTTGATGAGCACTTCCAGCTGCTCCGGGATCTCACGCACGGCGAGCTCGTCCCTCATCCGTGCGGAGAGCCCCTGGACAAACAAGACAACACAGGGAATTTCCGGCCAAGCTGCCTCCCGAGCCACAATCCGGAAATCAATGGCGTAATCTGAGACAGTGAGGAGGCCCTGCCGGCAGGCGAGAAGCCGCCCACCGGCCTCGAAGATCGAGAGTACTCGGGAAGTATCGAAGACTCTTCTCAACTCCCCGGTAAAAGCGTCCACACTGTTGCAGATTGACACCCCGCTCTCCCATTCGGCCGTAGCCCAGGAGACCTGGGATCTGGAAGAGGGGAATGAACGTGGCTGCAGCTGGAACACGAGTGAACACTGGGTGATGAACTCCCTGCAACCCTCCGGTGATCCCGCGTAGCGGCCCGGTGGGGATAGCCGTGGCTCCTGGGTCCGCTTCTGGTGCCCAAAAGCTCCCCGACTCTCCTCGACGTTGAACGCCGCTTCTCCCAACGCCGTCTCTCCCACCGTTGTTCTTACCCCGGCCACCTCGACTTGCGCCTGCTGGGCCGTGAACAGCGCTCGTCTCCTGCAACGAGCTGACGAGCCCGCCCAGCCCAACCAACTCGGCGCTGACAAGTTGCTGGTGTCCTTCCATTCGCTCCTGCGCACTCCTCTGTGCCTGGAGCATCTCCATGGAACTCCATGGAACTCTGATGATGGTCAGGTCTTCTGTCAGGATGGAGGTAGGTGAGTTCCAATTGTGGTATGCAATCAAGGAGACGGAGAGGGTGTACTCTTAAGTAGGTTCGTTTTAATATTAAAGAACACAAAGAGTAATACTAGGATACAATGCAGAGTGGCAGGAGGGGATAAAGATAATGGAGCTTAGTGGTGGTCCAGAACCGGAACCGCCCACATTATCTCTGAACGCTATAATGAAGACCTGACGGATATCAAGCAGAAGATAGGAGGGTTAAATAGACACCACATTCTAACATTCCACACACACCCCTGTGACAGCCAATCAGGACCCATACCCTAAGTGACCACACTAAGTGACAGGGGAGACAGGTGACAGTAGCCAAGTGACAGATGACAGAATGGTGGGTGGTTCCAGACAGCAGTCAGCAACCAGAACGTAACACAAGGTGCGAGATGAGGGTATGTACAGTATGCCCGCTCAGTTATTTTGCCCTACAATAAATATAGTTACAATATATAATCTAATAATCTAAATCTAATCTAATATATAATCTAAAAAAACAAAATGCTAAAATGCTAAATGCTAAATATATGCAATATACTGTATAATCTAATCATTCCTGTGTGTGTGTGTTCAAGTTTCTTTATTATTTGTCATACAGAAATACAGAATACTTTACATGAAATGTTTCTTTCTGTTTCGCTCCTGAGAGTGTGCGATAATAATAAGATAGTATAAATAAGTATAATAAGTAAAAAATTGAAAGTCAAGAAGTCAAGTAAACACAAGTGTAAACAACAATTGTTCAGTATACCTCTATATACAGTATGTACATCTGGTACACAAATGGTGCGGTATAGCTTAGCTTGTGGTGCCACCGTTGTGGTGGTGAGGTGCAATAAGGAATAAGGAATGAGAGATGTGCAATTCCCTTACCAATAATATAAATATAAAGTGTAAAGTGTAAAAGTGTAAAGTGTGATAAAGTGGGTGCTACAGTGTGTTGTTTATTTAAAGTGAGTGTGTGTGTGCTGTGGGTGTGTTGCTGGCCTGTTATTGTTCATTGTTCAATCATTGTTCATTGAGCATCCTGATGGCCTGGGGATAGAATCTCCTTCTGAGTCTCTCTGTGCTTGCCATGAGACTCCGGTATCGCTTGCCTGACCGCAGCATTTCAAAGAGGCAGTTGTTTGGGTGGCTGGAGTCTTTGATTATTCTCTTAGCCTTGCCCATGCACCGCTTGTTGTAAATGCCTTGGAGAGTGGGAAGCCCCCCTCCAATTGTGCGTTCGGGCCACTCTCTGTAGTCTGCTGCGGTCTTGTGCAGTGCTATTCCCAAACCAGGAGGTGATATTGCCAGTCAGGATGCTCTCTATTGTGCATGAGTAGAACTTCTTGAGGATCTTCTGACTCACGTTGAACTTCCTTAAGCGCCTAAGGAAGTAGAGACGTTGTCGTGCCTTCTTGATAACACTGTCAAAGTGTGTGGTCCATGTCAAGTCCTCGGATATGTGGACTCCGAGGTACTTAAAACTGTTCACTCTCTCAACCGGTGCCCCATCGATGCTGAGGGGGCTGTAGTCCCTGACCCCCGACCTCCTAAAGTCCACAATCATCTCCTTTGTTTTGCTCACGTTCAGGGAGAGGCTGTTCTCTTGACACCATCCCGCTAGAACCTTAACCTCCTCCAGGTAGGCCTTCTCGTCGTTTGCAGAGATCAGGCCCACCACTACTGTGTCCTCAGCAAATTTGATGATTGTGTTGTTGTTCCGCTGTGCCACACAGTCATGTGTGTACAGGGAGTAGAGGAGGGGACTCAGAACACAGCCCTGGGGGGGCCCTATGTTGAGAGTGATAGATGAGGAGGTGCAGTTGCCTGCTCTCACCACCTGGGGTCTGCCCGTCAGGAATTCCAAGACCCACTGGCAGAGGTCATAGTTCAAGCTCAGGTCCCTTGTGTGTGTGGTGTGTGTGTGTGTGTGTGTGTGTGTGTGTGTGTGTGTGTGTGTGTGTGTGTG
The DNA here is from genome assembly GCF_963971535.1 of Notolepis coatsorum. Taxonomy (NCBI): domain Eukaryota; kingdom Metazoa; phylum Chordata; class Actinopteri; order Aulopiformes; family Paralepididae; genus Notolepis; species Notolepis coatsorum. The sequence continues at coordinate 89,173,886 of NC_140170.1, read as the reverse complement.
TTACTCACTGACTTCCTGTCTTCCTCAATGCAGGAATGAGAGCCAGCAGTCTGGATGCTATCTATCACACTGTTACACGGAGGCAGAGCATATTATGTCACTGATTCCAAACTCTAACCGTAACCAACTTCAAAAGAGTCGCCTAAGCTTAACCAGTGATAAACTAGGCGTTAGGTAGTTTGCAGGCTGTTAGAGGCAGAAATGGGCGCATCACGCGATTGGGCGCACATGTCATATGACCAGAAACGTCAGTGGCCAATCAGATCGCACCAGAAACGTCAGTGGCCAATCAGATCGCACAAGAAACGTCAGTGGCCAATCAGATCGCAGAACGCGAACGCGGAACTGGAAATCCGTTGGTAAAAAACTAGACGCACTCTGGCCGAAAGGAGATGAAGAACCGGAAGCGCGTAAAAAATAAAGCCCACCTGGCCTGGCGTGTGTTAAGTCGCTTAGCCCCCTGAATGTACGCCAGGTTCTTGTGGTCGGTCCATATTATAAACGGTTGTGCAGCCCCCTCCAACCATTCCCTCCACTCCTCCAATGCTAATTTAATGGCCAACAACTCACGATTCCCCATGTCGTAGTTCCGTTCAGCCGGGGACAGGCGACATGGAAAAAAAAGTGCAACAATGCACTTTCCCGTCCTTTAAGCATCTCTGAGAGAGCACCCCCCCCACCGCGACATCGGAGGCATCCACTTACCAGAAATGGAACCTCAGAATCTGAGTGGACTAAGACAGAGTGGTGACCAGTCAAAAGCTGGCAGAGAAGCCTTAGTGAGGGCTGTTAGAGGGGCAGCTAGGGCGCTAAAATTGCATATAAACCGCCTATAAAAGTTAGCGAATCCTAGGAAGCATTGTAACGGTTTCAGCGAGGAAGTTCGAGGCCAGTCTAAAACTGCACTCACCTTGGCCGGATCCATGCCAACACAAACCCCAAAAAAGACACAGTGTCAGTATGAAACACACACATTTCTCTGCTTTGACAAAAAGCTAGTGTTGGAGGAGGCGCTGGAGAACCTGACGAAAATGCTGTTGGTGTTGTGACATATCCTTGGAAAAAATCTTCCAGATAAACGAAGACTGACACCCCGATCAAGTCCCGCAGCACGTCATTCACCAGCGTCTGGAAGACTGCCGGTGCATTAGCCAGGCCAAAGGGCATGACCAGATACTCATAGTGGCCGGTGGGTGTGTTAAAGGAAGAGACTCAAAAGCGGTGTCCATGAGGGGAAAGCGGTAGCGGTTCTTGACGGAAACGCCATTCAAGCCGCGATAGTATATAAAGAGCATTTATGCAGGTGAACACCAGAAAAGCGGCTGGCCCAGATGGTATAACAGGACGCATACTTAAGTCCTGTGCCAACCAGCTAGCCCCTGTGTTCACCGCCATATTTAATCAATCCTTGGCAGAGTCAGTGGTCCCTGCCTGCTTCAAGATGTCTACCATCATCCCTGTACCGAAGAAACCCTCCCCAACATGTCTCATTGACTACAGACCGGTGGCACTCACCTCTGTGGCCATGAAATGTTTCGAGAGGCTGGTCAAGGATCACATTTGTGCCTCCCTCCCCAGTGATATGGACCCTATGCAATTTGCATACAGGACAAACAGGTCCACTGACCACGCGGTCTCCCAAGTACTGCACAGCACCCTCTCTCACCTTGACCGCCAGAAGGGGGGCTATGTGAGACTGTTGTTCATTGACTACAGCTCAGCATTCAACACCATAGTCCCCACCAGACTGGTGGACAAGCTGATCGAGCTGGGTCTGAGCTCCGCTCTGAGCGCCTGGGTACTGGACTTTCTGAGTGAAAGACCCCAGGCGGTCAGGGTGGGGGGTCAGACCTCCAACACCATCACCCTGAGCATCGGGTCCCCCCAGGGCTGTGTTCTGAGCCCCCTGCTGTACTCACTCTACACACACGATTGTGTGGCCAAGTTCAGCTCCAACTCCATAGTGAAGTTTGCAGACGACACAGTGGTGGTGGGGCTGATCTAGGACAACGACGAGAAGGCCTACTGGGAGGAGGTTGAGGTACTGGAACGCTGGTGCCAGGACAACAGCCTGCTCCTGAACATTGGTAAAACCAAGGAGCTGATCATGGATTATAGGAGAGGACAGCAGGAGACACACACACCACTGAGGATAAACAGGGCTACCGTGGACAGGGTGAGCAGCTTTAAGTACCTGGGGGTCCACATCTCAAAGGATCTGACATGGTCAACACACATAGACTCAGTCGTAAAAAAGGCGAAGCAGCGCCTCTACCACCTGAGACAGTTAAGAAAGTTCAGAGTATCTGGGAAGATACTCCAGTCCTTCTACTCCGGAGCTGTAGAGAGTATCTTGACTGGAAACATCACTGCCTGGTATGGAAACAGCACGGCACAAGACAAGAAGGCCCTACAGAGAGTGGTGCGCTCAGCCGAGCGTACCACGGGTATTGCACTACCTCCCCTGCAGGTTCTATACAACAAGAGGTGCAAATCCAGAGCTTGCAGAATAATGAAAGACCCTCACCACCCCAACAACAGCCTGTTCCAGCTGCTGAGGTCAGGCAGACGCCTGCGAACCCCAGCTACTAGGACAGAGAGGCTTCGGCTCAGCTTCTTCCCCCAGGCCATCAGAGCCTTGAACACTGAACACTGAGTGCCACAGAACACTGAACTCTCCACACACAAGCACACATGAGCACACACACGACACGCACGCTGTACACGCTCGCACACTAGCAGCCACTTTAACATGAGCAAGCACACACTCATGCTGCACACACCCACACTTATGGCCACTAAGGAAAGGTCACTTTAAAAATAGTATAGTAACAGTAACAGTGTATTGCACTACCAAAGGACCTAGCATGTCCTCCATGCTCTGTAAATAACATGTACAAACATAATATGTACAAATACCGATATGCCCTACTATGTTACCTGTTTATTGCACAATGTTGTTTTATTGGATTCTATTATATGTTGTTACTACTGTATTGCACATGGCAAGACCACCCGCATTTTATTGTATACTTGTATGCCGTGATAAATAAAACTCTTGACTTGACTTGACTTGAAGTATATGCAGGGACGCTGTCCTCCGTCTTTCTTAGCTACAAAGAAGAAGCCTGCGCCAGCGGGTGAGGTGGAGGGACGTATATGACCTGCGGCTAGTGCTTCTTCAATGTAGCTATTCATAGACAGTGTCTCTGGACGAGAGAGGGAGAACAGACACCCCGAGGTGGAGAGGTACCTGGCAATAGGTCAATAGTGCAGTCATACTACCTATGGGGAGGCAATGCTTTAGCACAGGCTTTACTAAATACCTTCTCCAGGTCCCAATACGTGCTGGGCACCCCTGTCAGGTCGAGACTGGGCAGAGGAGAGGGCCCTGCAGACACAACTGCTAGCTTGTAAGGCTCAGTGGCGGCTCTACCACTAGGGTGCTTGGGCGCCGCCCCCCCTCAGCTCCTACCCTGGTTATATGAGAGAACAAGAAAAATAAGTTTTTTGTTTTTTGTTTTAAAGCCCTATAAATAATATAAACATGTTTAAAATTAATAATATTTACTCATTTTAAGTATGTTTGTGTTTCCAATGCACAATATAACGTTATTATATTAAAAAAGAAATACTCGTTTTCTTGAACAGGAAGTGACGTTTTTTTTTGTTTTTTCGTATTTCTCGCCCGGGCTAGAAGCGATAGCGCTCTGAGTGCGCGTCACAGTTTGATCGCTGTCTTCGTCACAGCCAATCAGTGCATACGGCGTTGTGCGGTTGAAATATGACTATTATGTTGGAATCCGAGCGCGATTTGAAGCGGTCTAGGCAGCAGCGTGAACTTCCGTGAAGAATTTCCATAGCCGCATTTTGCGGAGACGCTCTCTGATTGGCCGACGCCAGTATTTTTTTCCATGGCAGAATTTCACAGAGACGATCTCTGATTGGCCGAATCCAATTTCTAATGTTCCAATTCTAGCTTCTAGCTTGGTTCCTAGGTTGGTCCTAGGTTGGTCGGTGGAGATAGTTGTGTTGTTGTGAGATGCATGCAGCTGTTTGTCTTAGACGAGCATGCCGTGACTGCAAGTTCTTTAGACTGTTAAGCTTAGGCACTCTTTCAAAGTTGGTTAAGGTTAGAGTTTGTCTTAGAGCATGGCGATAGAACGCCAGGTAGTTTGCAGTCTGTTCGAGCGGAAATGGACAAAGGAATGTACTTGTTGAGTGTTGTGCTAACGAGCTCAGCTAACACTTGGCTAACATAGCTATATGGCGGATTATACACGTTTATCAAGCTCTCCTGCCCTGGCGATAGAACACCAGGTAGTTTGCAGGCTGTTCGAGGCGGACATGGACAAAGGCACTCACAGTACTTGTTGGCTATTAACAAGCTATATTATGAATGCAGTGTGGAGGGACATGCATGGACAATGGATGGACATCAATACAGGCTGGGTGGACAATGCCATGGAGTGGATATACTTTATCAACAAGCCCTTCTGCCAACAACAAGGTAGATTAGCGATCTTTCTCTCTCTCTCTCTCTCTCTCTCTCTCTCTCTCTCTCTCTCTCTCTCTCTCTCTCTCTCTCTCTCTCTCTCTCTCTCTCTCTCTCAGCCACTCAGATAACGCTTCTCTCTCTCTCTCTCTCTCTCTCTCTCTCTCTCTCTCTCTCTCTCTCTCTCTCAGCCACTCAGCTAACGCTTAGTGGTAGATTAGCGATCTCTCTCTCTCTCTCTCTCTCTCTCTCTCTCTCTCTCTCTCTCTCTCTCTCTCTCTCTCTCTTCTCTCTGCTTAACGTTAACGTTTGTAAATAGTTTTTTTTAGGAGCAGTACTACTGCTGGCCATTCATGAAGCGAGACATTGCTGATTGTTTATTTATTTTATAACACAAGACTATGACTACCAACTGCCTAGCCAGCCGTGTATCAATCTTGGATGCAATAATAACGTTACTTACCACACTGACTATGTCGATGGCTCATTGATTTAACTACTGCAGCTCTCTCGGATTGAAAATACGTGGATTATGGCTTGTTCAATATCGTCTATGTTTGAATGAATGAATGAATGAGAACTTTATTAACAGATTGCAGAATGGGTACAATACAGTACGGCTCAATACACACAATTGTTAAGGGGATGCAGACCAGAGAAAGACGTTTGTCTTGTTTACATCAGGGTCCCAGATTTTCGATTCATATCGATAGTTTAATAGCTAGCCTTGGCTCGTTTAACAATATGCAAAATATGTGTACAGCCCTGTACTCATACTGAAGTTATTCTTGGTATATAATAGGTCTGATTGTGTAACGAATCGATTCCACGTCGCGCTGTGTGTGAGAGGGAGAGATCTGCCTGTGTTTGTAGACGGGCGAGTTTTGTTTCTAACTTTTCTATTTATATATTGTGTTTCAAGTTGTGAATTAGAGTCTAGACTATACTTTATTTGACTGGTTGTGTGTTGTTGTAGTAACAGCTGAGCGACTCGTTCATAAGAGCCGATTCATTGCCGTGAGCGTGAGTCGAATCGCTCACGTCTTGCCATGAGTGTTGCGTGGTACTGTACTGTACATGTTTGCATTTTGCTAAATATTTGGTATAGCGCCCCTAGTGGCGAAGTACCCACCGGCCGCCACTGGTAAGGCTGTCCCCGAACCCTGTTTTTAGGGTTCGGAGTTCGCCAGGGTTTTTCGAACGGATGTTCGAACGTTCGTTTTTTTATTAATTCATTTTATCATTATAGATCCTACGGGGTGCGGCAGTGCATAGTCTATCGGTAGGGTTGGGCACAGAGAATCGGTTCCTAACTTCCGGTTCTGGAACATAATTTGCATTTCGATTCTTAATTTCGATTCTTAAATTTTTTAAATTTTTTGTAATCTGTTAATTAATGCCCTAGTTACAGTACAGCAACCAAATTAAACTGTATCAAGTTAACTGACAATGTGAATAGTATGAAAAAAAGTTAAGATTTAAAAAAAAAAAAAAAAATCTCCTGCGAAATAAGCTGTGACCTGTTTTGACCTGCACCTCAAAGAATCGGAATCGAGAATAGTTTAGAACAGGAATAGAAATGGAGAATCGGAATCGGAACCGGAATCGTTCAAATCCAAACAATGCCCAACCCTATCTATCGGTGAAATTTTTTTTATTTACAGTGGTGGCTGTTCATGTAAACATGTAAACAAAGCACTCAGAAGAAAATAAAGGGAAAAGACGACCCATATCGCGGTCCGACAGCAGCAGTCAGACATAATATCATATAATGCAGACTCACTTTTTGCCGCCGGCAAGGTAGAACATCGTCATATGAATTGGAATAGCCGTCGCATGTCTCCCAGAAGCTTTCTGGTCTGGCGGGCTTGAACTTTCCATAATGTGTATCCAATCCATAAATCCATTTAGTTAGATCCAGTACTGACTGTCTGAGGATGTCCAAAAAGCAATGAAGTCCACAATGGAGTCCAATAACTCCTTCTTTCTCTTCTCGCTCATTGGTTTATTATCAAATTGCAGTAGTGTCTGCGTGGTTGAGGAGGTGGGCCCGCCGTCCAGATCCAGTTGGGATCATCCCTATGTTTCCCGGGTCCTATGTTCCCCGGGTTCTATGTTCCCCGCTTTGATTGATTAATAGATTGAAAATGTTATACATTTTTATTATTTAATTAATTATTAATGTCCGCCTTGTTTCGAACGGTTAAGCTTAGGCCCTCTTTCGAACTGGTTAAGGTTAGAGTTTGGAATCAGGGCTGGTGGTCTAAAATTTTCAATCAATCAATCAATCAAAGCGGGGAACATAGAACCCGGGGAACATAGGACCCGGGAAACATAGGGATGATCCCAACTGGATCTGGACGGCGGGCCCACCTCCTCAACCACGCAGACACTACTGCAATTTGATAATAAACCAATGAGCTTGGTGGGGAACATAGAACCCGGGGAACATAGGACCCGGGGAACATAGACATGCTCCCATCCAGTTTATGTACCTAAAATAATGAATTTGTTATTATTATTAGCCTATATCATTTTGTTCTTATTACATTTATTTGAGGCCAGGCCAACAGGGCATTGCGCAGCAGCCTGCACATGGGGAATGGCAAATGGCGATACTTCTAATTAGTGCCCAATACTTAAATTTTTTAAATGAGCAGCCAGATTTGATGTGCCACCGTGGAATGGGAAATGGGAATATGGTGGGTGAACCCTTGATGGAGACTGGCAGGGAGCCCTTCTCCAGCGAGAGCCTACCTGTTGACCAGTTAATGCTGGGGTTACTAGCCGCCAACCAAAGCTGACCTAACACAATAGGGCATGCTGGTGAGGTAACGATAAAAGTTTTTATAGGTTCCCACTGTCCCCCTCCTACTTGAAGACGCAGTAGCGCTGTGCAGTGCGTAATGGTACCTGTACCCAAGGGTCGGCCGTCCAGAGCCTGGACAGGGACTGGTTCCTTCAAATCCTCTAACGGAACCTCCCACCCCCAGGCCAAGCCCTCGTCCATTAAATTACCTGCTGCTCCTGAGTCCACCAAGGCCTGTACCTGTCTGATACCATGCCCCCACTGTATACTGATATGAATTTCTTTTCTGGGGTCATTAGCTCCAGAGGCTAAGTCCATACCCGCTAGCACCCCTCCTGATACTAACGGGCTGCCCCGTTTTCCGAGGTCCCTGGACATGTGGCATAGCGGTGACCACGGCGTCCACAACGGAAGCAGCGTTTCTCCTCCAGACGTCGCCGCCTCTCAACGCTGGAGAGCTGTGCTCCGCCTAGTTGCATGGTTTCACCGGTTGTGTTCCCCTGCGGAAACCAGTCAACTCTCTCTCTGCTGGAAGGAAGCCGGAACGGTGCGCGCTGCAGTGAGTCTCTCTCTCATGACCGCTCTCGGCAACGATTGTCCACTCGCACCGCAAGCTCTACAATGCCGTCCAAATGCTCCGGGAGCTCCCGAAGAGCCAGCTCGTCCTTCATTCTCTCCAGGAGCCCCTGAGAAAAGAGGATGACTACGGGGCTCTCCTCCCAACCCGCCTCCTTGGCTATTGTGCGAAACTCTATGGCATAGTCAGCCACAGAACGGTTCCCCTGATGACAAGCCGTGAGCCGCCGACCGTCCTTGTGCAGCGATATCACCCGGGAGGTGTCGAAAATCTTGCGTAACTCCCGGGTAAATGTGGCAACGCTGACTGGCTCTCCCACTCGACCGTGGCCCAGGAAAGGCCTCGGCCCGTCAGCAGTGTGATGATGTAGACCACTCGGGACTGCTCGGTGGGAAACGTCAGAGGCTGCAGAATGAAGATCAGCGAACACTGGGTGAGGAATTCTCTGCAGCCCTCTGGACCCCCATTGTAGCGCTTTGGAGGAGGAAGTCGGGGCTCCCAAGACGTCATCTGCGTCGGAGAAGACACCGCTCTTACTGCTGCCGACCAGAGCATGGTAGCGGCGCGGAGCGGCAGAGAAATCCGCTCTTAACTCTGGACGGCTTAGTTCCGCTCTCATTCGCTCGTGTTGTTCCCCCCCCTACGCCGATCTACGCTCGCTCAGCGCTCACCTTCATTTGCGCATCAAGCGCTCCAGCCCACTCAGCAGAAAGAAATTACGGGGGAAATCCGATTTTTTGGAGCATGATGTAAATTAGCTTGATTTGACCAAACTACAACAGTCTGCACCCCCTTAACAATTGTTTGTATTGAGCCGTATTGTATTGTACCCATTCTGCAATCTGTTAAATAACGTTTTCATCCATTCATTCAACGCTAGCTTAGCCGCAATGCTAACGTTTATAATGGCAGATCCCAATCACGTTAGCATGTAAGCTAACAACATCAGCGCTCTTTTTGTGAGACTAAACTCTCCGCTCTTGGTGGTACATTGTGTTGATGTTGGTTTTGTTTCATCAACAAATGAGGCAGAACACACAGTGAATGTATCCTTTTCTTTTTATTGCACTTTGTTTCTTGCTGAAAATAAATGCTATCTTGCTAAATAGTTCACGTGATGTGATTTAAAGATGGCGGGTTTCTGTTTTGACTGAGCAGGATGTGTAATGACGCGTTCACCATTCTGATTGGTTGAAAATGGCTTTCATGTTTGAACTACATCGCCACCTATCGCTTTGGCATTGTACTACATGTATATTACATCAGTTTAAACCACTGTGTGTAGTACCCGTGATCGTGTGCACTGAGTGGCTCGGAGCGGAGGACAGCTCTCGCTCCGGAGTCACTCTGACCCATTTTAAAACCCACTCCGCGCTCACTTCAAAATCCACCCGCTCCGCTCCGCTCACATGCTCTGCTGCCGACGCTGCTGGTGATGGCTGGTCTGGGCACTCGTGAGTTCGGTGACGACAGAGTTGAGACCCTGAATCTCTGCGATCATGGTCTGGTGGCCGCGCTCTTAGAGGGCTAGGCTTGCACTCTGTGTCGTCAGTACCGAGCTAATCTGTTCTGCCTCCGCTAGGTCCATTATGGTCAGTCGATCTGTTCCGGTCTGGGTAGGTGTGTTGGACCCAGGTGCAGTGCAGAACAGACACGACGAGAGACAGATGTTGGTTCTCGAATTTGAGCACTGCTCCTTTAATTCGAGTAACTTGATGATGAAAAGAAAGGAGAGAGAGCAAATCTCCAAAACATGCTAAATGATAATAATAACGCTACACAGTAAACGGGGAAAACAAAGGGGAGAAAGCAAGTCTCCAAAAACGTACTAAATAATAAACATGTCACCGGACGGAGCTGCATATACTCGCAGTAGATACACTTTAAACAACGAATGCAAAAACAAACAATAGCGAGACGTAGTCGCGGGGAAAGCTACACTTTCCAAAACACGTTAAACACGGCATGGTATCTATGACACAATAACTTTGAGCAAACGTTACATCTATAGGTGCTGGTTAGAAGTGTTCTACGGTCTATAGGTGCAGGTTAGAAGTGTGCTACGGTCTATAGGTGCAGGTTAGAAGTGTGCTACGGTCTATAGGTGCAGGTTAGAAGTGTGCTACGGTCTATAGGTGCAGGTTAGAAGTGTGCTACGGTCTATAGGTGCAGGTTAGAAGTGTGCTACGGTCTATAGGTGCAGGTTAGAAGTGTGCTACGGTCTATAGGTGCAGGTTAGAAGTGTGCTACGGTCTATAGGTGCAGGTTAGAAGTGTGCTACGGTCTATAGGTGCAGGTTAGAAGTGTGCTACGGTCTATAGGTGCAGGTTAGAAGTGTGCTACGGTCTATAGGTGCAGGTTAGAAGTGTGCTACGGTCTATAGGTGCAGGTTAGAAGTGTGCTACGGTCTATAGGTGCAGGTTAGAAGTGTGCTACGGTCTATAGGTGCAGGTTAGAAGTGTGCTACGGTCTATAGGTGCAGGTTAGAAGTGTGCTACGGTCTATAGGTGCAGGTTAGAAGTGTGCTACGGTCTATAGGTGCAGGTTAGAAGTGTGCTACGGTCTATAGGTGCAGGTTAGAAGTGTGCTACGCCGCTACGGTCATCTTTGGGGGATCATGTACATCCATTTGCATTGAGAAATCTCTCCCATGATGGTCATGAGATTTTCTGTGGCAGCTTTTCACACAACGAGACCAATCTTTTAACCCAAATATCTGTCAACACACAGTCAATGGGAGTAATCCTCTACAAATTTGCGGCTTGCCCCAGAAATGTGATATACTTCCCCCCTGAGCTCAGAAATATGTCCAAATGAGCAGCAGGGCCACCAGCTCAGCGCAAAACAGAAGGAAGCTGAGAGCAAACATACTGAATTTAAGGAGGATGATGCATTCCAAGCTGGGATGAAACTGGAACAGATCAAATGTTACTACTATGAGACTTGCTGGACAAGTCTCAAACAAACGTGGGCACCACACACTCACACCTATAGTCACTTTTATTTTCATTTCATTAAAATGTTTTAGTGATAGGAATATCAATAGCCTATACAAATAGGTGGTAAGAGTTTATTTTGTATATATATCCAGTGCCTATGAATCAACGTAAAAGACTGCAGTATACGTATGTATATTTACTTTGTATGTATATCCAGTACCTATGAATCAGGGTAAGATACTGTAGTATGTATGTTTACTTTGTATGTATATCCAGTGTCTATGAATCAGGGTAAACACTGTAGTATATGTATGTATGTTTAATTTGTATGTATATCCAGTACCTATGAATCAGGGTAAGATACTGTATTGTATGTTTATGGTTTCTCACTGCTTGTGAATTTACTGCATATATATATATATATATATATATATATATATATATATATATATATATATATATATATATATATATATATATATATATATATATATATACTGTATTATGTTATATATATTGTACTATGTATGATTACATATGATTAAGAATAATATTATGGTATGTATAGTAATATGTTTGAGAGAAAGGATATTGTCACTCTGCTTTTAGTGCCACTTGGTTGTTTGTCTGAAAATGTCTTATCTGTTATCATGTTTATAGGCCTATGTTATATATGTGGACCCCAGGAAGAGTAGCTGATGTTCTGGTGTTCAGCGAATGGGGATCCTAGTAAAATCATAAATCATCATAATCATCTGGTTCCAGGTAAAATGCTTTCTTCTCGTCATGGTCTTCCCTCATAACTTCTCCCTTACCGCCCCACCCGATCCCTGCGGTCCTCTTCCACTGCTTCCCTCACTGTCCCGTCATCCAAACTCAAACGTTTTGGTGATCGGGCCTTCTCACGTGCTGCACCCCGACTCTGGAACACCCTCCCTCAGACCATCAGAGACTTTCCCTCACTCTCCACCTTCAAATCCCATCTCAAAACCTACCTGTTCTCCCTAGCATTTAACCTTCCCTACCCATAACAGTGGAGGTTATTGCATGACAACTAGTGAGGCAGTACTTCACTAGAAATATATATATATATATAATTAATATACATATATAATAATAAAATTAAATAAATAATAATAATAATAATTATTATAATTTTTTTATTAGAAATGTTTTCCTCTGTGAACAATGCCGGTGAATTTGAACAAAAACAATGGCAGTGAATTTATTTTTTCTTGTCCAAGTGACAGCTCTGAGCTCTCTGACCTGACTGTAGTAATGGCCAGCTGTCAATCACTTATTGCAATAAAGTTGCACAGGTTTGGCTTAGGAATATAATTATCCAATCAAAATAGGCTATTTGAGTTTAAAAAAGACGGGTTGTGAGAGACGGAGCGCACTTGATTGATTGGCGTTCACGTGGTACCTCATTGTGTTGACAGCCTTGAAATCCAATCAGAGAATGGTGCCAGCTAATGCTACGGAACTGCATAGACCCTATTGACTGTGGCGGGGCGGCGCCAGTCAGTCCAGTTTAGTAGTTTCGATTCAGTGCGTCAGCTTAGCTAGGCTCGTGGTTCGGTAATAACAAGATATAAGAAGTGTATTTTCAGGAGTTGGAGAGATCAGCACGAGATACTGTACATTACTGACAGTGTTGGATTTGGATTTATATGGAGTCTGGACAGTGGACATACACTTTATCAAGCCCTGCCGGCTGCCGGACTGTTACGACCCTGGCTCATGGGTACGCAACCTCTGTGTAACCAACACCAAAAACCCTGTGCTCTAACTCAAAATGCTACTAAACCAAGGAACTATTAATGTAAATGTAAACTAAAGTACTAAGGTAAACCAACGGACAAGGAATGAAGAACCTAACAGCTCTTTCTCTAAGCACAGACAGTGCATGTGTGTTACTAGGTCTGCCTTTAAAGCTCCCCAGCAGGTAACCAATCAGCACTAATTGGCTAATTGGCAGGCCTCACCTGCATGCCCGGTGACACAGGAGTGATCAGGCCTCTAGTACATAACACCTCCCCCACCAAACTGGTTGCCCAAGAGGCAACCACTACACAACAACCCATAAACAAAACAAAAAACAACTGTGACCCCTTAGTTGTCAGGGCCACTACCACAACAGCGATAACGGGTACCACAAACACCGGTACTATGATCGTGAGAGGGCGTTTGCTAGCACGTTGTCCCTCCCACGATGTGGCGAATATCCAAGTTATACGCCTGGAGGAACAAACTCCATCGCATCAAACGATGGTTCGAGTTCACCATGCTGCGAAGAAAAACCAAAGGGTTATGGTCTGTATACACAACAAGGGGTAAACTGGAGGATCCAACGTAAACATCAAAATGGTTCAAGGCAAGAACCGGGTCGGCCCCTGTCGAACACGACCACCGATACCGATCTGTCAAAATTATACTGCAAACCAAAATCAACCTGAGAACTGCGCTTAACAGAACAGAACACAGCACAACAAAACCATAGATCACTGATACCACCACCGCACCCATATCCATCCCACCTGGCACTGGCAGTTCAGGATACTGCACACCGTGAACATCCAGAGTAGGCTGTACCGCCTCAGGTACAGCCCCAGTGTACCGGGAACATGGCAGTACGACAGTCACAATAACGTCTGGAACACCATCTAAAATGGCGTCACCCAAAATAACTTTGTACTGATCAAAATCAAAATGGCTGCCACTCAACAGACCAGGTCGCGAAGGCGGCTCCTGCTCCACAGGACACAGGTAACTAGGTTGACCATCACACCTAGTGCATGGCAGAGAATCAGTGTGGACATGTGGATCAATGTCAGAATCATCAACTGACATACTGGGACCATCCCTGCCCACAAGTGAAACATTAGGGACAATAGAGCTATTGTGGGAAGGCTGGCAGCCTAAGTCAAGCTTAGTAGCCTCTCCAACTAGAACGGTGTCACATGAAACAACAGCACCTCTCATAGCATCCTTCCCACACTCATCCTCCAATTCGTTCGTGGCCTCAGCCACCGTACAGGCTGGGAAGACCTTGAGACACTGCGCTGCCATATCATCTCCTGTCACATGCTTCTCCGGCACGCCTGTCAACTCTGGTTTCACCACCGGGCCTAACACAAAACCACAATCAAGAGAATCATTATGCAGAGGTACATCCACAGTGTGCTTTCCAAAATTCTCAACAGGTACACATTTTAACTCAACAAAGAATGTGTCACTAAGTGTAATGTCCCAAGTCGAAGTATCAACAACATCACTTTTGTCCTTTGACATTTCTCGTGCCACAGCACACACAGGAAACACTCCTGGATGTTTCTGTGCCAGCTCATTAGAGACCTCAGAAACCACAGGAATGGGAGTTACAACCGGAGTAGCCAACACTTTGTCACCAGCCAAATCATTCCCTAGAATGAAGGACACCCCCTTTATGGGAATGTGAGAACATACCCCCACAACAACATTGCCTGATACTAAGGGAGAATTGAGCGTGACCTCATGCAAAGGTGCATCCACAAATCCACCCCCAAAGCCCCGAACAACGACACCGGAATGCAAAGAAGAGTTTTCTGAAAACGGCAAAACCCCCTCCAGAATGAGGGACTGAAAAGCACCGGTATCTCTCCAAATTGTTATAGCCTGTTTGGACTCTAGTGCATTAGTCAGGGAAACAAATCCATTCATCATAAACCTTGAGGTACCCTCGAGTTCTTTGTCCACACGTTTGATACTTTCCCCATCCCCATCTAACGTTGGCATATGGTTTCTACCAGAGCCACGGTTCTGACATTTTTCTGCTCAAGCACCGGGCACCCAGCAACGATATGACCAGGTTCTTTACAGTAAAAACAGATAATCCCTTCTGGGAATGCACCAGCAGACCCACCCCGCCTAGGAGGTGAAGTTAACTGACCAGCAGACACAGGTTTTGGGAAACGGCCCCCCTGAACAGGACGCCTATCCCCGGACTCAACACGGTAGTCCTCCAAAAACACGGACTTGTGTGTGAACACAAACTCATCGGCGAAGACAGCGGCGTCGCCTATCTTCGATACCCCACGCTCATTTAGATGTGTGGAAACGGTATCAGGAACACATCTTTTAAATTCCTCTAGGAGAATCAACTGCCTAAGCTGCTCTCTTGACTCTGCCTTCTGAGAAGTGCACCACCTGTCAAACAGGTTCTCCTTCTCCCTACCAAACTCAACATAAGACTGCCCCTCCAACCTGCGATAACCTCTAAAACGCTGACGATAGGCCTCAGGGACCAACTCATAAGCCCTCAAAATGGAAGCTTTAACCAGCTCATAATCAGCGCTTTGTTCAAGGGACAGAGCAGTGTAGGCTTCTTGTGCCCTACCAACTAAAACACATTGCAGCAGCAGTGTCCAGGCGGTATCAGGCCACTTCAATGTGGTTGCCACCCGTTCAAAAAGGGGAAAATATCTTTCCACGTCTTTCTCAAAAAATGGTGGCACCATCCTAATATTCCTGCCTACATCAAAACCGGAACGTGACTCTGGATGCAGAGCACCCGCCTGCAAGGCAGCATGCTTATATTCAAGCTCCTTCTGTGCACGCTCGTGCTCCAACAACATTTGTTTCTCCTTAAACTCACGCTCCTCTCTCCTCTCCTCACGCTCGTGCTGTAGCTGCCTTTCCTTAAACTCCAACTCCCTTATCCTCCAGTCACCCTCTACACCAGGTAATAGCGGAGATGCGCCAGACGAAGGAGACTCCTCCACCCTCTCCTCAAGCACCTGTTCCCTAATGAGGAAAACCGTCAAAGCACCCAAGGCAGATGGTTTCAAACGTTTCTCACTGGGAGTAAGCTCGACCTTGTAGTGCACAGCAAGCTCGAGAAGCTGTTCTTTTGAAAACCTCTCCAACATGTCATGTGAAGGGTGATCCACAAAATCCCTAACGGAAGCCATCTTTTCTGCACCAGCGCCACAACCCGTTCACTTTAGAGTCACCAAAAAGCTGCCAAAAGCACCCTAGTACACACACAATCCACCCAAAGAGCCACCAAAGAAACACTAAAGAACCACTACGAACCACTGAAGAACCATACAGAATGCCAAAGCCACTAATAATAACCATAAAGGGACGCGGTGGCAATGTGTGCTACGGAGCGCACATTTCAAGGACGCAAAAAAAAACATTAAAAAAAAAACACACCCACCCCAAATAGACGTGTCATACACTCAGGGTGTTAGGTGCTACCAGGTATGCTCACCAAACACTCAAACAAACAAAATAAATCCAACAAACAATTCCAAACAGGTGCGCCTTCTAACCTGATATGACTACATATGCTTCTACGTCTAAACTGCAGAAAAAACCGGCCCACCACATGTCTACCCTAAGAAACACTAAATCAAGCCCTACCACACTACCTGTGTTTTCTGGCCGCCCTAATCTACCTACCCTTAAACTAATGCCCTGTAGACCTAACTGTCTTCAACCACACCTGCTACCAGTCAAAGATCATATACCAATCATTTCATTGACCGCCCCAGGAGTATGTGGTGCACAGGACGCTAACCAACAACCAGAAAATAATGTCCCTATCTACATGTGGTGCGCACTAAACTATATATTTTAACAGCATAAGTAGTCACATCAAATTACAAACAAATACGGCATACTCACCTGTTTGATGAAATGGCTCAGCCCCCACGTTACACCATATGTAACGAACACCACCCAAACCATAATACGATGACACCCCGTGCAACACAAAAAAAAAAACCACCAAACAAAGTTCTAGGGGTAAAAGATCCCGGACGAGCGCACAACTGTTACGACCCTGGCTCATGGGTACGCAACCTATGTGTAACCAACACCAAAAACCCTGTGCTCTAACTCAAAATGCTACTAAACCAAGGAACTATTAATGTAAATGTAAACTAAAGTACTAAGGTAAACCAACGGACAAGGACTGAACAACCTAACAGCTCTTTCTCTAAGCACAGACAGTGCATGTGTGTTACTAGGTCTGCCTTTAAAGCTCCCCAGCAGGTAACCAATCAGCACTAATTGGCTAATTGGCAGGCCTCACCTGCATCCCCGGTGACACAGGAGTGATCAGGCCTCTAGTACATAACACGGACCACAAAAGCTTCTCGAAGGGTTAACGCGATGGCTCGAGGCTCGTTCCAACCTGATGCAACCAAACAACAAGTGAGTCTAATGTACTGTTCTGTAGTTACTGAAACTGATTGAATATGGCAAGTCAAGATTCAACTGGTTTATTTGTCACATACATGATATTTGATACACATAAGTGCAGTGAGGTGACATCTGACATGAGTGAGTGGCGCGATATATATCTCTCTCTTTCTTTCTCTTTCTTCTCTCTCTCTTTTTTTTCTCTCTCTCCCTGTCTCTCATGCTCCCTCTCTCTCTCTCTCTCTCTCTCTCTCTCTCTCTCTCTCTCCCTGTCTATCTCTCTCTTCTCTCTCTCTCTCTCTCTCTCTCTCTCTCTCTCTCTCTCTCTCTCTCTCTCTCTCTCTCTCTCTCTCTCTCTCTCTCTCACTGCCTCTCTCTCCCTCTCTCTCTCTCTCTCCCCTCTCTCTCTCTCTCTCTCTCTCTCTCTCTCTCTCTCTCTCTCTCTCTCTCTCTCTCTCTCTCTCTCTCTCTCTCTCTCTCTCTCTCTCCCTGTCTATCTCGCTCTCTCTCTCTCTCACGCAGTACAGCGTTGACTGGAATAAAAAAAATTACCCACATAATTGTCCTTGTGTTACATAAAACCCATCTGTGGCCTCGTGCAGAGGAAGGTGGTAAATACATGTAGATATTCCAATGTACAGTTTTGCTTGTACAGTTGTACAAGCATGTATGTACCACAGAATGGTCTGTTTTATTGAAATCGTCACAGCAGTATAGTTTGTTTATACTTCAGAAGTATGATATTTAAACATGGTCCCCAAAATGAATGGAAGCGAATGAGGAGCCTGACACCTGGGAGGAATGGGGGTATTGCAGCCTTGGGGATGTTTTAAAAATATAATTAATATATAATAAAATATAATAATTTGTGCTTCACCAATAAATTTGGTCAGCAGCCGCCACTGACCCATAACCACCCTCCAACTTGTCACCCCCCCTCCCCTACCTTCTCTCCTCTCCTGCCCCTCCCACCCCCCTCCCCCCTCTCGGTTTCCCTTACTTACTTCCCGACTGCCTCCCCTCCGCTACTGGCTCCTGTATTTTGTTGTCTGTTACTGTGGCTCTATGTTCTTGTGTATTCATATTGTTCCCTGTTTCCCTGTGGTTCTATGTTTCTTTGTTTTTCTTTTTGCCTATTGTCAGCGACTTTGGGTCATTGAGAAGCGCTTTATAAAATAAATGTATTATTATTATTAAGTTGAGGGCGGAATCCCCAAAACGCCCAGATGAAAAATTCACTGCCAACTTTTGTGTGCCCTTATTTCCCTCCATTCCACACAAAGGGTATAGAATGCAGGCTTCCAGCATGAAGTGTATCCCACAATCCACAAGGTCACTGAGTCCACGCAGAATCAAACGACATGGGCTAACAATCGGGCATGTAAATGAGCTGTAAGCCCGGCAATGCTGCACCTTGTGTAACCCACTCTAATGACTAAAGGACATTTATAACCATCGATTTGGTGAAATTATGTTTTTATTGGTTGAGTTAGGGCCTGACTGACTTTATTAGCTTTATTATTATTAGCTTATTAGCTAAATTACCTATTTATGTACACGGCCTTGTTTCCAGCCTAAAATTAAATGAAAACAGATTCAGAAACCCCCCTCTTTATCATGCCACATTGCACTCTACAACTTCGAAGTGAAAGAAAATTCTACATACAGCCCCCCCCCCCCCCCCCCCCCCTTGTGTGTTTTTTTTATTCCCCCTGTACATATTCACTCTGAAAATACAGTAAATGTGTTGCAATATGTCAGACGATCTTCTGTAAAAAAATTGCAATAAAACTTGCTGCGATGCTGTAGGCCCCCCCTGAACTGATCAAACATGCTTTCTAAAAATCTGGTACAAAAAAAGAAGAAGAAAATCGCAAGAAAATACAGTGTATACAGTAGAGTCCAATACACTGGTATTGGTATTTCTTATTTGTCTCCATGCGGTGATTGGGTACAGTGTGTGTGTACTCATGCGTGTGCAGGCGTGTGTGTGGTTAGTGGGTTGTACTGTGTGAGTGAACTAGATATGTACAGTATGAACTAGATATGCACAGTATCTGTGATGTTTGCGTCTACAGAAGGCCATGCATGACCATTTGTGTGTCCATGTTGCAGGGTTCTCAGGGGCCAGCGGGGCCACAGAGTGACTGACCTTCTCTGAGATGTTATTACACAGCGAGGGGGCCGCTCATCTGATCGTTAACCCCTCACTGCGTAATCATGCCAATGTGCGTGTGGCTCTGTGAGCCCTCCCTTCTCTCTCTCTCTCTCTCTCTCTCTCTCTCTCTTTCTCTCTCTCTCTCTCTCTCTCTCTCTCTCTCTCTCTCTCTCTCTCTCTCTCTCTCTCTCTCTCTCTCTCTCTCTATTTCCAAATGCAGTTTCATGTACTGTATTCTTTTAACCTCATCGATTTCTCTCTGAAACTCCTCCTCAAGGTCCACCAGAGAGGGACTTTGTAGCCGTAAACCTGTTATTCACTTCTGACCACGAACAACAAATAGCGGAAAGAACAAAAAGAGCAGGCCATGCGTGGGGGAGCGGAGTGTGACACCTCCACAGGTTGATATGATCACAATGCAGGCACTGAGGAATGGGTCCTGCTCTAAACGCTGCGGCGCGTACTTGTTGTTAATTACGCGACTGTGAAAGTTTCTGAAAGTCACGTAATTTTATTTAATTAAATGTAATTAATTTTCCATTTGTACACAAAATCAACACAAAATAAATAAAAGGGGCCTTCAATCAAGCATACATCCATCTTTTCAATCTATATCTAAATGATATAAAGTCTGGCCTCGTGGGCCTCACCACCATCTCCTCCACCTCTCCTCAAACCTCTCCCCCTGTAGTCTCAATGCACACGTCAACCTTTCCATCACATAGATCTCATGGATCACGTCCATCCATTCTCCCTCCGTCTGCACCACCTGCTTATCCGCTTCGCCAGTTCAGAGCCTGTGTCGTACCGGTGCAAATAAAAACATACCTTTCCCCTTTACATGATCTCCCATCAGTCCCCTTTTAACTTACCCCATGTTCTGGTCATTGTCATTCAATGTTTCAAGGATCCTTACTAAGCATTCTGTGTTTGGCCAAGTTTACTTCTTAATCTCTCTCCTCCATAGTAGAGATCTAATGGCCGTGCTGGCGTCTGTTCAGTTCCAAATTCTCTCATCTGTTTTGCTGTGTATACTGTATATTGTCTTCTCCTGTTGCTGACGTTGTCGATTCTCGTTCTCAGCTCCCTTCGTCCTCCTCTGCGACTCTTCTGTAGGGTCTCAGCTTCTCCTTGTATTCCATCCTTACCCTCTTCTTCGCTGCTGTTCCTCCTAGCCTCCATTTCATCTCCTTCAGCTTTTCCGACAGCGACTCTGGTCTCCTCAGTATCTCGATCTCCGTTCCTCTTTTCCACATATCCGTCGTTGCCTCTTCCACCTTGTTGTACAGCACCCCTCCCTTCTGTTGGAAGTCTCTTAACTGCACCAGAAAGAGAGCCTGGAAGTGAATTCCACGTTGCATCCACACCTTTTTTGCCTCCGCACACTCTCTCTGTCTGACGACGTCCTGAGCGTAGTCATCGTCTACCCTTTTTTTCCTTGTAGAGAAGTCCCTTCTTGTTCCATGCCGCCTTTACAACCTCCTCCTTGGTTCTATAGCTCAAGAATTTGACCACATAGATCTGGGTGGGCGGTCCACTTCGGGCTTCTTTCCCAGCACACGGTGTGATTAGTTGTGTCTTGGTCAGGATCTCTAGGCCCTCTCTCAAAGGTTTATCCACAAAATCAATCATTGAGCCTCCATCTGGTTCCTCTTCTTTTCTCACTCCAAAAATCCTCACATTTTCTTGTCTAGACCTCCCCTCCTGCTCAATTGTTGCCATTTTGTTCCCTCACCTCACCTCCTTCAACCCTTTCTTCTGCTTCTATCACTCTCTCTCTTCCAAGCCTTCGCTGTCGCTAGCTAGCTTTTTCATCTTTTTTCTCAGTTGTCTGCTGTCCCTCGATGTTGATGTCGCTAATCAACATAGTCTAATCAGAAAACGTATTAATCGACCACAGGAAAAAAGGTACATAATGTACATATAAGTAATATATTTACATTTTGTATCGGCGAAAGTCAAAAACAGAGAGCGAGTCCATGAGTGGAACCAACAATGACCTGGTCACAGGCAAGTGTACTCACCACTAGACTAAACTGACCTACCCTGATACAAACACAGCAATACTATGATGATGATTTTTTTTATTTTCTATAATTTTATTTTATTTTAATTTTTACATCTAATGGTCATGGTTAAAATAGAAAATTAGGGTTAAGGTGTGGGTTAGGGTTAAGGTTATGGTTATCTTAAGGTAACAGGTGGTGTGGTTTAGGTTAGGGTTAAGGTTGGGGTATTATTATTATTTGTAAATACGTAACAGCGTCAATATATTACTTATTTGCAATATGTACACATTGTACATTTTTGTAAATATGTCAATATATTACTTGTGGCTATAAAATATGTACCTTTTTCCTTTTTTTTATCAACTTTTTCTCCTCTTTTTCTATTTTTCTCCAATCCCAATTTCGCTGTGCCAATTCTCCCCTCCCCTGTCTTGAACGTTGCTCGCATATGCCTCCCACTGGCCGGTTGTAGGGAGGATAGAAGCCTTGCATCACGTGTCCCCTCTGATACGCGAGGAGGCAGCATGTCATATCTTTTCACCTGCCAGCGCGGACTCTCATTGGCGAGGTGTAACGTGTGGGAGGCTCACACTACCCCCGCCATTTCCTGTTTCTGCTGTGCAGGTGTCCCCCAACCGACCTGTAGGAGTCGCTGTCCACAACGTCCAGATATTACCACCCATCGACTTCCACCCGCTAACTCTGCCAATTGAGTTAGTATGACGGCCGGCCCAAACCGGAGGCAACGCCGACAGCCGGATTCGAACCCGGTGTCTCTTGCGTTGGTGACGAGCGCAATGTCTGCTGCGCCACCCAGCCGCCCAATATGTACCTTTTTCCTGTGTTGGTTGAGTACTTTATTCAAGTTCAAGTTTCAAGTTTCAAGTTTCTTTATTAGTTGTCATACAAAAATACAGAATACTTTTATATGAAATGCTTTTTTCTGTTCTGCTCCTGAGAGTGTGCTAGATACTAAATAAAATAGATAAGTATAAAATAGAAGTCAAAAGTACGTAACAAGTGTAAACAAAAGTGTTCAAGTAAAAGTGTTCAATATACATATATACAATATACAATACAGAGTAGGAAAAAATTAGTAACTGAGTTATAATACAATATACAGTACAATGCAGAAATGGGATGAGGTACAACTTAGGGTAAGGTGCAATGAGGTATGAGTTGTAGTGCAAATCTCTTTACCAATAAATATAAAGTGTGTTAAAGTGTCTAAAGTTGGTAAAGTGGGTGCTACAGTGAGTTGTTTATTTAAAGTGAGTGTGTGCGTGTGGATGTGTGTGCGTGTGTGCTGTGAGTGTATTTTATGGTTTGTTACATAGTGTTATTGTCGTTGAGCATCCTGATGGCCTGGGGATAGAAGCTCCTTCTGAGTCTCTCTGTGCTTGCCATGAGACTCCGGTATTGCTTGCCTGACCGCAGCAGTTCAAAGAGGCAGTTGTTTGGGTGGCTAGAGTCTTTGATTATTCTCTTAGCCTTACCCATGTAACGCTTGTTGTAAATGTCTTGGAGAGTGGGAAGCCCACCTCCAATTGTGCGTTCGGCTGAACGGGCCACTCTCTGTAGTCTGCTACGGTCTTGTGCGATGCTATTCCCAAACCAGGAGGTGATATTGCCAGTCAGGATGCTCTCTATTGTGCATGAGTAGAAGTTATTAACACTTTGAGTGCCAACGACGAGATTTCTCGTTAGTTCATGCCAACCGTTCAGTGCCAACGACGAGAGATCTCGTTTTTTTTATTAGCGATTTCCATTCATATTTAATCAATCTAGCCTCCCGTTACCACTGGAACTCTCTCTGAGCTCCATTGGGAAAATACCGCCCCCTATCGTCTCTCCGTGTGGTACTGCACCCCTTTGGATTGGATTGAATGAAACGCATAAAAAAAAAATCCTGCTTCCACATTTTACTTCTCAGGCATGTAACTCGAGCCGATCGGATTCATTGTGGGCCATCAGAACAACGTAGAATCGGTGTTTCGACCACCCAGCGTTGGATCAATAAACATGATCGATATTTGGAATGGCGATCAGGAATTGGAATAATCTTTTTGGAGAACATCTGAGCTGAGGTAAGGAATCTATTTGACCAGTCTTGGGATAATCAGAGCTTTTTTCACAGAGATATCAACGCGGGCCCTATGTGTGTGTGTACATGTGTGTGCTGATCAGGAAATGGATAATCGATTTTTCAGCCCGCTTCTATAGCGTGCATAAGTACACATATACTTTCGATAATCTAGCGTTTATTTGAAAACTATTCATAAATAGGCCGAAAAATGACAAACTTTTTTGTGTATTCCAGTGTATTTCACTAAAGGGCGATTATCACAGAATCTTTATATTTTCCTGAAACTTTCAAAAAACGAGAGTTTTTCAAAATGGTATAAAACGGAAATGAACCGATTAAAAAACAATCCGTTTCGACAATGTTGACTGCAAACAAGTCATTGATACGCGACGGCCATATTATACACATAGCCATAATTTAAGATATAGTTTATGCCTTCGCAAATATGAGAGCTCTATCATTGAAGTGGGCGTTGGCACGCAACAGGGTTCCGGGGCACCGGACCCGTGGCACGGAAAGTGTTAAGGATCTTCTGACTCACTTTGAACTTCCTTAGGCGCCTAAGGAAGTAGAGGCGTTGCTGTGCCTTCTTGACTACACTGTCAATGTGTGTGGTGTGGTCAAGTCCTCGGATATGTGGACTCCGAGGTACTTAAAACTGTTTACTCTCTCGACCGGTGCCCCGTCGATGCTGAGGGGGCTGTAGTCCCTGACCCCCAACCTCCTAAAGTCCACAATCATCTCTTTTGTTTTGCTGACGTTCACTCTCTGACTCCGATACGTCAGCAACCGGAGATGATGATGATGATGAGAGCCCTCTCTTTCCCTGCCTCCTTTCTTCCCCTCACCTTTCTAGGCATCTCTATATCCAAATAAATTCTCAGAGTTAATTAAATGAAATGAAACTGGACTTTGAAGATGTCTTTATTCATTGCACACATTGACAATGTAGTCATGCAGTGACACACACATGCGATGGGCGGCACACACAGGAACATACACATGCAATTCCTGGGTCGTCGATGACATTTCATCTCTGTGCTTGACCCATCCCATCGGCCTACCCCCCAAGGGCAGCCGGGAGCAGACATGGGCTGTGGCGTGGGGCCAAGCCCAGGGACCAATACAAGTGCTCTTGTCCATCTTCGTCAGGGTTAACAGCGTTAGCGATCTGTTCTGCAAGGTTTTTTCCCCCATTGGGTTTATATTCTGGAGGGGAAACCCTTGCGAGCATGCAAACTCCACACAGAAAGACCTGGGAGATACCCCACCTGGGTACCTGGCAGTGGCAACACAGTGACCTGGTCCCCAAGCAGGAATCGTACCCAGGACCTTCTAGCTGTGAGGCGACAGTGTTAACCACTACACCACCGTACCCAGGGTGCGAATCATGGGGGAGCTCGGTGAGCCATGGCTCCCCTAGATCAGACATCAGCTCCCCTGAAAACATGATTTGTAAATTTTTGGGGGGTCTCTAAATTACTGAAAATAAATGCTATTTTTGCCATGCATTTAAAAAATGTTGTATCATCATCGTGTATAATAATAAAATTAGTCAATTTTGATGTATGATTAATGATTTGCGCACTAATTCACTGTAATAGACAATAGCATAAAATGTATCTGCACTGCAGATATACCCTATATCGGCACTGCAGATATACCCTACTCGTAATAGATGGCAACATGCTATTCTTGCGTTTACTATTCGGAGCATGGCGGCGCTGCAGCCTGCAGGCACAAATCAAACTTCATCAAAAAAGCGTAATGTCGAAAGTTAAACGAAATATCAAAGAAGTAAAACCAATTTTGGTTTTACAAAGAATGCGAAGCAGCCTGCTGCGGGGACTACTTCTGTCACATGCAGATTTTGAGAATTGGGCAGATCTTCACCATCACGGTGGCGATAATGTTGCATTTGCCTACTACTATAATAATGTTAGACTCGATGTGTTTGGTCGTGGACTTGTTGTTCGGTATTGTTTCATCCGTGTGTTTATGTGTAAATAGGACTGTTCTATGTGAACTTTAGTGTTGGATCAGAGGGGTTAATCTGAGCATGTGTATTTTAATATGTGTGTCTTCATCATGCCTGCAGACCTGTGTGGTGTGGACTATGTGTGGTTCTGTAAGGTTACTCATACCCAGAGACTCTGCTCATACCTATAGCCTAATAGGGCCCGTGTCGACCGGGGACGTTTTATGAGTTGTCAGCTCCTGTCTGTCATTCATTTCTATGCTACAGACGCGACCGGCGCGCTCCATTTCCCAGCGCCGTGCCTCGCATTTTTGGGCGGAGTGCTCCCTACTAAACTAGTTAAACTTTTGGAGAGGAGCGCGCTCATCAAGGTCACTCTTTTCGACCGACCAATCAACATCGAGGAAGTGGCGGAGCTGCGGCAGTCGCGAGACCCAGGAAAACGCTCTGAGCTTTTCTTTTTTGTTTTGATATTTAACGTGCCTCTGTATTCACTACGATCACTAACACTACGTCATAGGACTGATGTTGACAGACCAATGGGTAGTGGTAAAGTAAGTAAGTAGTAGAAAGTTGTTCAATAGCATTATGAGGTTAACGCTACCGATAGCCTTTGCTGAGCATCTGTTTTAGACGGATAGCAAACATGATCTGCCATGCACAAATAGCTAGCATTAGCTAACTAATGCTAATATGTTTGTTATTGTCCGGCTGCAAATTGCCTACCATTATAGTCTAACCAGAGACAATCTACATAGCAACTATTAATGCTGCAGTAAATTAAATTACAGTCACTGACCTTTACATTTACATTTACATTTAGTCATTTAGCTGACGCTTTTATCCAAAGCGACTTACAAGTTCTGTACGACAAGCCATCAGGAAGGGCACAACTCTATCAGCTGAGCAACAATGTTCATCAAAGTGTTGAGTGCTACAGTGTAGGTTAGTTTATTAGGACAAGTGCATGACAGTACGGTTAGTTAGGGTTAGATATTAATTTTTTATTTTTGTATTCAGATAATGGTTGAAGAAGTGCGTCTTTAGTCGACGGCGAAAGATTGGACGTGATTCGGCTGTCCTAACTGGGGTGGGTAGTTCATTCCACCATTGTGGGGCAAGGACTGAGAATAGGCGACTTCTCTTTGATGACCCTCCCGGAGCTTGGATAGGAGTAGGTCTGAGGCGGCCAGAAGATGCAGAGCGTAGGGGTCTTGAGGGTGTGTAGTTAGAGACCATTGACCGGAGGTAGGCGGGAGCGGTTCCCTTTGCCGCACGGTATGCTAGGTCGAGGGCCTTGAAGCGGATTCGTGCAGCAATGGGGAGCCAGTGCAGGTCCCTAAGAAGTGGGGTGACATGGGCCGACTTCGGTAGGTTTGAGATCAGGCGGGCCGCTGCGTTCTGAATGAGTTGAAGAGGCTTAGTGGCAGACATAACATAGGTCATAGGATCCTGTGTTTGTTTTCATCTGATGTTGAGGTCTTCCCATAGCTAATTCATTTTTGGTTTAGGGAAAGGGTACAAAAAGCTCCCTCACTTTTGCATGTGTCCACTGTCCAGGTACATCTTTTAAACATCCTAGAAAAAATGGTGTTATAAAGCTCGTCAAAATGTGACCAAATGGCATGCAGGACAAGCTACAGGTGGTTGTCAAGGCATTGCCAAGGTAGGCAATTGGGAAAGATGGTAAGGATGAAGAAGGATAATGTTGTGATTATAGCGATACCATTTCTGTTTCAGAACTGAGCACACTACTATAGCATAGAATAAAGTTTATTTGGGTATTAAAAACTCAAACAAACATTCTGTGGGTCCACAACATCTTTAACCCTTTACCGGCCAAGTAACCATTTTTGGCCACTTCCCCATACAATATATTTAGCCAGGTGGGAGAGGGGGGGGATCTTTAATCTATGAAAAAAACTTCTTCCAGCCAATCAGCACAGGTCAGGCTATCACACAGATATTGTCACCATCCCATCTGACCAATCAGGATAGACCGTGGAGATCTGCAACTTCCTTCTTTTCACCACATAAAAATGCTAATCTTTGCTTCTACTCTTCAAAATCCATTATTTCCTCAACAAGTCATGGTGAGTTGATAACATTTACTCATGTAGTACCCTGTAGTACCATGTAGTGCCATGTAGTACCCTGTATTGCCATGTAGTACCCTGTAGTGCCATGTAGTACCATGTAGTACCATGTATTGCCATGTAGTACAATGTAGTACCCTGTAGTACCCTGTAGTACCCTGTAGTACCCTGTGGTATCCTGTGGTACCCTGTGGTACCCTGTGGTATCATGTGGTACCCTGTAGTACCCTGTAGTACCCTGTAGTATCATGTAGTACCCTGTAGTACCATGTAGTACCCTGTAGTACCATGTAGTACCATGTAGTACCCTGTAGTACCATATAGTTATATAGTTTTGTCCGCTATTCTTATTTGGGCCTTTATCGGCTACTGTTGCCATGGCAACGCAAATTCAAGAAAACTCCCAATACATTTTCTTATTTATTTTATGTTATGAATCAGCCTGCCAAGTTTCATAGATATGCCCCCTAAGGAAAAATATGCCCCATAGCCCCCACATTTTTAGGGGTACCGGTCGAGGGCGTGTTTACGGACACTTTGGTTAACCTTAATTTACAAAAAAAAAGAAAAAAATAATATTTCAAAATTGTAGATCACTTTTGAAATAGCACCAAAATAACTTTCTAGAGTTGAAATTGTGAATTTACAGGTATTTCAAGAAGTGACCGGTAAAGGGTTAAAAATAAAAATGGATTTTCATTATCAATGGAGCACCTCCAGGTGTTTGAATCTTACTCCTCTGATGTCTGGCGTTGGGAGATTGTAGCTCATGTTCACAAATATTGATACAAATTTCCTAGGACATTGAATTAACATATTGGAATTCTTAATGTGTGTGATGTTCCCCTTCAAGAATGTCAACTTTATGCAGCAGTTATTGGGATCGTTGGAGATCAATGTTTCACATTCTTCATATTCCACCAATGTACACCTTTTCTTTTTGATAGATAGATAGATAGATAGATAGATAGATAGATAGATAGATAGATAGATAGATAGATAGATAGATAGATAGATAGATAGATAGATAGATAGATAGATAGATAGATAGATAGATAGATAGATAGATAGATAGATAGATAGATAGATAGATAGATAGATAGATAGATAGATAGATAGATAGATATGTTTATTTGACAATAATTGTGATGACTGTGATGATAGTATTATATGTATTTTATAATTAGTATAAAATACATACATACATGTATTGCCATGTAGTACCATGTAGTACCATGTAGTACTCTGTAGTACCCTGTAGTACCCTGTAGTATCCTGTAGTACCCTGTAGTACCCTGTGGTACCCTGTGGTATCATGTGGTACCCTGAGGTACCCTGTAGTACCCTGTAGTACCATGTAGTATCATGTAGTACCCTGTAGTACCATGTAGTACCCTGTAGTACCCTGTAGTACCATGTAGTACCATGTAGTACCCTGTAGTACCCTGTTTGATTGATTGATTGAAAAGTTTATTAACAGATTGCAGAATGGGTACAGTACAGTACAGCTCAATACATACAATTGTTAAGAGGATGCAGACCTGAGAAAGACTTTCGTCTTGTTTCCATCAGGGTCCCCCATTTTCAATTAATCATATGACACACATGACATACAGATAG
This sequence comes from Notolepis coatsorum, assembly GCF_963971535.1. Lineage (NCBI taxonomy): Eukaryota > Metazoa > Chordata > Actinopteri > Aulopiformes > Paralepididae > Notolepis > Notolepis coatsorum. The sequence continues at coordinate 89,144,927 of NC_140170.1, read as the reverse complement.
ACAGTACTGCTACATCTATACATTTATGACATACCAGATTTTCAAATACAGTACTGTTTGTGATACTAAAAAAATCCAGAAGAAGAGTATATACATTTGACATAGAAACTGTGCATTGGGGGAGGTTGGGTAGGTGGGGTGGGGCTGTACATTGGAGGTGGGGGGGGGGGGGGGGGGGGGGGTTGGGTAGGGGGGGGGGGACACACACTGTACATTGGAATACTGACATACATTTGACATGGAAACTGTACATTGGAGGAGGTTGGGTAGGTGGGGTGGGGTTGGGTGGGGCTGTACATTGGAATACTGACAAAGCCATGCTTGGTCTTTATTGTACAACTGGGTTAGGACATTTGTAGGGGCCAGTTTTGAATTGCAGTCTCCCGTAGGTGTTCTTTGAGAGTGTTTTTGAAGGTGGGTAGTGATTTACATTCCTTTACAGCTTTGGGTAGGGCGTTCCACATTGTTGTGGCATAATTGCGAAACGTGTTTAGTCCCTTGTTTGAGCCGAATCTGGGTTTTACATGATTTGTGGAGCTCCCTCTGGTGTTGTGATCGTGGTATTCACTGACCTTTGGGAAGTATTTTGACATGTACATGGGTACCTTGGTCGTGTAGTGTATCTTGTAGACCAGGCCCATTGCAAGTTGCTGTACTCTGTTGTCTACTCTAAGCCATCCTAGGTTGGCAAAGTGTGCAGGGGTGAGGTGGGTTCTAGGAGTCAGGTCAAGCAGTAGTCTGACTAGTTTGTTTTGAGATGTTTGTAATTTGGTTTTTAGTGCCTTTGAGGTGCTTTGGTACCATGAGGTGCAAGCATAGTTGTAGTACCCTTGAATGAGTGCTCCTGCCAGAGTCTTCAGGGTATTCTTGTTTACCAGGGAGGAGATCCGGTACAAGAATCGAGTTTGTTGATTGACTTTTTTTTATTACATTGGATGCCATTTTGTCACAGGAAAGATTAGCCTCTAGGATGGAACCCAGGTAGGTAATTTCATCTTTCCTTGTGACAATATTGTCATCCACTGTAACTGAGAAGCCGTCTGTTTTGCTGAGTTTGTTATTTGAACCGAAGAGAATGGACTCTGTTTTGCCCATGTGTAATGATAGTTTGTTGTCGGCGAGCCATATGCAGATTTTGCCTAGTTCCGAGCTGAGGGTTTTTTCAACCTGTAACTTGTTCTTGTCAGAGACCAGCAGGGCTGAGTCGTCCGCAAACAGGAACAAGTTGCAGTCACAAGCTGACGACATGTCATTTGCATAAATTAGGAACAGTAGTGGTCCTAGTATGCTTCCTTGTGGAACACCACAGTTCACTGTGAGGGGGGGGGGATAGGGTACCGTTTACCTCCACCATCTGTTCTCTCCCCTCCAGGTAGGATTGTAGTACCATGTAGTTATATAGTTTTGTCCGCTATTCTTATTTGGGCCTTTATCGGCTACTGTTGCCATGGCAATGCAAATTCAAGAAAACTCCCAATTCATTTTCTTATTTATTTTATGTTATGAATCAGCCTGCCAAGTTTCATAGATATGCCCCCTAAGGAAAAATATGCCCCATAGCCCCCACATTTCTAGGGGTACCGGTCGAGGGCGTGTTTACGGACACTTTGGTTAACCTTAATTTACAAAAGAAAAAAGAAAAAAAATATTTCAAAATTCAAAATAACTTTCTAGAGTTGAAATTGTGAATTTCCAGGTATTTCAAGAAGTGACCGGTAAAGGGTTAAAAATAAAAATGGATTTTCATTATCAATGGAGCACCTCCAGGTGTTTGAATCTTACTCCTCTGATGTCTGGCGTTGGGAGATTGTAGCTCATGTTCACAAATATTGATACAAATTTCCTAGGACATAGAATTAACATATTGGAATTCTTAATGTGTGTGATGTTCCCCTTCAAGAATGTCAACTTTATGCAGCAGTTATTGGGATCGTTGGAGATCAATGTTTCACATTCTTCATATTCCACCAATGTACACCTTTTCTTTTTGATAGATAGATAGATAGATAGATAGATACGTTTATTTGACAATAATTGTGATGACTGTGATGACAGTATTATATGTATTTTATAATTATTATAAAATACATATAATACTGTCATCACATACAGAATTACAAGCTGTCGCAGATTTTAATGATTAATTTAAATGACGCAATAAAGCCCACAGGTTTATTTCAATTGTGGTCGTCTGAGGTGGGGGGGCAAATCTGACAAGACAGACGAGTGCATACAATATCCATTACATCACATGAAATAAATAACATTAAAAGACATTACAACATCCAGAGAGAATATTTGCTAACCATTTCTTCAGAGCCTAGCTCTGCTTCAATGAGTTTCTCAGGCCTTGTCTCCATTAGCTATGTTCAGCCTGGCTCGGGCTAACCATGTTCTAGCATGGCATGGTGTGGTTGGGTTTGTGTTTTCATTGCGCTTCTTGTAAACTATCTGGTTGCTAGGCAACCTTTCAAAATTCACACCACCAACTGTTAAGCTAAACCATGAGGATACAACAGTCTCAGGCCCTGTCCACACGAGCGCTGGATTTAATGTAACCGAAGTTTGAAAAAAATATACCTCTGTCCACACAGTTGAGTTCAAGTTCAAGTTCAAGTTCTTTAATAGTTGTCATACAGAAGTACAGAATACTTTCATACAAAATGCTTCTTACTGTTACGCTCCAGAGACTGTGCTAGACAAGATAGTATCAAATAACATAATAACATAATATAGCATGAATTTAGAAGAAGAAAATGAGGTCACAGTGTTCGGTATAGACATATGTACAATGTTCTGAGTTACCATATAATATACAATACACAATACTATGCAGTGTACTAATGTACAGTACTATCTAGTGCAAAGCAGAAATGGGATGAGGTACAATTTTAGGTACAATTTACAGTAAGGTGTACGAGTTGTAGTGCAATCCTTCATCCATAAATATAAAGTGTGGGGAGTGGGTGCTACAGTGTGTTTGTTTAAAGTGGGTGTGTGCTATAAGTGTGTGGAGTGGGTGCTACAGTGTGTTTGTTTAAAGTGAGTGTGTGCGTGTGGATGTGTGTGCTATGTGCGTTTGGTGGTTGTTGTTGTGTAGTGTTCATTCATTGTTCGTTTAGCAGCCTGATGGCCTGGGGATAGAAGCTTCTTCTGAGTCTTTCTGTGCTCGCCTTGAGACTCCTGTATCGCTTGCCTGACCGCAGCAGTTCAAAGAGGCAGTTGTTCGGGTGACTGGAGTCTTTAATGATTCTCTTAGCCTTGCCCTTGCAACGCTTGTGGTAAATGTTCTGGAGGGTGGGGAGCCCCCCTCCAATTGTGCGTTCGGCTGAACGTGTCACTCTTTGTAGTCTGCTTTGGTCTTGTGCAGTGCTATTCCCAAACCAGGAGGTGATGTTGCCGGTCAAGATGCTCTCTATTGTACATGAGTAGAAGTTCTTAAGGATCTTCTGGCTGACTTGGAACTTCCTTAGGCGCCTGAGGAAGTAGAGGCGTTGTCGTGCCTTCTTCACAACACTGTTAATGTGTGTGGTCCATGTCAAGTCCTCGGATATGTAGGCTCCGAGGTACTTAAAGCTGTTGACTCTCTCAACCGGTGCCCCGTCGATGCTGAGGGGGCTGTAGTCCTTGACCCCCGACCTCCTGAAGTCCACAATCATCTCCTTTGTTTTGCTGACGTTCAGGGAGAGGCTGTTTTCCTGGCACCATCCCGCCAGGACCTTGACCTCTTCCAGGTAGGCCCTCTCGTCGTTGGCAGAGATCAGGCCCACCACCACTGTGTCATCAGCAAATTTGACGATTGTATTGCTACTCCGCTGAGCCACACAGTCGTGTGTGTACAGGGAGTAGAGGAGGGGACTCAGAACACAGCCCTGGGGGGCCCCTATGTTGAGGGTGATGGATGAGGAGGTGCAGTTGCCTGCTCTCACCACCTGGGGTCTGCCAGTCAGGAAGTCCAAGACCCACTGGCAGAGGTCATAGCCCAAGCCCAGGTCCCTGAGCTTGGCTATGAGTATGGAGGGGACTATGGTATTGAATGCCGAGCTGTAGTCGATGAATAGCATTCTCACATAGTTCCCCTGCCTCTTGTCCAGGTGTGATGCTGCTGTGTGCAGCACATGGGATATGGCGTCCTCCGTGGACCTGTTGGGGCGGTATGCAAATTGCAGGGGGTCCATGTTGATGGGGAGGGAGGAGCAGATGTAGCCCTTTACTAGCTTCTCAAAGCACTTCATGGCTATGGAGGTGAGAGCTACAGGGCGGTAGTCGTTGAGGCAAGCAGGCTTGGATTTTTTGGGTACAGGGATAATAGTGGACTTCTTCAGGCAGGTGGGGATGACAGCCTGTTCTAAGGACAGGTTAAATATGTCAGTGAATACTGGGGCCAGTTGGTCGGCACAGACTTTTAGGACGCGGCCGGGGATGCCGTCTGGACCTGCTGCCTTCCTGATATTCACTTTTTTAAAGGTCCGCCTCACCTCATGCTCTGTTACCCTGAACACTGCGCCTCCATCAGCAGCCGACCCCCCCCCCCCCCCATTGCCGAGGCTTGTGAGCTGGTGTTGTTATTACCAGCATCAAACCTCGCATAGAAGGTATTGAGGTCATTTGCTAAGGAGATGTCACTGTTCAGTTTGAGGGAGGCGCCTTTGTAGTCTGTCATCGTTTTGAGCCCCTGCCACATAGCTCTAGAGTCAGCTTGTTCAAACTGGAGTTCAATTTTATCCCTGTAGCGTCGTTTGGCCTCTGACACTGTCCTCCTTACGTTGTATCGCGCCACCTTGTGGTCATTCATGTTGCCTGCCTCTAGGCCGTCGTTGTATGCTTTGGTGCGCTCTCTCAGAGCTTCACGGACGGATTTGTCTACCCAGGGTTTTTGATTTGGGTAAACTTTCATTTTGGTAGTGGGGATTGTTTCTTTCACCCTAGTACAAACATAGTCCAGCACTGTCTCCGTGTAGACATTAATGTTATCTGTGTCGCGGAACACATTCCAGTCTGTGTGGTGAAACACTGACCGGATCGTCTCCTCTGACGTCACATCCCATTTCTGCACCTCTCGCGAGACTACGGGAGTACTTTTAATTCTCTGTCTGTACTTTGGTGAAAGAAAGATGGATGCGTGATCTGACTTACCAAAGCCACTATCAAAATGAGCCTTGTAGCCACCTTTAAATTGCGTGTAACAGTGATCTAGGATGTTACCGCCTCTGGTGTTGCAAGTCACATGCTGATAGAAGTCAGGCAATACCTTTCTCAGATTGGCGCTATTGAAATCTCCCAGAACTAAAATGGCGGCGTTAACATTCGCCACTTGGATTCTATTTACCTCGTCGTGTAGTCTGGAGAGCGCAACCTTGTTGCTGGCTTGCGGTGGAATATACACTCCGACCAGGACGATCGCCGTTAACTCCCTCGGGAGGAAGAAAGGACGACACTTGATGGTTATATATTCCAGTTCTGGGGAGCAGTGGTTGGATAATTCCTTCACATTAGTTGGATCGCTCCAATTTTTGTTAAACATGAAGGCAATACCTCCTCCACGTTGTTTACCGGACTCTGCTGATGTCCGATCCTTGCGATGGATAAAGAAGTGATCAGCCGGTTGAATTGCGTGGTCTGGGACGTCCGGCGTCAACCACGTCTCGGTGAAGCAGAGGACGTTGCAGTCCCTAACGTCTCTTTGATATTGAATCCTTGCTCGGATGTCATCCAGTTTATTGTCAATTGATTGTACATTGGCTAGCAATATACTGGGCAGTGGTGTACGGTGGCGTCTGGATCTCAGCCTGTTACGGATCCCAGCCCTCTTCCCTCGCCGTCTGGTTCCTCTGTTCCTGGGGTCTAGGAACAAAGGATCTGGTCCTGATCTCCGGAGAATTTCTTCAGGCCATTGATGCGGTTCGGAAAGCTGATCCAGTGAGTAATCCAGTTGGTAAGTTTCCCGTAATCCAATGTCTATGAGTGACTGACGGTCATATACATTAAATGCACCAACAGTTGGTACGAACAAAACTCTAAAAACTATAAATATTAACAAAAGTAAACACAGTCTCGACGGAGCGAACAGAGAGGCAGCCGGTCGGAGCAGCGCCATCAACAACCGCATATAATTGCGTACCCACGGCTTCTGGAAAAACCAGCAACCGATACATGTAGTACAATGCCAAAACAGTAGGCGGCGATGTTGTTCAGACATAAAGGCCATTTCAACCAATCAGAAAAGGTTGAACGCTCACTAAACTTCCTGTTTAGAAACACCGTGACCATAGCCATCATTTTGCCAACGGAACATATATTTTCAGCAAAGAAAGAAACTGCAATAAACAAACGGATACATTCACTGTGTGTTCTGCCTCTCATTTGTTGATGAAACAAAACCATCAGCAACACAATTTACCACCAAGAGCGGATAGTTTAGTCTCACAAAAGACCGCCGGTGTTGTTAGCTACATGCTAATGTGAATGGCTATATCTATGTATAGTATATAGCAGGGGTCGGCAATTAGGTTTGCCCACGGGCCAAATTTTCCCCAAGCCATTGTGTGGCGGGCCAATGATAAGTGAACATTTTTTAACTGTAAAAAAAAAACGACATATACATGTTTGCACTGTCTTTTTTCTATTATAAAGTGCCTCTCACACAGTGCATTACACATGAACAGATCAGTCATTTGATTTTAATGCAGGTGCTCGCATTATAAATCGAGATCAGTAGGGTGCATTTGATTTTAAGCACCACGGCGGGTGTATTATACATTGAATGTATTATTATTATTAAAACACAACACTCACCGGCATAATGCAGGCAGCCCTGCCCTGGACTTATTGTTTCTGCTTCGGCCCTCAAAAATCCATGCTAATAACATGTTAAATGTCCGCTCGCGTTGAATGCCCACCCAACTTGAACACAGTTGCTTGCTCGTGTTGCCATGTCAACAAGCGAGAGTCACCGGTTGCTTATTGCGAGAGTTACCTGTTGCGATAAACCCGTATTTTAAGAATGACTCCTGTTTATTAAAATAAGCTTTATAGGTCGTAGGCTCCTCTTCTGGCTCATCATATTTCCCCGTTGCAAAAAAGTTATTCAAAGACGTTTGTTTTGTTTTTGCAAACGTTCGCTCGCCGGCATCCCAAACGCGGAAGTGAAAGTGAAATTCCATTGGTTCTCCCAGTCCATGTGACCATTTCTAGCATTTCAATTGGCTATAGTGACAGCCATAGATATGATGAATAGATAGATACAGCTTCAAAAGACACTCTGGCGTCAAGACGAGTGAATATTTCCTGCGCGTAAAATAAACATCATATTCTCAAAATAACCTGACGGGCCAGTAATTATTGCTGGCGGGCCCATTTCGGCCCGCGGGCCGCCTATTGCCGATCCCTGGTATATAGCTTAAATGCTAACGTAATGTGGTAACGTTACCGCTATGAATGGATGCAAACGTTATTTAACACATTGCAGAATGGGTACAATACAATACGGCTCAATACAAACAATTGTTAAGGGGATGCAGTCTGGACTGGGTTCCTTATAACAATAACTTGACAACACATGAGTTTAGTTTAGCCGCAGCTACATGTTTACTCTGAGCATCAGGTCAGGAATGCGACAACAGACATCAGTCGATCACAACACTCTTCAACACAGACGATACGTTTCGAACAAAAGTTTGTTACAATCATTTTCATATAACGCTACTTGGGACAGCTCTGCTGTAAACACTGGTGTAGCTGGCTCTGCTCTAATCTCTCTACCCCGCGCTCGGTTGCTAATTTGCTGTTGTTTGACAGTCTGCCGTGAACATGGGAAATAATTGCGACAGCTCTGCTGTAAACACTGGGAATAACCTCGGTTGCTATGCCCACACGCAACTGCAAAACCGCAAAACTTCACCCTGGGCTCCGGTTTTCAAGACCGCGTTGCAATGTAGCAAATCCCCGGTTGTGTGTGGCCGAACAGTGCAAGTGCGCACATACAATCATGGTTATATTAAATCCAGCGCTCGTGTGGACAGGGCCTCAGTCAGGTCTGGCCAGGTTGTGAAAGGTGGCTGTCTCAGCCCGGGTCCAGCCAGGTTTGGCCAGGTACTAAAGACAATGAAGATGCTCACTGTGTGCCAGACATGCTGCAGCATGGCTAAACCCTGGCTAAACCCTGGCTAGTGGAGAGACAAGGCAATAGATACTGGAAGTTTATTCCAGTTGCAACTGTGTATAAAAAGGTATTATTTTCCATTGAGCTCTTGAATCTAAAAAGGATCAAATCGGTTGAGCTGCCATATAGTTGGCATAGATCTTGTTCCATAGATAGGGATTGTCTCTGAAGCATTTAAAGTAGTTGGACAGATATTTGCGGACCTCATTATGAACTGTCTGAAGCGTTTAGTTGTACAGATATTTGGGAACCTCATTATGAATTGTCTCTGAAGCGTTTAAAGTAATTGGACAGATATTTGGGGACCTCATTATGAAAAATGTTATGAGTAAGTCCCAACTTGATTTGTATGATTCATTTTTGAAAATATGCTGAATCAAGATGAGTACGGGTACTTTTTTTTTTTTTTTTTTTTATCTTTTTCCCCCCTTCCTTTTACGTTTTTCTCCCATCCCAATGTTAGTCGTTATGCCAATTCCCAATCCCCTTCCTGGTCGTTGCGCACTCTACCCCCTACCGTCGGTCTGGGAGGGCGGAGACTATCACATGCTTCCTCCGACACATGTGTACCCAGCCCACCACTTCTTTTCACCTGGCAGCGCGGACTCTCACTGGGAGAGTGTAACGTGTGGAAGGTCACACTACCTCCCTCCAGATCCTTCCCTTGCTGTGCAGGCGCCCCGACCGAACTGTAGGAGTCGCTGTTTACAACGACCCAGACCCACCCACCGGCTTCCCTCCCGCTGACTCTGCCAATCGAGCTAGTATGACGGCCGGCCAAGCCGGAGGCAACGCTGACAGCCGGATTCGATACCAGTGTCTCTTGCGTTGGTGACGAGCGCTTAGTCCGCTGCGCCACCCAGCCGCCTGAGTACGGGTAACTTTAACGCAACCATGATTGACTTGTTTTGAGCAGTCTGGAGTTTATTTCTGATGTACTGTGATGTACCATTGAACCAGGAGGTGGCAGCATAGTCAAAATGGCATTGGACTGGTGCTCCGGCTAACAAATTGAATGTTGATCTTGTCTTAACAAGAATTTCTGATTGATTTTAGGGAGGGCTTTCAGTCAGAGCCATGGCCTCCCCTGATAGATGTTTATCTAATATGCATGCCTGTGTGTTTAGCTCAAATAACAGTCACTCCTACCTTTACCTTCATCTCTTTCCAAGTTTAAGGATCCAAAAAGGATCTTTTCTAGGGCTGTCCCCAACTAAGGATTTGGATAGTCAACTTTGATTGGCCGAAATTAGCCGATAGTCGACTATGAAAAAAAAGAAATTTGAAAAAAAGTATAATATATATATATATATATATATATTTTTTTGTATCATTCCATTTGGGCTGTGGGGGTGCTTAATGTCTGAAGGAGTAGACGGAAGGCTTCTTGTCCTCTGCAAAAGCATGCAATTGGTCCACTGATGGATACATCTTGATATTTGTATAGTGCAGTGGTTCTCAACCTGTGGTACGCGTACCACTAGTGTTACTTGGTGGTACTGCTGGTGGTACTTGAAAAGAATATATATATATATATTATAATAATAAAAAAAATTTGCAGTCAGGCCACTGAACTTAGAAGCAGGCCAGGCCGCGTGTAGCCTTTTTACAACGCATCCACATTTCCGGCGCTCTGATTGGCCAGGTCATGTGACATGTGCGCCCAATATCGCGTTTGCCCATTTCCGCGTCGAACAGCCTGCAAACGACCTGCCGTTCTATCGCCATGCTCTAAGACAAACTCTAACCTTAACCAACTTCGAAATTAGTGCCTAAGCTTAACCGGCGAAAGAACTTGCCGTCACGCACTAAGACAAACTCTAACCTTAACCAACTTTGAAGAGTGCCTAAGCTTAACCAGTGTAGAAACGTGCCGTCCCACGATTGGCGCTCATGTCACATGACCTGGCCAATCAGAGCGCAAAACGGGAACCCGGAAACGGCGATGCGTTGTAAAAAGGCTTCAAGCGGCCAGGCCAGTGTTTCTAGTTGCGGCGGCGTGATAGTTAGATAACCTAGGTGGGGAACAACCAGGAGATCACTGTGACAGAGAGTAATGCAATCTAAACAGTCATAAATCTTTTATTCAACTTCAGCCCTGATCATAACCATTTAAATGTTTAGATTTTTTTGTAATGTCAGATAAATAACATTCTGAAAAAACAAAAAATCCATCAAAATCTGTGTTGTTGCTAATCATTGACACATGCCTAGCCTGTAATAACCCCCCCCCCCCCCCCCCCCCAGAAAAATTTACTTTGCATTTGATATATTGAAAATAGGGATGTCCGATATTATCGGCCGATATCGGCATTAAAATGTGATATCGGAAAATATCGGTATCGTTTTGAATTTTTTTTCGTTTCTATAACCTTTATTTACCCAGGCAAGCAAGTAAGAACAAATTCTGATTACATTTATTGTCAAAAGTATGCATAATGTTGTGTTCATTCCACAACAAGAGATATGTAATGTTAATTACCTGAAATTATTAAAATTTTTGGGGGGGGGGGGGAAACCCTGCATATATCGGTATCGGTTGATATCGGTATCGGAAATTAAGAGTTGGACAATATCGGTATATCGGTATCTGTAAAAAAGCCAATATCGAGCATCCCTAATTGAAAATATTTAACTTTTTGTGTTTTTTTTACAATAATTTGTGATGCCATCACACAAACTGGCATTTAAAGGGTTACAATTCGAAAATGTATTGAATATGTTTTATTTTTTTTATTTGTTCAATAATTTGTGATGCCCATCACAAATACAGGCATTTAAAGGGTAACATTTCAAAAAATCCTGCACCAGAATGCAGGAAATTAAGTCTTTGTAACAAAATAATTCCTGGTGGGGGACCCCCACTTAGAAAGTGGCCTGACTGGGGCTATATTTCACACTATATTTCCCAGCCTGAATTATTTCCCCAGTTCGGCCCTGCTCATGTGAGTTGTTAATGGACAACAACATGCTGTGTATGTGTGTGTGTGTGTGTGTGTGTGTGTGTGTGTGTGTGTGTGTGTGTGTGTGTGTGTGTGTGTGTGTGCGTGCGTGCGTGCGTGCGTGCGTGCGTGCGTGCGTGCGTGCGTGCGTGCGTGCGTGGGTGTGTGTGTGTGTGTGTGTGTGTGTGTGAGAGAGAGAGAGAGAATGAAGGACAATTGCTTGCTGTGTGAGAGAGAGAGAGAGAGAGAGAGAGAGAGAGAGAGAGAGAATTAAGTACATTTGCTGAAATACAGTTGTTCTTAATTTTCTCACTTGCTATGTGAGAATGTTAGTTATTATGTTCTCAATGCCCCTTGCATTGTATGAGTTGTGTGGAAGAGTTTGCTAGTTCTAGTGCTATCCCTTTGTACATTGTGGCTGTGTCTGACAAAAGTTAACAATAAACAATGCTATTAGGAATACACGCCTCCTGCGTGAACTGTGCATAGCTGAATAGACTGTATTTTAACGCCGGTCATATGGTGGTACTTGGAGAGCCAGCTACGTTCTCAGGTGGTACTTGGTGTAAAAAGGTTGAGAACCACTGGTATAGTGTGTTCATTAGATGGGTGAAATACTCTTTCAGTGCCTCTGTGCCTGTTTTCTTAGGCAGTTAGCCTCTGGTATGCGTACCATTAGCGTTAGCCACGCTTCTAGGCCTCTTTTCTTTTGGAAAGAATGATAAAAAAAATAAGAATTTGCATTGAACTAAGAGGTTGGCAGTCGACTATGGCTCCTTTCGATCGATTAGTCGACTATTCGACTAATAGGGGTCAGCCCTAGTGTTTCCCCTAGATTAACAGACAGTTTATTATCAGACAGCCATACACTTTGAAGCTCCTCACTCCTCACTCAAAGACTTTTCCACAACTGCTAAATCTTTATGTGACGAGCAGAGCTGAATTGTGAAAAGGTTACAATGAACAGGCAGCCTTCAAGTCATAATAAAACAAGGACACAGAGTCATAGATGCTAAATATTCTCTTATACATTGTACTGGTCTTGCACGTGCTAGTGCCATGCCTGTCTCTCTCCTCCAAATCACCAACACCAATAGCAAAACACGGCTCATGTCAGCTAACATAGCTACAGTATAAACACAGCTCAGAATGTCAGTAACTTAAATGCTTAGCACACATCAACCCTGGTTTTGGACGAATGGAAAAACATACTACCCTATAAACACGACCCAGAATGTTAATAAAATGTAATGGTGTTCAACCTAATGTTGCTTGTGGGACGCCTGTATAGGGGGCAGAGACGGTATGAGTGAGTGAGTGAGTGAGTGAGTGAGTGAGTGAGTGAGTGAGTGAGTGAGTGAGTGAGTGTATTTCTCCACAAATACACGTTTTTTTTTTTTTTTTTTTTTTTTTTTTTTTTTTTATATATATATATTTCTTTTTTTGGGCAGGCAAGGGGTGGTTTGGAGGGGCTCAGGCACGACCCCCTCCACGACAGATTTTTTTTGAATTTAATGAACCTGTACGTGCAATTTCCTGCAATATAGAGCCTTCAATCTTGACCAATAAAGCTGCTCTTTTCACTATAAAACTCAGTTAACCATAACGTAGTTATGGTTAGATTTATATATTGGGGGGGGATATATCATATTTTTCATATAATCAAAAAGTGGTGGAGCAAGATTATACCTTTGCTCCCCCAAGTTCAATAGTGGGAGAGCAGAGATGCTCCGAATGCTCTTATGGCCAGGCGTCCATGATTCACTGATACAAAGTAAAATAGTGCAGTGCAATAAAATAGTTAGTAAAATAGAATAAAATAATGCAATAGTGCATTGCAATAAAATAGTTATCATCGTATTTAATCGGGAGGCCGGTAAGGAGTGCATTACAGTAGTCGAGTTGGCTTGAGATAAAGGCATGGATCTGGTTTTCAGCGTCCTTTTGATTTATAAATGGCCGTACTTTAGCTAAGGTGGAAGAATTAAGTTTTTGTCAACTTGTTGATTGTGATTTAAAGCTTAGGTCTGAGTCTACCATAACACCAAGACTTAACTCACTCAAATACAGTTAGCAGCTGGATAGACCACAGATGGAAATTAGCTTCTGCTAAATCTGGTGCAAACATATTTTCATGTAACAATGATGAATTGTAAAAAAAAAAAAAAAAAAAAAAAAAAAGGGGGGGTAGCCACCCCCTAGCTCCGCCCCTGAATCCTTACCAGACTGACTAAAACTTCTGGGTTTGGTTTTCAGTCATTTGCTGTATCCAAACAGGTTTAGGGATTTCCACAGCATGCGTCTCTTTGTTCAATTACCTTTTCACAAAAATATTTGTTATCTTATCTCCCTGTTCACTTAATTTCTTAATCTCTTATACTGTTTTCTTTTAATTTATCAACATTACTATGGCTGTATTCCACCACTCCACATTTGCTAATCCTGGTCCTATCTGACACCGAAATAAGGTCTATAACACTAAAATAAGGTATATAATTGTTTGGGTAGTAATGATTCCATGATAATATTTATAAAACTAGTTTGATTCATTTCATAGTTCATTGATTGGCTCTTGTTTTGATTTTTTTTTTTAAACACATGTTTATTGTTTTGTTTTTTTCAACAAACACAAAAAGCGGTCATCAAACAGCATATGAAAGAAAATCTTAACATGGACACCTTGATCCACAGTATACTGTGAGTGAGTTTCATTGACCAATGATTATGTCGCAGCAGAGCAGAGATATTCCATTATAGAATTTCACAGCACAGGTCGCCCCAATCAGAGAGGCTCACATGGATTATGTTAAATAAGCATTTGTATGTGGTGTAGTTGAGTCTACATGGTCCTCATTCCAAACAGTGTATCATCTCATAAATGACTAAAGATGTCGATGACGGATTGTCGTAACAATCTCTGACTTTAGGAGTGTTGTGACATTGTGAGTTTTGAGAGTCTCCCCCTCTCGCTCCCCTGTGTCCTGCCTCACTGTCTAATAAAGCAGCAATGCTCTCTATATCTAAAAAAGAAAACGTCTAATCTTGGTTAGAGAAACTGAAAAAAAATTCCCGTTGATTTTTCAATGCTTTACTCTGTTTTACAATACTTTACATTTGCCAATATTGGTTATATTTAAACTACTTGAACTAATTATCGACTATGTTTACATGAACAGAGTGCTGGTGACTGAGCTATAACCATGTTCCCGGGCTAAGATCTTACTCGGGTTCAGGTGTTTACATACACATCCAATACCCTCACTATACCTGTTCCGTGAATAAACCTGAATATTCCTGTCCACCTGTGCTATCCCACCCACAGATAGACGTGCCTGCCAGCTACCCTCTCCGTCTCTGACTGAACAATAGTTACAACCTGTGCGGGCAGAGGTTTGCGCAGATGGGGAGAAACATGTATTACTTGCCACAGTAATGGGTTTCTGATAATTGGGATACAAGTTCTATTTCATTATGGCTCCGCTCAGCATCGGTTGCATAATATCTCGCTTCAGTGGATATGCACTGAATAAATTTCAAAATGTACCTTTACATACCAACATCCGTCTGACCACACCCCCATCTGCTGCCTACATAAGCAGGGGTGGGGCCACACACTCATCTCCTTCTCAAATTTCATCCACAAGATAGTGCCTGTATACCAATCACTTGGCGAGGAAGAAAGTATTAGCTGGAGAAAGGAAAACAGAAGAACAAGGAGATACGTTGACATTATATCTTTATTTTCTCTCTCACTATTTTCGCGAAAATACGGCGATATTGTCTTCGTCACTGGAGTGTCTGGAAGATGATGATCATTCTAAACCTCCACAGTTTTTTTTCGTATTAGGGGCTCGCGTCGCTGATATACTCCCCAAACTGCAGTCCTCCTTTGCTGCGGCTGGATGGGTTTGGCCCTCCGGCCATGCAGCTGGACTGTGGAAGTCTGTTGTGAGGGACTGGTTGGTTTTCGAGCCTGGGTGAGTAATGTTTGCTTGTGAGCGCCAGTTGTCTGTTAGTGCTATGGGGGTTAGCTGACAATTTTTACGAAAGCCAGCCCCAGATTAGGGTCCTCTGTTCGGCCTCTTAGGCGACGGCGGAGGATCTTGGTCTGAAGCCCATGATGGTCAACTAGTGGGCCGCGACCAAAACCTGGTGATCCCAGGATTCTCTGGACAAGCGGATGCTTCTCTGTCCCGTGCAGGCCCCATCTTTCACATAAAAATGAAAGTACACCCTAACGAGGAAATGTGGGCATGGATGTTCGTTAACGGAAGATCCATGTTCAAGTCGGCTGCAGCCCAGATGGGACTTGTGCCGGCTCTGCCGTATGTCTGGTAAAATCACCGTTGTAAACTGTGTTGACATTTCTTTTTCTCTTCTCTCTTAAAAGATGAGGAGGGTTTCAGACGGCGGCCTGTCTGAAGTGTGGCTTGTTATGTCGTTGTGTACAGTTCAGGTGATAGCTGCTTAGCTTGCGTGCTAGTTGTGGCCTACCTGTTAGCCAGTCAGCTGTTAGCTGCGGCGCTAGCCCGTTGTGTCACTAGGCTAGGAAACGTTAGCTTGTTTCTATCAGTCGAGAGCGGCTTGATGCTACACTGTTGAACGTTGCTATAACTATAACATGCCTTAAACACTCTGACTACGACGTCATCTTTGACAGAGGATGTTAGTCGAACCTACACCGGGAGCCCTGCCAGCGAGGACTGCGTCAACATGGAGAAACGTAGCGGCTGGGTGGCGCAGCGACGCTACCCTTGTCGCCGACACAGGAGATGCTGTGTTCAACTTCGGTGTCCCGTTAGCCAGATTGCAGTTCTCTTGGCCTGCGCTCAGGGTAGGAAGGTCCCGACCGGACTTTAAACACTTCTTCTTTCCTTCCCTTCTAAATGTTTTGTAATAACGATGTTTTCCAAAACGTGTGTTGCTGCAATACATTGAGGATACGACGCGTGTTGTGTGTGGATTGTCTTGTCACTGGTATAGCTTCTCTCTCCATAGAAATCGGGTTGTTGTTTACATGTGTAAAAATGATCTGGTTAGTTGTGATGAGAACATGTGTGTTCATGTAACGTGAACTCACAACTAAGGGGGTTAATTAACCTATGAAGCTATGCTTAGTGACATGTGATTGAGGAATGAATTCTTTTCTCAGCCTGTAATGACAATGAACAGTGTGTTCACATATTAACAGGGTTACCTGTTCAACTTGGTCGTATCAAGGGTAAGGAAGGAGGGGTGGTTCCCCCGGTTTCCCTGGGGCTTCCCCACCCTCCTCTCAGACATGTTGTTTACAATATATTGTGTCACTGTGTTTGTGGGGATACGATGTAACCCTCTGCTTAATTGCTGGGGTTGTGCTTTCCGCTTGAGAAACTATTTTTTCATAAAGAAAAGATTGTTTGGTCACTTATCATGTGTGCTTGGCAAGGCCTGTGGCCAATACGTAATAGAGGATTCTGTATTCTCTCGTTATGAAAGACGGCGTTCCTCTGTAGCAAGAGTGTACTTTTGCCATTTTTTGTTGTGATGAAGGGTTGTGTGTGTCTTGTGATCTGCAACTGGGTTAGGTTTGGCCCACAGAAGCACATATGTAAGTCTGGTACCGGGGCTCTTAAAGGGGGCCCTCTCTGTTCTGTGTTTTTTCCTTAGTAAAAATCAGATAGCAGGTTAGCACATGAGTTATGTGAGGCTTTTCGATGCTTCATGTAGCGGGCTATGACTGTGTCATGCTCTACTTGTCATTACATCGTATCATGGGTGTGGGGTCGTAAAGGGGTGAACTGGTAATCCTTTCCTCCCCTTTTCTGATTGGTCAGGGGTTAAAACCTCCTGTCCTTCAAGGTTCCTGTTACGTTGCTGTTCGGCATGTTACAGGGTAAGAGGGGGGGGGGGGGGAGTTTCCTGGTCCCACGCCCTGGAAGATTGGGCGTGTGCACCGCGGAAATTCCCCCGCCATAGAGTACGTCACTGAACGCGTCTCTGTTGGTAAGACTTCCGTGGGTTGTTCAGGTCCATGTTATGGATCTGTTTCAGGGAGTTGTCAGAGCTCCTCCTCACGAAGCTCCTCCTCGGGCCTTCTGTGAGTTCGGACTCTCCTTCCCTGTGAGGGAGCCTCCTCAGAGTTCAGAGCCTCCTCCTCAGATTGTCAAGGTGAGTAGAACTTCAAAAAGGAGTTCTGCTCTATTGTGTATGTATTCGATTCAATTCGATTATTGAGTGTGTATTGGTTCAGTGCGTCATCCTCGGAGAGCCCTAACCCAAGTATTACATAGCTCAATGTTGCAATATATTCTTTTCAATCTATACAGCTCGCGTGGGAAGTCTCTCTGGGGATTTCCGTCTCCTCCCTATGGCGAGGGTGGTGGGATGTAAAAATGTAAAAAAAAATTACCCTCAGCTGCGTCACGTGGGATTCATGTCAGTCTGTGTTTCTTTCTTTTTTGAATAAAAAGAGGAAGGAACATGAAGCACGACGGCTCTGTGTCGTT
Organism: Notolepis coatsorum; assembly: GCF_963971535.1. Taxonomy (NCBI): domain Eukaryota; kingdom Metazoa; phylum Chordata; class Actinopteri; order Aulopiformes; family Paralepididae; genus Notolepis; species Notolepis coatsorum. The sequence goes on along the minus strand of NC_140170.1, from coordinate 89,127,336 downwards.
CTCCCAGGCGACTTGGAGGAACAATGTTTGGTGTCTTGCTAGACTATCCATTGATGTGTTTGGGTCTCGACGCATACATAGTGCTGGCTCGGTGTGTTTCTGTAAGAATCACGCAGGGGCTAAGTGCGCCTTGGTTGCTTGTTATTAAAACAGCGTTTTTATAGGGCAACTGGGATGGAGTTTTGTCTCTTCCGAGCGCCAGTTTACTAGGTTGTCTCGATGAATTCTCGTTCATATCTGGGGGATGTTAACGGAATAGATCAGAACAAAGGTAGAGGGGTCTCACGCCCTTGGGGTGGGCCACTGAGTGCGGTACAAATGGGACCGTCTGGGTGGCGCCCTCTTTTCATGTTTTAGATCGACACGCATACCTACCCCCTCTTCTGGAGTGGGCATGTCGGCGTGGTTAGGGCACGGGACTGGTCTGGTCGCGCTGGTCCAGGTCAGTTAACCCGTTGTCCGCCGGGGATGCAGATCTGCTGTTCTGGTACCCTGAGGGACTTGTGCTTTTTTCGGGGGGAAAAATGCCGGGTCGGCCCGGGTGTCACAGGGTTAGGCGTTATAGAGACTCTTTGTTGGGTACATGTTGTACTCTGCACACGGCCATACCAACCTGTGCACGCCCGATCTCGTCCGATCTCGGAAGCTAAGCAGGTTCGGTCCTGGTTAGTACTTGGTTGGGAGACCGCCTGGGAATACCAAGTGCGGTGTGCTTAGGGCTGGTTCTCCATTCTTTTCGCTCCTCTCTCACGCGTGGCGAAGAGGGGGCTGTTGGGGTGGTCTTGGACCTCCTCTGGTAACCCTGTGCTTCCCGAGCCGCCGGGCCCGGTCCGAAGTAATGTTTCGTCGACCCGTAGGCTTGGAATAACCCTTTTTTGAAAACTGAAACACTTGTACTGTGGTATAGCCAGTGTATACCCGCAGGTGTGTTTTGGAGTTTTTTCTTGAGGGGTTATAGGAACAACCACCATCTGTACCGAGAGGGTGGTTGATTCCCTGGTGTGTTGGAGCAGAGTCAACTCCCGGGTTACCCGGTTGAGTGTGCCCCTGCACGTTCATGACGTCTGCCAATCATGTCAGCCTTCTTTGCCTCGACCCCTCTGGGTGGTTTTTTTTAATTGGAGGCTTTGTTATGGTGATCAACAACGCCAGCATACGCCCCTTCCGCCGGGGGGGCTGTTTTCAGCTAACTCCTTTGGCGCCTGTCTCGTCCGCAGTGCTCCAGGCTCAGGTTACAGCCTGCTGCCTGGTTTCCCCGGTGCGCTGCCTGCTTCCGTTGGTTAACATTTTTGTGTGCTTACGGCCATGCTGACTGCCTGTTCTGCAGGGTCAGTGTGCCAGGCGGTGTGCTATTGGGGGGAAAGGGCCCGCTCTTGGAGGCCTTTTCCGAATACGCTGGCGATGTGGGGGGCAGTGTCACTAAGTGACCGCCTGGTGGGGTCTTGATGCCTGGCGTCATTGACCTCTCCGGGCCCCCTTTTTTCAGGGGATCCAGTCCCTTCAGTGGGTCTGGGTCTTCCTTCGCGCTCCGCTGCTACAGCCTTGCCACAGGGTTGGGTTTGCTCTTGACCCCGTGATTTTGGGGGCAGTAACGAGGGTTGTTCCTTCCGTTCGTTCCCTGGTGGCATGCGGGTTGTGCGTGTGCGTAGTCGTGGGGTCAAGCCACGGTCTGCTCACCCTGTGCGTTGAGTTGCTTGAGTTCCTCTTCGCACGGTCGGATCCGTCTCCCTCCCGTAAGCCTCCAATAGGGAGGGTATCCTCCATTAGGGAGGGTCGGGGGGCTCGGTCCTCCCCGGTCTGATGGTTGTGGGGGGCCTCAGCGGGGTACATTTGTCGAGCTTTGGCTCCCGCTCAGCTCCTGTTATGCAACCAATGCTGAGCGGAGCCATAATGAAATAGAACGTAAGGTTATGTATATAACCAAGTTCTATGAATTATGGTGACGCTCAGCATCAGGACGCCGCTGCGGCCCTTGATCTTTCATTGTGGTGAAATTTGTTGGGAAAGAGATGAGTGTGTGGCCCCACCCCTGCTTATGTAGGCAGCAGATGGGGGTGTGGTCAGACGGATGTTGGTATGTAAAGGTACATTTTGAAATTTATTCAGTGCATATCCACTGAAGCGAGATATTATGCAACCGATGCTGAGCGTCACCATAATTCATAGAACTTGGTTATATACATAACCTTACGTTTCTCCTGGTTATTGTAGCGGGGGTTATGACGATTATATGTCGATCCAAAACCAGAATGGAATTCTCTGTGTATATGAATGAATGAAACCACTGACCTACACAACCTGCTGCTTGAGCATCTGCATTCAAGTCTGTTTTCACTGACTCATGGACTGTTTTAAAAGTAAAAAATTACTGATGTTTGATTATAAGAAACCCATGTAAACCCATGCAACGAATGTACTAATACTAATAATGTATGTTATTGTTGATGCTTTGTGTGTGGGACTCTTGGAGGACTAGACGAGCACATTGAGGCTATAGGATCCAAATAAACAAAAATGAATTAAGCTAGAAGATGCTACAGTTGAGTACAGACCTCCCCCAAGGGCCAACAATCTCCCCACTTTGCAGTTACTTTCACATGCAACATTTTACTGGGTAGATGACAGAAACAAGAGTTGCCGACGTTGCCATGTTGACTATAAATCCATATGGTGGTACTGGAGGAAATTATTTTGGGTCACCAAATAATGCCTTAGCAATAGTTTGTCATAGTCTCAAGCAAGTGTGTAATTTCAATAAAAGCAAGGTGTGTGTGGGGGGGGTATATATGATATATGCGTGTGTGTGTGGGGGGGGGGTATATGTGTGTGTGTGTGTGTGTGTGTGTGTGTGTGTGTGTGTGTGTGTGTGTGTGTGTGTGTGTGTGTGTGTGTGTGTGTGTGTGTGTGTGTGTGTGTGTGTGTGTGTAGGTGTGTGTGTGTGTGTGTGTGTGTGTGTGTGTGTGTGTGTGTGTGTGTGTGTGTGTGTGTGTGTGTATGCGAGTGTCGACTCACATCACACATGAATGTAATTGAGCTCTTTGGATACCCAATTTACAATATGTAGCTAATTCCAATCTTGTAGAAATAAACAAACATATATTTAAAAATAAAAAAGGTTGAAATCACTGACACATTTGGAATAGCCATGAAGAGGATACTCTCTTTAATTCCTACATCTTGAGGTAAGAGGTCAAGTGACTCTTATTTTTGGTCAAAGTTTTGCAAATGTTTGGAGAAATATTCATCCTTTCCCAGTAGGCTATGCTAGACTGACACAGTTGATCTACAGATCCCTTGCAATCTCTACTTTCATAATTAGGATTCTTCCAGCCCACTAGAGCCCCTGAAAGATAGTCAGTGGAACCGCATAAAGGTTTATTTCTATAGCCATTTCTATTATATACTTACAGTTTGCGTATGGTAACTACCATAGCCTGCCACACCCACATGATGCCCCTGGTTTCAAAGTAATTTGCCAGAAAGGATTTACTTTGTGGACAATTTACACAAGGCAATTGAAATTTGTCTTTCCACATACCTTCAGTTTTGGGGGTTCAGTGCCTTGCTCAACAGCAGTTTGGCAGAGATGCGTACATATAAAACCAGCCACCCTCCAGCACTGGAATACACCGGAGATCGAACCAACGACCTTGTGGTTACCAATACCACAGCCTCTTTACCTCTGGGCCATCCTGTTACTAATTACACTGTGGTTACCGCACAGTGTTCATGCTTATCATTAAAAGCTTGATCTACCAACACAACCTGATAAAATAACTCTTACACACTTTGGCAGCTCTGTATGCATGTGTGTGTGTGTGTGTGTGCGTGCACGTGTGTCTGTGTGTGTGTCCACCATTTCAGTTTGTGGCATTAGATGATCCTTGGCAGGGCATTGCGTTTAGTAGCTTGTTGTGAAACTACAGCCTGTAATCCACCTGTTGAACATGTGTGTGTGTGTGTGTGTGTGTGTGTGTGTGTGTGTGTGTGTGTGTGTGTGTGTGTGTGTGTGTGTGTGTGTGTGTGTGTGTGTGTGTGTGTGTGTGTGTGTGTGTGTGTGTGTGTGTGTGTGTGTGTGTGTGTGTGTGCGTGTGTCCGGACCATCAGTGTGTAGACTAGTGAGTAGGCACACACATTTACACACTGAATGTGATCACTGCACAATCTCTCTATACTATTAATTAAACTGGTGCTTCAGTTCTGATAGCCTGCCACTCTTGCTGAATAACTCCCTTCATTCCTTAGTCATATTGAGCAACAGAATGAAGATGAACCTTTGTAACATACTGTGTATACTGTACTACCATTGAGGTGTATGTGATGCTGAAGACCCTATTCCTCTGTTCTCCATACTCTGACCGGCCCGCGAAAGATTACATGATAATACATTTTTTTTTATATTTTTTTTTTTATTTATTTTTTTTTATTTTCATGTCAACGTTCACACGCACAATATACGCTTACCTAGGATTTGACTTGATTCAACAACAAAGCAGTCGGGGCAAGCCGAAAACGGTGGAAAGTGTGGTTATTTGAAGTTTGGATTTCTTTTTTCACAACTGAGGTAGGTAGATTACATTTTTAGAGACTAAAGTACAGAAAAAAGGTACCGTTGGGTACCGGTATCAATTCACAGGTACCGGTACCGTATCGGTTCAAATGTGAACGGTACCCATCCCTACTGAACACACAACTGCAGGGCAAGGGCATTTTTGCTCATGAAATGCATAGCCATGTGAAAGCCTTCATGACAAAGTTGCAATTAATTTCAAGGCAACTAGGCAGCAACAATCTCAAACACATGAAAACCCTGAAAGAAGTCAAACCATCAGCTGATCACCGGCACAGGTACTCATCCATGTTGGGAGCACTGCATGATGAATTTTCAAGGCGTTTTCAAGATTTCAAAAAGGTTGAGGATGAAATGCAGCTGGTTTCCTCTCCCTTTACCTGCAGTGTTGATAGTGCACCCACTGATGTTCAGCTTGAACTCATTGACCTGCAGTCTGATTCACTACTGAAAGAGCACTTTAAGTCAGCATCACTGCTAGAGTTCTACTCTGCACTCAAGGAGGAGAACTTTCCAAACATGAGGAGACATGCTCAGAAGATGTTGGTTCTCTTTGGATCCACCTATATGTGAACAGACATTCTCAGTCATGACGTTTACCAAGTCCAGGTACAGATCCTCTCTCACTGATGAACATCTGGCAGCTGTGCTTCGCATCTCCACCTCAGACATGCAACCTGACTTTGATGGACTTGTTAAAGCTCAACAGAGACTGGATTTCTCACACTGAATGAAAAAAAAAAGAGCTGAAGAACACTAAAATGTGGAAATATAACAAGTGAAATGGGACACTTGATCTTTTTTTAATATAGGCATGTAAAGTAAAAAAGGCTACTGGGACACTTTTCTTTACACAGTTCAGTGACATGTCTTGTTTATTTTGGCTATAAGATGATGTGATGTCTTTAGAAAGCTAAGAAAATCCTTGTTTCAATAGTATATGAAACTCAAAATAATAACTTTATTTGTATAGCACTTTTTCATACATGCCCTTTGTTATTAATGTTTCACATTTTGTTTATCATTTTGGAAATAAATTCTATTTGAATAAATGATATTTTTGAAAGCTAACCTCACCTTTTAATTGCCAAATAATAACATACACTCTTACCAGGGGTCAAAACAATGCCATTTACTGCTTTTTATATAGAAATAAAATGTATATTATGCATAATTGAGTTTGGAATTTAATAAACATATTTTCAGTTGCTCATTCGGCCCCCAGGGAAAAATAATTGCCCACCCCTGCCACATACTGGGGACCATAACAGCATGTTTGTTTGTTTTCTTCACATACAGGTAATGTACTGTATGTTTGATCCACAGGGGAAATTGTCACAGTCTGGGAGGCATCAAGCCTTTAAAGGGCCATACCAGTGTCATTTGAAATGGGGTGGAAAGTCGTTCACCCTTGTGAAAAGCACTACGCCTCACTAATGTTACTGTATTACTATACTGCAAGCCATTCAAATGTGCACATCAACCAGGAGCACCAGGGAGTTAATAACCAACGTACCCAAACTGAATGTGGAAATTCTATGTGCAGGGCTTGTAGCAGAGTGTTAGCTTAAGTAAGACGCAGCTGTGATTTTCACAAGGGTGAATTGCCTATGCCTAGCTACGTGCAAACTAATTTCGAGTCTCGTGGAGTATCCCCCCCCCCCCCCAATCGCAGTGTGAATGGCGTTTAGTAAGGTAAGCTGATATCAGTTGAAACACACACCTACAAACGCAAAATGAGTGAAAGACTTATCTCCGGTAAGACAAGAAGTCAAATGCCCATAAACTTTCTCTCTTTTACATAAAGTTGAACGTAAAATATGTTTATATTTTAGGGGTTTGTTGGATGATATTGCTGGATCTTGAGTGATATTTGATCTGCAACACCTAGTTTGACAGTTTGATCTGCATTTCATTCAATTGTTCACATGCAGTACGCATACACATGCAGGATGTGGCGTTGGGGAGTGGGAGCAGTTCATTTAAATGTAAAGTACAGACACAGAAACAGGACTGAAAGAGAGGTAGGCCTGTAGACACATGCTAATTAAATATAAAATTATGCTAATTATATACACCCACCATGGTATTAAAAATTCAAAGAGATTAGGATATGATTAGGATGTCATGTTACTGTGAAATTTACTCCAAACGTTATATCTCTGAAATAGTCCTGTACCCAGATCGGTCTGAATACAGTCTTTTTTTAAACAGAGTTTGCCAGGCCGTCTCCAGACCACGTGGAGGAATTTGACCCATGTGGGAGTGAGACCTTACAGCAGCTATTCAACCCCGAAAAACCCCAAATCTCCTGGATTAGATAAATCCCCCCGTAGAATCCCAGAGTAACATAGATATGCTGACAATCATTCTGATAGATCCGTGTTACTCGCTGTGTATCCAAAAAGCTATTAAATCAATTTAGATTGGAAGTGGATTTAGTGGACTGGAATATAGTGAATGGGACAAGATACTGATAATGGCTCATTTGGGTCAGTGATAGCGAGCGATAATGAAGGTACTTTTTATTCCCCAGATCTGAAACCATTTAATTATACGCTTTCCACAATCCATGTCTCAAGGCTCAGATATCTACCTTTCATGAAAACTACAAGAGCACTTTGGTTTAAACCCACCAAACATTTACATCCTGGTTTCCTTCCAAATGGGCTGCTTCTTATGGTTGGTCCCCATGTGACAACAGCAGGAGGGTGTTTGTGATATGTTTCAATAAGCCTGGGCCCCAAGACGACACAAATAAAATCTCATTTGGGCCCCTGGCTTGAAAAGTTAACATACAAACTTGCATTCCAAATTATCCTACAGTTAGAAACCTTTTGTATACTAAAATATGGGAATAGGTGCCCATATGGGTTGAAGGAAGGAAACTTGTTTTTATCTGGCAATGCTGTCTCAGTTGTTGTGTGTGTTTTTGTTTAAATTATACCTTTTCTTTTCCCCCCCCCAAATATATATATATAAATATATATATATTTTTTTATGTTATGTGTCATTGTCTTCTGTTAGCAGTGGACCTATGTATTGTGATTTTCTGAACAACTTTTGATTGATTGAGTGATTGGTTGATTACACCCTTCTTCTTCTGTAAGAAAATGGGATAAATTATTTGTGATGTTGCATTGCTTTTGGTCTGTCTGATCTGGGATCAGCGGATGACCCTCCTGTGCCACCCTGTGGTTGCCTTGGGATATTAATCTCACACATGCAGCCAGGGACTGGTTGAAACCCCTTTTTATTGCCATGTGTCGTTCAAATCAACATACACATTTTTTTAATTAGTCACGTTTTGTCAGTGAACTGGGAACGGGAAAGGAGAAGAGAAAGAATGGGGAGACGAGGAACAAGACTGGTTGAAGTTCAAAGACTGGGTTATTAAGCACATTGATAATAACAGTGGTTGGGCTGACTGTGGTGTGTACAGTAGAATTCTTCTACATTCTGCTAATTTGTACTTTGTTTTGAATAATAATGTACCCATTTTGAAATGGACAGGATTGCGATAGAGAGGGTATTTGTCAAGTTCTATTTGTCAAATCCCCCCCCCCTCTGGATAATATCACACAGCGTGAACTTGCTGCGAGTGTGTTTATCTCCAAACGAGACCTTCTACAGTACAAACCCCCATATGTTTGTCCCCTCCGCCCCTTCAACACTGACACAGATTCAATATTGTCATCGTATTTTGACTTTTTTTTTTTCAAGTGTTGAACTCAAAGCCTTTTGGCGGACAGAGAGAGAGCACACAAAAACACTGCAGAGTTTTATAACATGGGAGTAACTTTACCCTTGGTTTCTCAACCGACACTCTTTGCTTTGGACCGCTGCCAAGTGTTATTCACCTGAGAGACGCGTGGGGACGAACTCAAAACAAGTGTCATGTGTTGGTTTGCAGGTTTGTAAAGAGCAGAGAGTTGCCTCAGAGATGAAGAGAGAGAGAGGGAGGCTGACCCCTATTAGTCGAATAGTCGACTAATCGATCGAAAGGAGCTGTAGTCGACTGCCAACCTCTTAGTCGAATGCAAATTTTTTTTCTTTTTTCTAATTATATCTTTTTTTTTACTTTTTTTATCATTCTTTCCAAAAGAAAAGAGGCCTAGAAGCGTGGCTAACGCTAATGGCATGCATACCAGAGGCTAACTGCCTAAGAAAACAGGCACAGAGGCACTGAAAGAGGGGGTACACACTAGACTAGACAAATATCAAGATGTATCCATCAGTGGACCAATTGCATGCTTTTGCAGAGGACAAGAAGCCTTCCGTCGACTCCTTCAGACATTAAGCACCCCCACAGCCCAAATGGAACGATTAAAAAAAAAAATAATAATAATAATAATTATACTTTTTTTTTCTTCAAATTTTTCTTTTTTCATAGTCGGCTAATAGTCGACTATCTGCACATTTCGGCCAATCAAAGTCGACTATCCAAATCCTTAGTTGGGGACAGCCCTAATTACATGTAAACTAGACCTGTGTTTATACTGGGGGCAGTATAGACAGCAAGCTCTCTTTTGCAGATGCTCACATCTGCACATCTGCACGCTTACGCGCGCTCGCATTCTTTGGGGGCCCACTAATACATTCTTTCATGGGGCCCAGAATCTACAGCTACGCCCCTGCACGTGATGCAAGGCTTCGTCCACATTGCAGCCGGCCAGTGGGAGGCAAACGCCTAACAGCGTTCGAGACAGGGGAGGGTAGAATTGGACAATACGAAATTGGGATGGGAGAAAAAGTAGATAAAAAAAAAAATACGATTTGGGTGGAATTAATCATTACACACTCAAGCATGGGGGAGTGGTTTAAGTGAAAGTAGTAGTCTGTACTGAGTTAATTGACACCTCCCATAAATCTCCATGACAAACGGTTCATGAGACATGAAAGGGGGCGGGGCTTACTTCAATGGACAATGATGGAAATTGATTCATAAATGTTTTTAATGCATAGGTATCAATGACCATCGATTCATGATGGCATGTTGTAAACAAGTGTATTTGAATGCCCCCTTGCATTCAAATGGTGTAACTTCATATTGAATATGTATTTCAATGAACAATGATGGAAATTCATTCAAATAAAATATTTGTCGTTGACATGATCTTCCCCCAGGCTTCCACCTGCCGGGTGAAGATTAAAATAAATAGCAAAATGCGTCATAAGGAAATGCATGAAGAACATTTTGAAATAACGTTGAATGGTGATCTATCTTATAAATAAATGTGGGCTTTTATGCATGGGCTTGTTTAACGGAGGTCCGTGAGTAATATCCACAGTCACGATAAACGTGTGTGTTGAGAAGTGACTGTGGTAGTAAGCGGGCTGCGAGTTACACTCAGTTCCCCATAACAGGGTTAATAGACACATAGATACGGTACCCAGGAGTGAATTCACCTCTTAGTGCAGCGGTCTATGTTGTCGCCCACGGTGTGGGAGACCTGTGTTCGACTCTCCCTCGGGCCATCGACATTTAATACACAACGCAGAGGAGTCACTTACGATCTGTCACACTTGAAAAGTATCGCATAGCTTGCTCTTTTTCTGCTGGACAGGTAAACTCACTCTTGCTAATTTCTCTGAAGTTGCCTACTGCAGCTTTCATCAATTACATGATGAATTGAAAATGGGGGACCCCGATGTAAACAAGACAAAAGTCTTTTTCTGGTCTGCATCCTCTTAGCAGTTTGTTTTGTATTGAGCCGTACTGTATTGTACCCATTCTGCAATCTGTTAATAAAGTTTTCAATCAATAAATCATGGGTCCTTTCCATTTATGTGTGCTAGTGCCAGGGCCCTGGTATTATGCATACTGGCTCAATGGCAAACCAACATGGAATGGATCCATTAACTATAATAGAGGCCTTGCATGGAAGGCTTGTGTAGTTCTTTCTTCCAGTATGGTGAACTGTAACCATTGGTAACCACTTTCAAAAGAAAATTTCTAATTTCTGTGAAGTAGTAGAGTAGAGGTAAAACACAGGAAAAGCATATTACTGATATGTATAATGTATCCAGTAATAAGACACCAAATTAATACGTTTTTGTTTATATATTTCTCATACAGCAACCGTTGTTTTGCACATAACCGTTGTCTCTTCCATTGCCGTGTACGAAACAATGGTTGCTGTGTTACAGGCAGCCATGTTGGAAGACAGAGATACAATACAAACATCCAGTGCAAGGCCTCTGTTACATTAAGACATTAATAACATAATTAACACGTGAAAATGTGTGCTGTGAGAAATGTCTTATTCTTATTATTATCATGTTTAATAAGGCTGACTTTTGGCAACTGAGGCTGTGTAGAGGAATAATAAAAAAATATATCTGCCTTGAAATGCAGTGCTGATAATGGGGAACCTCCTACACCATGACCATCAAGAAGCATGAAATGATGTAGATGAAAAGATAGCAATACCTTGTCATATACCTAACATATACCGTATAATTTAATTGAGCTGCAATAAATACAACACAAGGATTCAATGTCCCTGATAACATCACTGGTTGCCATATTCAAACTAATTTACTCTCAATAACTGTCAAACTAAATTAATATGTGCAAAACTGTTTAGAGTTGTTGGATGTGTGTGAGATTATGTGCAAAATAAATCAGCATTGGTGTTTTTTTTGGTGAAGCTTTAAGTAATTGGTAGCTTGTAAAACTATGCTTTCAGAGTAGCTTCCCCAACACGGTTACTTACATTACTGACTAAGACCAGGTTAGTGGCCCTATTCACATGTGTGCACCCTTGGGGCTATATTTTAACATAACATGATTTGTAGAAGCATGTGTTCTCTCAAATAGTCACTTTCCCAGGCAGGTCATCAAGTCAGGGCTGTCGATGTTTACTATATCAACAAGAAATAAAACTATACTATATTATAACTTTTTTTTTTTGTATTTTTTTTTTTTAATTATTTTTTAAACAAACATATAAACAAACATGACAACACACGATAAGATATACAAGCATTATTAACAGTGCACATCCAATGAAATCACCATATAGTTAAATGTCTTATACAGGATATACCCCCAATACCTGCTATCTAATACCCTACACACATATGCTCTAGCTCGTACCCCCCCCCCTCCCGGACCCCCCATTGGATAATCCATCCATTATCCCTCGCTCCTAACCAGACACTACCATTATATGCTAGCTTTTATTTTCTCCACCACTTCTAACCACATTGTCATTTTGAATTCATTGAGACCCAAAATTCTTGCTGTAGATATTTCTTGATAAATCACATCGAGATATGTAATAATCCAGACCTTTCGGCAAATTCTTTCCGGTTGGAACCATCGTGATGCTATCAGCTTTTTAGCCACTGTGATACCCGATAAAACCAATCTCTTTAGCTGTGGATGTACTGCACACTCAAAAACATCATTCAGCAGTAATACAGAGGGGTGTACAGGTATATTCAGAGTTAAGAGATTTGATAATTGCTGGGTCACCTCTTTCCAGAATATCTTAACTGGTGGGCAGTCCCAGTACATGTGCATAAATGTCCCCTCGTCCCCATTTGTACATAAGGAGCATTTGGAGTCTTGTTTAAGACCCATTTTTTTCAGTCTTATAGGAGTCAAGTATGTCCTGTGAATATAGTTAAGATTTATTTGTTGATGGTCCGGGTTCCTTGATGTAAATCGAACATTTGCCCAGGCTTCTTGCCAATCAAAATCACTTTCCAGGTCTGGTATATCCCTCCTCCAGACGGAGTCTAGGTGGAGGGTTTCATATGAGGACGTTAGTAATTGATGATAAAAATCTGAAACAAAACCTCTCGATGTCTCTCTTTCATAGAAGAATTTGTGGTATCTGTGGTGTTCAATTGGTATCTTTAATGGAACACTGTGAGACTTCAAACATAACAATAACTGTGCGTAAAAAAAAATGTGTGGACTCGGTGAGATAAAAAAATTTGCGTATTTCTTCATAACTACAAAAACCCTGTTTGTTAAAAACATCACCTAATGAGTGTATGCCTTGCTTTTCCCATATAGGGAATCTTATAGGTCGTTTTCCAATCAAGAGTGCATTGTTATTGAATAAGGGAGTATGATTATGCCATTTATGTGGGTTAGAATATTTTTTTTGTGTTTCACGCCATATCCGGATCGCATGAGTAATTATGGGGCAAAATTTTCGTTCGCATTGCTTAATTGATAATTTAGTGTATGCTATGTCCTTCAGTCTATGTGGGGCTACTATATTGGAGGGGGTAACGGTAGCATTGAGCTGAAGAAGTTTATTCTAGGTAGTACGTCCATCTTAACTATTGATATCCGTGCCTGTACTGAGTTTTTAAGTTTTGACCACCTATCAAGGTCGTCTTTGATTTTGTTTTGGATTTTTATGTAATTGTGCTTCACCGTTTGTCTTATGGTGGGGAATATTTCCACTCCCAAACATCTAAAGTGTTTTACCATAGGTATCTCTTCTGGGAGGGTTATATTTTTTTTTGCAGGGGCGTTAAGTGGAAGGAAAGCCGACTTCGGCCAATTTATCTTAAATCCCGATAAATCTCCAAAGTCCTCAATCAACTTGAGCAGATGAGGCAATGTGGTGTTGGGGTTTTGCATGAACAGTATTATCTATACTATATTATCACGTTAAAGTTTTTTGTGCAGTGTTACACAGGAAATATACTAAACATGTTCAAATGCACCTGTTCATATATAGTAGTTTACCTGATAGAATGGCTTTGATGACATGTCTAGGCAGGGGGAAGGACTTGATTAAATAAAAAATCTCCCACATGGAGCACCAATCATATCCTTACCAGAATTATAAATTATACAATATATTGTAATAATAATGACCCAATGTGTCCAAATTACCCAACAACTACTAACTGAATAACCACTGAATACTACTAACCACTGAATTAGTTTCTTGTTCAATGGTGCCCTCTACTGTCTGTCAATAGGCTACAGTCTGTAATAACCTCCCCCAATGACAACAGTGCTTTGATTGATTGATTGAAAACTTTATTAACAGATTGCAGAATGGGTACAATACAGTACAGCTCAATACACACAATTGTTAAGGGGATGCAGACCAGAGATTTGCAAATACAGTACTGTTTGTGATACAAAATACAAAAATAGTCCAGAAAAGAGTATATACATTTGACGTAAAAACTGTACATTGGGGAGGTGGGGTGGGTGGGCTGTACATTGGAGGTGGTTCGGTGGGTGGGGTGGGGGGGGGGGGGGGGGTTGGGCAGGAGGGGTGGGGGGGGGAACACTGTACAACTGTACAAGCAAAACTGTACATTGGAATATTGACAACCATACTTGGTCATTTACTGTACATTGGAGGGGGTTGGGTTAGGACATTTACATGGGCCAGTTTCGAATTGCAGTCTCCCGTAGGTGTTCTTTGAGAGTGTTTTTGAAAGTGGGTAGTGATTCACATTCCTTTACAGCTTTGGGTAGGGCGTTCCACATTGATGTGGCATAATTGCGAAACGTGTTGAGTCCCTTGTTTGAGCCAAATCTGGGTTTAACATGATTTGTGGAGCTCCCTCTGGTGTTGTGATCGTGGTATTCACTGACCTTTGGGAAGTATTTTGACATGTACATGGGTACCTTGGTCGTGTAGTGTATCTTGTAGACCAGGCCCATTGCAAGTTGCTGTACTCTGTCGTCTACTCTAAGCCATCCTAGGTTGTCAAAGTGGGCAGGGGTGAGGTGGGTTCTAGGAGTAAGGTCAAGCAGTAGTCTGACCAGTTTGTTTTGAGATGTTTGTAATTTTGTTTTTAGCGCCTTTGAGGTGCTTTGGTACCATGAGGTGCAAGCATAGTCGTAGTACCCTTGTATGAGTGCTCCTGCCAGAGTCTTCAGGGTATTCTTGTTTACCAGAGAGGAGATCCAGTACAAGAATCGAGTTCGTTGGTTGACTTTTTTTATTACATTGGATGCCATTTTGTCACAGGAAAGATTAGCCTCTAGGATGAAGCCCAGGTAGGTAATTTCATCTTTCCTTGTGACAATATTGTCACCCACTGTAACTGAGAAGCCGTCGGTCTTGCTGAGTTTGTTATTTGAACCGAAGAGAATGGACTCTGTTTTGCCCATGTGTAATGATAGTTTGTTATCAGCGAGCCATATGCATTGTGGCTCATTGTGCTGACGGACACAATGACTTCACTATTCAAATGCTGGTTAACACAGTCAAACTATACATTACTTATTGCTTGTTGTATCGCTCTCATGTCAATCGCTCTCATGTCAATATGTTTAGCACATGTACACTATTCTCAAATCACATCTTAGTAGGGATTTACTTTTCTATTCCCTATTAGTACTTAGTTATTCATTTTCTCAAATTATTTACATAAATTGGATTTGAAATGGATAAGGTTATTTCTGTACAAATTAACATATACATAAAGTCATCATATAAATTTAATATTTGGTTGCAAATCATTTGTAATCAATGACTATGTGATGATTTAGTCTTACCTGCTAACGACACAAATGTCCTTCAATACATTTGATTTGACATTGGATTTTAGGTGCACAGTTGTCTCTCCATCAGAATACGCAAACACATTATTGGATATGTTGACTGCTGAGTGTTATGTTGTCCAGTCCCCGAGGGTTAAAAATAAAATATAAATCATCACCCCCCCCCCCCCCCCCCCTGTCACTTTA
Source organism: Notolepis coatsorum (assembly GCF_963971535.1). Taxonomy (NCBI): domain Eukaryota; kingdom Metazoa; phylum Chordata; class Actinopteri; order Aulopiformes; family Paralepididae; genus Notolepis; species Notolepis coatsorum. The sequence goes on along the minus strand of NC_140170.1, from coordinate 89,112,076 downwards.
AGTGAAAGTACAGAAAGTTGACTTACAAAGTAAAATTAGACATGAAAATAATTATGCAAGCATATTAATTAATTTACATCAAAATTAGGTTTTGATTCTGGCTCCGACCCTCTCTAGCAATGCTAGAACATGAACCACATTTGGGTGTAAGAGTTTACATACATGTTATGGCCTCATGAAGTCAGAGCCCCATTTATTATATGGACCTGCATCAGATTCTACATCCCAGTGACATCACTGGTTGGAGTATTCTCTCTGATTCTAAATTTAGGAGAGTGTCGTGTGTTCACGAATATTGACTGAACTGTCCTGGGGCACATGGAGAACATAATGTGAATAAAAATTCCCCTTTAAGAGCTAACCCTAATTCTCTGGCACACATTACAAGTCTACATTCAATATTCTGTTTGTATATCAATGTAACATTTTCTATTTGTCAATTGGCAGATTGTATAAGGCACTTGGCAGGGTAGAGTGCTGATCTTAAAAGTCATAATCTTGAAAATGTTCATATAAATGTATATGTTGCCACACTATCACCAACTGATATAACACAATAGTGATTCTACCTATAAGAAGTTCATGTTTTTACATTTGCTGTTCACCAAGAACCTGTTGTAAACACTGGTGTCTGGTAGGACATTCCTGGGCAAATCATTTGGCACACAGGAAGTGATGTGTTTTACATCACCAGCAGCAACAGGAAGTGATGTGTTTTACTTCACCAGCAGCAACAGGAAGTGATGTGTTTTACTTCACCAGCAGCAACAGGAAGTGATGTGTTTTACATCACCAGCAGCAGCGTGATTTTTTTCCGTAGCCTATGTGTGCAAAGACGCTCTCTGATTGGCTAGCCGCGTACAGCGAAGACCCTCTCTGATTGGTTTAGCGCTGAAGGGTCTCTTCCGCCTTGTACATATATATTCTCTGCTTCAAAGTGGTTATGCTTTGGCCCTCTTTCGAAGTGGGTTATGCTTAGTTAGGGTTAAGGTTAGGGTTAAGGTTAGGGTTAGGCGGAAGAAACCCTTCGGCGCTAAACCAATCAGAGAGGATCTTCGCTGCACACATAGGCTACGTAAAAAAATCACGCCCAGCAGCAACAGCAGTTTATGTGGAATATAACTCAGTAGCATGGATTTTCAAGATGTAAAGCAAGTCAATACAGTGCAAAGCTACAACAGCATTGACCACTTATCACCCATAGATATCGCCAAAATAAACATGTTGAGTGTTTCTTTACAGTCGTTAGATAAGACATAGCTATGTGTTGATACTCTGTATGTGTTTATTTCGGTGAAAAAATGTATGCCATGTTCATTTTATAGGTTAGTCCTGGTGGATGCAACAAACAACTCATTGCTACATGTGCGTAAAAAGATGTAGACGTGCATAATTACAGCTTTGATTCTAAAGAATAATACAAATAATCTATAACATTGCAACTCCATAAGGCCAATACTATGTTAATAAGGCTCTATGTAGTGAAGACTTGGTGGCTGATATCTTGATCTAATGAAACAAAATTCCATACAAACACCACACTTACTCTGCTACTGCAGTGAGCATTTTCTACCACATTTACCATCCCGAGAAATGTGGGCTTTCTACCCTGGTTGGGGAATATGTACATTAAACGTGTTCATGTACACATCCACCACGGAGTCTGTGAATATAAAGACTTCACAGGAAATGTGTGTAATCACTGTTTCCCGACATTTACTGTAACATACTGTATTAGGCTACATGCAATAAGTCCTGACCTCATCTGTTTAGCAACTACTTGAAATACGACATATCTATCAAGTTGTTGTTGTTGTCTCTATATTTGAATAAGCTTAGTGTCAAGATGCAAGACTTGCTCAAGATTCCTAATATTTTACCCAACCTCTCTGAGAACAGACTCATACAGTCTTTTATTACACTACATTACGAGAGTGGAGAGCTAACTCAAGATAGAGATGAGAGTACTGATGCAATATTGCCATGACTACACTCAAGACATCTCTTTATACACCCACTTATGTAAGGATGAGTCAGGGCTGCAGGTTGCTGTCTTCATTTGTGTTCATTAAAGTGAAAAAAGTGCATTTTCTGTCGTTCTTTTTTCTGTCTTTTTCATTTACTATGAATTATTTTAGTTTGAAACAGGAAATGATTTACTGACTGTTGTGACTAGCAATAATATGATGTGTCAGCTAACAGTTCGAGACAACATTTATTTGAATAGTTTACTGTGGTGTGATAATTATAATAGATTATGTGTACCCTCTTTAATTGTCTGAAAGTGGTATAATCAATTAAAGTGAGGATGTTCTTACAAAACAGTTTTTTTTTATTATTTATTTATTTTTACAACAATTCTGGAGTTCTTTATTTCTTCATTTAAAAATATAATTATATATGTAACGGATGGTACCGCGAAGCACAGTCACGAAGGACTTCAGATGTTGTGAAGTGACTGGGGTGAGTAGCGGTGCTATTTTAAGGTGTGTTTAAGGTGTTTAAGGTGACCCGGATGCCTTGGGTGGAGTGGAGTCTGGAGTGAGTTTAAGGAGGGTGAGTGTAACGGATAGTACCGCAAAGCGCAGTCACGAAGGGCTGGGGTGAGTAGCGCTGCTATGGGTTAAACTCACTCTCATCCTCAAAAGACAGATAGACACGTTGCAAAGTAGTAAATTCACCTCTTGGTATAGCGGTCTGTGCTGTTGCCAGCGGCGTGGGAGACCCGTGTTCAAAACTCCCTCGGGGCATCGACATTTAAGGTGACGATGTCACAACTGTTACAATGGTGCCGACTGACCCGGATGCCTTGGGTGGAGTGGAGTGAGTTTAAGGAGGGTGAGTGTAACGGATGGTACCGCGAAGTGCAGTCACAAAGGACTTCAGATGTTGTGAAGTGACTGGGGTGAGTAGCGGTGCTATGGGTTAAACTCACTCTCATCCTCAAAAGACACATAGACACGTTACAAAGCAGTGAGTTCACTTCTTGGTATAGCGGTCTGTGTTGTTGCCCGCGGCGTGGGAGACCCGGGTTCAAAACTCCCTCGGGGCATCGAAGTTTTAGGTGACAATGTCACAACCGTTACATATATAAACACTAAAGCAGGAATGACAACATTGGCATCAACAAAATAATTTTCCAATTAAAATTACTAACGTGAAATTTCACTACATCACAATTTAAAATAATTCCTATTATCCTACCACCATTATTATAGTTAGTGACACCATAGTGGCCTAGTGTCTGTTGTGTGAGAAACACTTGGTCCAATTCCCTGAGAAGAACAATGGTGAATCATCAACATGTTCATTACCTTCTAAAAATCAAGTGATATGAAACAACAAACTCCAACTACAACGGCAAGGTTGCTTACTCAACATACTGTAGGTTATAGATAAATATGTTAGTCAAGCATTAGCTAGAGGTAGTGAGCCATTGATGAGGATTCTGTTGGAGAAAATGACACCTGACCATGGCTATTTCACGCCTGTATGTGTTTCTCCATTTGGAGAATTTTGACGCTGGACAGCTTTGTCATCCAAGCGAACGATTTGGTGTGTGACAGGATGTGAGCGAATCCCATTTTCTGATACAGGGCCACTGCGGCAGTCTGCGTGGAGCTAGTTTCCAGGACCAATCTGGTGAGACCGTGCTCCTTACAGAAGTCAACCACCGTTTGGGTCATTCTGGAACCCAGACCCAACCGTCTGCATGACGACGAGATGATCATTCTGAACAGCTCCCCGTACCTCTCCCCTCCGTTCTGCTTGGTCACCATGGCCACCATACCCACGATCTGCGACCGCCCACTAACCTCAGCCTCAGCCACCCAGAAGCAGTCGTCTGGCTGGGTCAGATAGTTCCCTGGAATGTCCTGCATGTCTGTCCGAAGCTTCTCCCTGACGAAGTTAGAGTAGACCCCATGGCAGGCATAATAGACCAGGCCCACCCAGCCTCCTATTAATAACAAGGCCCCTAAGACAGAGCCCAGGAAGTAGCCAGCAGCACCGAGCCCCAAGGTGATGCCCAGATAGAGAGGGCTGCTCATGGCGTTGTAGAAACACGGGCCGATGTGCTCCAGAATGCCATCGCTGAACAGGGTCAGGACCAAGTCTTTGTCCAAGGGACGATATGGCCGAATCACCAGCTGCATGGCTAGAAGACAAGGTCATAACATAATTAATCATAGATATTTGAGCAGAATGATAATTAAAACCAACTCCATACAGTATGCATACTGTATGCTTCTTCATTTAACCTTTATGCCTAAATTATGTTATTTTATTTCACTTCATGAACTATTATGTATTAGGTAAAGAAATAAGCTAATAACCAGCATATGACATTGGAATTCATATCTATCATATAGGCCTTGTTCCTAATAGCTAAGAAGTTAACCCCAGGGTTTGGCAGAATTGTCCACATGTGACTACAAGTACCACATTTAGCATGAACGTTTTCTTGGATCTACTTTGCTATAAAAGGATGCTAGCCACTTAATATCCAACATGGCCATGACTTTTCAAGATGGCTGCCCCTGACGAAATGCCATTTATTTAGAATTTGATCTTGTTCATTTTCATATCTGAAAGTAATAGCTGTTTTTGAAGGGTTGGTCATTGCAATGCAATGCATTTCCTATTTCCAATTATACAACGGCATGCAAATGTCTCGATTCTGATTGGCTGAAACAGTCAACTTACACGTGGGTATTTGTACTAAACCTCACGCTCTTGGTCCCAGGACCCGCCCACAACCACATTACTATCACTCCGCCATGTGAGTTTTTAGAAGTGAAGCAAGATGGCGGACAAACCGGACAGTAAACATTATGAAAGGATATTTTTTTTTACCTACTTTCTATAGAAGCAGCTGGGAGGTGCGCTGTTTTAAGTGAGCGTGGACTATTGAATTGATTGATTGATTGATTGCTAATTTTATTACTGTCAGCCTTGTTTCCAACTGGTTAAGTTTAGGCCCTCTTTCGAAGTTGGTTAAGGTTAGAGTTTGTCTTTAGAGCAGGGCGATAGACCACCAGCCCTGATTCCAAACTCTAACCTTAACCAACTTCGAAAGAGGGCCTAAACTTAACCAGTTGGAAACAGCTAATTTTATTACTGTCCGCCTTGTTTCCAACTGGTTAAGTTTAGGCCCTCTTTCGAAGTTAGTTAAGGTTAGAGTTTGTCTTTAGAGCAGGGCGATAGACCACCAGCCCTGATTCCAAACTCTAACCTTAACCAACTTCGGAAGAGGGCCTAAACTTAACCAGTTGGAAACAGCTAATTTTTTTTTTTGTATTTTATTTTTTTATAATTTTTTAAACAAACATATAAACAAACATGACAACACACGATAAGATATACAAGCATTAATTGTCAGGGCACATCCAATGAGATCACCTTTTGGTTAGTTGTTTTATATAAGATATACCCATAATACCTGTTATCTAAAAAAAAAAAAAAACCCTACACACATATGCTCAGCTCGAACCCCCCCCTCCCGGACCCCACCTTGAGAAGTACCTCCACTATCCCTCGCACCTAACCAGACACTACCATTATAAGCTAGCTTTTATTCTCTCCACCACTTCTAACCACATTGACATTTTGGATTCATTGAGACCCAGAATTCTTGCTGTAGATATTTCATGGTAAATTACATCGAGATATGTAAGAAACCAAACTTTACGGCACATTTTTTCCGGTTGAAACCAGCGTGATGCGATCAGCTTTTTGGCTACTGTGATACCCGATAAAACCAATCTCTTTAGCTGTGGATTCACTGCAAACTCAAAAACATCATTCAACAGCAATACCGAGGGGTGTACAGGTATATTCCAAGATACGAGTTTTGATATTTGTTGGGTCACATCTTTCCAGAATGCCTTAACTGGTGAGCAGTCCCAATACATGTGCATAAATGTCCCTTCGTCCCCATTTGTACATTGGGTGCATTTGGAATCTTGTTTGAGCCCCATTCGGCACAGTCTTATAGGAGTCAAGTATGTCCTGTGAATATAGTTAAGATTGATTTGTTGATGATCCGGGTTCCTTGATGTAAGTCGGACATTTGCCCAGGCTCCTTGCCAATCAAAGTCATTTTCCAGGTCTGGTATATCCCTCCTCCAGACAGAGTCAAGTTGGAGGGTTTCATACGAGGACGTTAGTAATTGATGATAAAATTCTGAAACAAAGCCTCTCGATGTCTCTCTTGAGTAGAAGAATTTGTGGTATCTGTGGTGTTCAATTGGTCTGTCTAATGGAACACCGTGAGACTTCAAACATACAGTAGCTCTAACTGTTTGTGAAAAAGCCATGTGGACTTGATGAGATTAAATTTTTTGCGTATTTCTTTATCACTACAAAAACCCTGTTTGTTAAAAACATCCCCTAATGAGTGTATGCCTTGCTCTTCCCATATAGGGAATCTTATAGGTCGTTTTCCAATTAAGAGAGCATTGTTATTGAATAAGGGAGTATGATTGTGCCATTCTTGTGGGTTAGGATTTTTTTTTTGTGATTCACGCCATATCCGGATCGCATGAGTAATTATGGGGCCAAATTTTCGTTCACAGTGCTTGATTGGTAGTTTAGTGTATGCTATGTCCTTCAGTCTATGTGGGGCTACTATGTTTTCTTCTATTTTTCTCCAAGATGCTAATGCTTGGGAGTCAAACCATGTTGTCAATGGACTTAATGAGTACGCCTTAAAATATAGGAAAAAATCTGGAAATGCCATGCCACCATCTGCTTTATTTCTCTGTGCGGTGGATCTTTTTATACGTGGTGGTTTGTTATTCCAAATAAATTTGTATGTGGAGGAGTGTAATCTTTTCCAGTAACCCTCTGGAGGGGGTAACGGTAGCATTGAACAGAAGAAGTTGATTTTAGGTAGTACATCCATCTTAACTATTGATATCCGTGCTTGTACTGTGTTCTTAAGTTTTGCCCATCTATCAAGGTCGTCTTTGATTTTGTTTTGGATTTTTGTGTAGTTGTGCTTCACCGTTTGTCTTATGGTAGGGAATATTTCCACTCCCAAGCATCTGAAATGTTTTACCATCGGTATCTGTCCTGGGAGGGTTGTATCTTTTTTTGCAGGGGTGTTAAGTGGAAGGAAAGCCGACTTCGGCCAATTTATCTTAAATCCCGATAAATCACCAAAGTCCTCAATCAACTTGAGCAGATGAGGCAATGTGGTGTTGGGGTTTTTCATGAACAATATTACATCGTCCGCATATAAACAAATTTTTTGATGTGTGCCCTTGATTACGATAGGTTCTATGGATTGGGATTGTCTTATATATTGTGCTAAAGGCTCTAATGATAGATTGAACAGTCCGGGACTAAGAGGACAACCCTGTCTGGCAGAGCGTGATACCGGAAATATTTCAGAGATGATTGTGCCTGTTGTAATCATGGCCGATGGGTCTTTGTATAATACTTTAATCATATCGATGAATCCTTTTCCTAACCCCATCCTTTCTAGCACTGCCCACAGATACGACCATTCCAGCCTGTCAAAGGCCTTCATAGCATCCAGGGACAGCATCGCCTTAGGTATGGTGTCCTCCTTGTCGGCATCAAGTACGTGCAGTATACGTCTTATGTTCTCAGTGATCAGGCGGCCTCCTATGAAGCCAGTTTGGTCCGGGTGAACTAAAGACGTCATATGCTTTTGTAATCTGATGGCTAATACCTTAGAGTACAGTTTGATATCTGTTCCGAGGAGGCTTACAGGTCTATAACTACCGCACTCGTTGGGGTCTTTGTCTTTTTTAAGGAGGACTGTTATGAGTGCAATATTGTCAATTTTATGGAAGTTCCCCTCCTTGACTGAGTATAAGATCATATTTAGTAATAAGGGGCCAATTATGTCCCAACAAGAAAGGTACATTTCTGATGGGAAACCGTCTCTTCCTGGAGCCTTACCACTTTTCATTGCGGTTATGGCCTTCTTGAGTTCCTCTAGTGTGATCGGTATTTCTAACTGTTTAGCGTCATCCTCTGAAAGTTTAGGGAGAATAATTTGATTAAGAAATGTGTCCATTTTGTTTTGATCGAAGGTCATTTCTGATTTATATAAGTCGGAGTAGAATACTTTGAATGTATCGTTTATTTTTACAGGATCTGTTACAAGTACTTGTTGTGCTCTAATGGTAGTTATATCTGCAAATGTTGCATTAATTCTTAATCGCATGGCTAATAGGTGGCTGGGTTTGGAACCATGGGAGTACTGCTGTTGTCTTGTGCTGCGTATTTGTATTTCTGATTGTTGTCTGTATATGGCATTGATCTCTATTTTTAGTACGTTAACTTGATTTTCTAGTCGAGTTGAGTTGTTGTATTTCAGAGAATTAAATAACGTTGAGTAAAGCGTTTCCAGCTCATCCAGTTTTGTGCTTTGATTCTTGCGCATTTTGGAGGAAAAGCTATCCGTGAAGTCTTTGATCATTCCCTTTACCGACATCCATATTATTCTGGGGTCTTGCACCGAGTTTGCATTCTCCCGTTGGAATACTATAAGAGCTTCTTTGAGTTGTGTAATGAATTCCTTGTTGTTAAGCAGCAACGAGTTAAATCGCCATCTTGGGGCTCGGGAGGATAGTATACCAAATGTACCTTTAAGGAGTAAATAACAGTGATCTGATAGTGCGTTGGGTATCATTTCCACTTCATAATTATCAAATAGTCTCTGTGATGCAAAGACATAATCTATTCTGGATAGTGTCTTATGTCTCGCAGATCGACAAGAGTACTTTCGGGTCGTGGGATTAAGTAACCGCCATAAGTCCTTTACACCTGTAATCTTTGACCAATCCTTTAATGCCTTCGATGAATTCTTTTGTTCGCTGGAAAAGGCGAGGTAAGATTTGTCTATCCTTGGGTTCCAGATGGCATTAAAATCCGCTCCTATTATAAATGAGTAATCGGGAATGTCTAACATTGCATTGGTTAGTGTAGTGAAGAAATCTTCTTCGTACAAATTTGGGGCGTATACCGCTATCAACGCTATTTTCCTGTTCTTATGTTCAATCTTAGCTATAGTTATCCGACCTTCTACATCAGACCATACTCCCTTTAGTACAATATTCAACTTACGTTTAACGACTATTGCTACACCCCGAGTTCTCGTACCAATAGAGGAGTGACTGATATTATGGTATATGTTGTCCGCTAATTTACCTATGTCTTTCCCTAGAATGTGTGTTTCGCTTAGCAGAGCAATGTCCACATGTTCTTTTTTCATCAGTGTGAGCACGCTTTTGCGTTTGAGTTGGTTATTTATTCCCCCGGTGTTCCATATCATTATATTCAAACTAGCCATAGTCTATACATGTTGCATTGTAATTTTTGGTAATGCTTCTAGAGTGCGAGGCAATAATAGATATACATCCCACTAGTGAGGTCCCGTTGAGAGCCGAGCTTAAAAACATACATATATACAAATAAAAATCCCCTACCCTTCCCTCCCACCGAGAGTCGTACAGGATTGTGTTCCATGAACACAACCTTTGCGTATGACTCTCTCCCTTGCACCACCGGATATCCCAGAATGATCCAATTATCCTTAACATTCCTATGTATACCATAGGATCTAACACTCTAAATTCTACCATAAGTAGAATGTCGACTGTGGCTTGGCCACTTACCCGTAAAAAATAAATAAATAAAAATTTAAATGAGATAAACTAAAAATAAAGACCAAAAATAAGCTTCAATTGTCATGCCCTAATCACTACATTTTATATGAACTTGTAATTTATAGTAATTTATAGTAACCCATGAATAATATGAAGGTATTGAACTGAAGAGAGAGCCTCAATAAATCAGAGAGAGCGGATGAAAAAAAAAAAAAAAAGAAAAAAAAAAAGTAAAAGGAAGAGAACATTAACTTAGATCTTAAAAGAGCATTGCTATGCTTAAACATCTAAAGTATTAATTGGAGAAGTAGTGAAATTATTTCCCATTAATAAAAAACAGTTTTTAAATACGTATATGCAGCATTTCCCCTGACCGGGGTGGGCGATGATCGTTGTGTAGAGTGATCTTCAGCCGGCCGGTTATGATGGCTCTGTGGTTCTGCATCTAGATAGCTGTTGATTATTCCCCCGAGGGGCTTCTGGTAGAGTGAATGACCACGTATTGCTGATATTCCAGAATGCTCCATATATCAAAGAATGCTTCGATGTTCTAGATTATTCCAATATTTCATTTTTACATTGTCTGAATGTTCCAGTATGTTCTGGAGTGTTCCAATCTTAAATCCAATATGTCCGCAATAATATAAACACGTCGGGGAAAGCATTCAAAAACTCTGAGCACGTAGGTCTCTCTGTCCCAAATCCTCGGTTATTAAAGGTTGTACTATATGGTGACCTTGCATAACTGAGATTTAAAAGGCCATTTATACACTATTCTGCGTTTTGTTCAGACAGGAATTTGGCTGCATCTTCAGGCGAGTTGAGGAGAACCTTTGCTCCTTGTTTGTCGACGACGCGAAGTATTGCAGGGTATATTAGTAGGGGTCTGTATTTCCCCAGGTATAGTTGAGACATCACCGTCTTGAACTTGGCACGCAGTTCCACTACATCACGACAATAATCTTCAAAGCAGTGTATTGGTACCTCCATGTATTTCAGATTGCCTTTCATCCTGCGAGTTTCACGCATAATCATTTCTTTTATTCTGACTTGGCGCAGTATAACTAATATCACTCTGGGCTTAGCGTTATTGCCAATGGAGCGGGGACCCAATCTGAAGCACTGATCCACCTCCGGTATTTTAGGAAGGATTCCTGTTCCCAAGATTTTCTGTAATTCTGTGGCAAACTCTTCAGGGTTTTCACATCTCACGGATTCGTCCAGACCGACAATACGAATATTCAGCTTGCGTTTTTGATATTCCATCTCGAATATTTTGGCTTTCTGTTCTTTATTGATTCGCGTGAGCTCCAACGTTATTTCGCTGAGCTCCGTCTTGATTTCATTGTAGTTCCCCTTCATCTCAGCAGTTAGGTTAACTTTGTTAGCCTCTACTTCATTGTAGATGAGAGTGAAATTGATTTCGTGGGCTTCCACTACTTTCTCCAGAGCCTCGGTGCGTTTATTCTGTGCGTCGGCGTCCGCTCTCAGCGCATCAATTTTGCCTTCAATAGATTCTTTAATAGCATCTACTTTTTGAGTTATTATCTTCTCCGACAGTTGTGATTGGTGGATCATTTCCTTCATTATTGTCTTCCCCATTTCCTCCATTTTCCGGATGATATGTTCGGTATCTGCGGAGGTGTTTGATGGGGATGAACTTGAAGCGGCCTCTGTCAAGTCAATATTTCCTGCTCTCCGCTGTACGAATCCTGGGTCCCGCGGCGGGACCTCTTCGACTGGTTTTGGTTTCGCTGGGTCTTTCTTTGGTGACATCTCGATTCTTTTGGTCAATATAGTTAGTTGATAGTCTCAGTTGATATATGCGTCAAGTTTTAAACGCATTAATGGTTTAAAAATATGTTTTTAAAACGAAAAAAAAAATAACGGGTGAGCAGCTGTGTCACATGCGACCTACTCCATTCTAACGCTAAACCGGAAGCTAATTTTATTACTGTCCGCTTTGTTTCCAACTGGTTAAGTTTAGGCCCTCTTTCGAAGTTGGTTAAGGTTAGAGTTTAGTCTTTAGCAATCAATCAATCAATCAATTCAATAATCCATGCTCACTTAAAACAGCGCACCTCCCAGCTGCTTCTATAGAAAGTCGGTTAAAAAAAAATAAAAATCTTAGGGCTTGTGTCCATAGCGGACGTTTTTTGAGTTGTCAGCTCCTTTCTGTCATTCATTTCTATGCTACAGGCGCGCTCCTATTCCCAGCGCCGCGCCGCGCCTCGCGTTTTAGTGCTCTCTGCGGCAGCGTTTTTGGGCGGAGCGCTCAAACTAGTTCAACTTTTGGAGAGGAGCGCCGCTCATCAAGGTAACTCTTTTCGACCGACCAATCAACATCGAGCAATTGGGGGAGCCGCGGCAGTCGCGAAACGCTCTGAGCTTTTTTTTTTTGCTTTTCAAAGTGGTCCGCCTTGAAAAAAACGTCCGCTATGGACACAAGCCCTTATAGGGAAAAGAAAACTCCCCCCCCCCCTCCCGCTATATAGGGCAAAGAAAACTTGTTTTTTTCCCCCTATAGGGCAAATAAAAGTGTTTTGTTGTTGTTTTACCTACTTTCTATAGAAGCATCTAAGAATGAAGTTCTATAGAAAGTAGGTAAGAAAAGAAAAGTTGGATGTGTTAGTTTGTTGGATGTCTAGTTGAAAGACAGTTGGATGTCTTAGTTTGTTTGATGTCTAGTTGAAAGACAGTTGGATGTCTTAGTTTGTTGGATGCCTAGTTGAAAGACAGTTGGATGTCTTAGTTTGTTGGATGTCTTAGTTGAGAGAGACAGTTGGATGTCTTAGTTTGTTGGATGTCTTACTGAGAACAGTTGGATGTACTTCCGAGCTGCTTCCACATGGAGGCAACTTCTTATTTTTTTTGGGAACTACTTTTTCTGGCGGATGGTTTTTTCAATAAATCTTCAATTAATGTGTGTTTATTGTATAGCAATAAGGTTGGATGAATGCACCAGTTGTATAAAAGCCATTACACAACATGCAGTCATGGGTTGTGAGAATTGGACCATGCCTAGGGGGGTCTAACGACCACCCCTAGGCATGGTCTAATTCTCACAACCCACTCCTGCGCGTGATGTAATGCTTTAGTATAGTAGTGGAGTTAACCTCAGCCAGCAGGTATGACACAAAGGTCTTTACATTCAACTTCTCCATCTCTGCTCTGAATTATAAGAAATTGACTCATGAAATCAGTTCCAAGGTATGCTGACATAATTCAAATATTACTATGTGCTGTCAATCGAATAATCCAACTGATGCAATGAATGTGGTCTTTATATTATATTCACAAGTGGAATTTTTGCTCCAGATTCAGTGAGGGTAACATCCTCTGATTGTAGTAGGCTCAACTCTGGTCAACTCTTAGGGATGGAAACGATGGCTTGAATCTGAAAAGATATAAATTCACAGACATTTATATTTCTTCCAAGCCTGTACAATCTAATTATCATTTTCTTTTTTTTATTGAATCTCATTTTCTTTTGTTAAGAATGTTGCAGTAGGGAGGCGGTCAGGTGGCGTAGCGGAGATTGCGCTCGTCACCAATGCAAGAGGCTGCGGTCTCGACTCCCGGAGTCAGCATTGCTTGAGGCTTGGGCTGATTGTCATACTAACTCGTTTGGCTGAGTTAGGGGGAGGGAAGTCATGGGTGGGAATCTGACGTTGTGGAACGCGTTACGCTTCACCAATGAGAGTCCTCGCTGCCAGGTGAAAAAATAGTCACTGGCTGTCGCCGTGCAAGTCGGAGGAAGCGTGCGGATGACTTCAGGGTTCCCTTGTACCGACCAGTAGGAGAACATGCGCACAACAACCAGGCAGGGGAGGGGGGGAATTGGCACGACTAAAAACTGGGACGGGGAGAAAAACAGAGAAAAATCGGAGAGAGGATTAAAAAATAATAATAATAAATAAAAAAAAGAATGCTGCAGTAGTCATTTCACCTATTCATCCATCCATGCCTAGCAATGTGGCAGGCCTTTCAAGTTTCTGTCTCTCTCTCTCTCTCTCTCCCGCTCTCTCTCGTTAAGTCAGGTGTGTAGAGTGCAGGTGTGCTGCTGTCAGTGGAGCAGCTGATTGACGTCTGTGGGCCAATTACGTCAGTGATATAGCCTAACCCCGCCCCAGATGTCATGAGGCTGCCTGAGATCATAACTTCGTATTTCCCAGTTAGTCGTGTTATTCTGCTCTCTCGTATTGTTCTCTAGTCCATTGTTCTTCGACCGTGTCTAACCCTTGTTGTCCTCCTTCCCCACAGTCCTACCTGGCTCTTCACCCTGTTCTCTGGCTCTCGATAAGACGTGCTCTGACCCCTGCCTGCCTGACAACTTCCCAGAACTTATGAGGACCTGCACCCATTTTGATCCCTGCCTGGCTGACTACCCTGTACCCTTTTGACCCCTGTCTGGCTGAATATCCTGTACCCGTGTATCGACTCCTGCCTGTCTGACTCTTCTGTCCCGTGCACGCCCCTGGACTGTACGAGTACTCCCCCCATGTATCAACCCCTGCCTGAATACCTGACTATTCTCTTATTATTAAATATACCCAAACTGAGTTTAAACAAGATCTGTCTGCCGACTCTCATCATCTGCACATTGGGTTCAATACGACGAGTCGTGACACTTTCCATACCTATTTATTTTCATAGCCTGTAAAACATTAGGATATTTACCTCCTTAAGGTCTAGAAATAAGAATATCCTTACTTGCTGTTTGCACAAGACACAACCCCCACACTACAGACAAAGACAACTTTGCAATTTGATTGAATACAAGGATGAAGTTGGTTTCTGATTCGTCGCTTCTGAATCTGTAGTTATCCCTAAGCCCAGGGACGTTGGAAGGGGGGGTGCGGGGGGGGCTGCAGCACCCCCTCTCAATTATTGCAAAAAAAAAATATATATATATATATATATATTTTTTTTTTCTTTTTTTTTTTTTTTTATGACAGTATTTATATATTTGTATAATGTAACTGTATAACTGTAACACTGTATATTATAAGTTTATCCTGCTCAAAGCACTTCACCATTTTAATATTGTGTGTATTGAGCCGTACTGTATTGTAGCCATTCTCCAATCTGTTAAATAAAGTTTTCATTCATTCATTACACTACTGTATGTACACAATCATACGTGTAAAACCGAGTAGATTTTCGAGTGATGACAGACTGTCACAGACTGATTGAATGACAGGTGAAACAACTAATTGTATTCACCTCCCGTCTCCCGCCCTTCCCACGCGCCACGAACCACTGAGCTACTGTGATACAGTGCTTGCGCAGTCAGTCGATTTTAGCTAGTAGTCAGACTTTGCTAGCACAGAATGTCTCACTCGCAGAAAAGAAAAATATCAGATTTATTTTCGAAGCGTCCCGCCGGTCCCAGTGACAGTCCCACTAAATCTGATAAACGTCAGAGAGAGACAGAGACGACAGGTTCAGCCTCAGCATCAGGTATTGAAGAGTTAACTGAGTCTGTTCCCCTATACCCCCCTCGGGCGCCAGGGGCTTCCACTGAGGGGTGATGCAAATAGGGATGGGGTGTTATGGCAGCTCATGATGGAAAGAGTGCGCACCGAGTCTGATCCCGAGTTGAAGAATTGGCTCCAAAAGAGAGACAACTGGATGTCCAACAATATCCAAAACGAAATCTTACAGCTGTTTGCCCATGATATTCAGCGACAAATTAGAGGCAAAGCATCCAAAAGCCCATTCTTTGGCTTGAGCGCTGACGGAACCACTGATGTCACTCACTGGAAAAGAACAATTCTCGTGTAATATACAGTTCGCCGATGACAACTTGGAAGCTCAGAACTTCTTTTGGGGTTTTTACAATGCCCGGCCCAGACACAACAGCCGAGACGCTGTTTTTGTGTATAAAATACTTTTACGCCTCAACCTGCCCATGGAGAGGCTGATAGGATACTGTTTTGACGGGGCCAGCAACATGTCTGGGGGGTACAGGCTAGACCAGGGGTTCCCAAACTTTTCAGGCAGCGACCCAAAAAAAACGGTGTCAGAGAGCCGCGACCCCCACTATTGTAGGAGGTAAAAAGAAAATTTTATTTTAAATGGAAATGTATGGTTGAAACATGCAAACGTTCAAACGCACACACACTAATAAGCATTGGAGGCTTTTAACCAGGGCCGGACTGGGGAAATCATTCAGGCCAGGAAATATAGCCCCAGTCAGGCCACTTTTTAAGCAGGGGGTCTGGGGGTCCCCCACCAGGATTTTTTTTGTTACAACGACTTCATTTCCTGCATTCTGGTGCAGGCATTTTTTTTATTTGTACCCTTTAAATGCCAGTGTTTGTGATGGCATCACAAATTATTGTTAAAAAACAGGCTAGCATATGTATGATTAGCAACAACACAGATTTTTATGGATTTTCAGTTTTTTGTAATTGATAAATACAATATTTTATTAAACTTCAGCCCTGATCATAACACCACATATTCATTTTATAATTCTAACCCTTTAAATGCCAGTGTGTGTGATGGCATATATTTGCAATATATCAAATGCAAAGTAAATTTTTCTGGGGGGGATTATTACAGGCTAGCATGTGTCAATGATTAGCAGTTTTTCGTAAGGATCCCGCCTCCACCAATCACATGCGGCTCCCTTTGTGTGTGTGTGAGAGCAAGAGAGAGAGAGAGAGAGAGAGAGAGATAGTTCTCCAACTTGTGTGAGTTGCAGTGATCTCCTGGTTGTTCCCCACCTAGGTTATCTAACTATTGCGCTGGTGCAACTAGAAACACTGGCCTGGCCTGCTTCTAAGTTCAGTGGCCTGACCGCAAAAAAAAAAAAAAAATACATATATTTTTTTTATCATCTGGCGACCCCCCAGCACCCCCTGCCGTTTTATAGTTCCAACGTGCCTGCCTAAGCCTGAAACAGTCCGCCTTGGTATATGTAGTTGTTATTGCTGTGTAATTGTGCTGTGAGTAAGTGCTTTTCACCCTTTTTTCAGAACTACTTCAGCTTTCAATATCTGTTATTGTTTTAACTTTACTGTATGTTTTGAGTGTGTATCAAACTGTTTTACACAAGAAAAACTAAAATCGGAATTGGATTTTTACAGGTTTTTAGTGAAGTAGACACTGCAATTGAACATCAATTTAACTTTGCACATGTACATTTTGAACTTGGAACTATTATGCAACTGCAATACAGTTTGTGAACCCTGGCCTTTTAGGTTTATTCTTCTTAGGCTCCTGTTTACATTTTGTCTAGGTGGAATTTGACATTGGTGGTTGACCTTGAAGCAGGTATAATTCTACCTGTGTTTACTTCCTCAATAACTCCTTTAGTTGTTGGATTACCGTAATAAGCCACATTTATATGCTATTAAAGGCAAAGTTACAGTAACTGGTTGACTTAAAGAGCATTTGTCTAAATATGTGAAAACATACATTTGTCCTTAATAATATGAATCACTAGTCTAGAGCCAGGGTCTGAAATGGACTTTTTGGCTCACCTGACAAGGGCTCCTGTAGGCCTACTTTTCACAATAGTGTATTGGGCTACTTGTAAGACTACTGTGGCTTGTTGGGCTGTTGGCTTAAAGTAATTTAGACCGCAGCTGTATTATTATGGTGGTTGTTTCATAGTTTACATGGCTTAGTTTTAAATAAATAAACGGTACAGTACATCCCTGAAGGCTATGCCGACTGGGGACAGACAGACGTTCTAGACAGCTTGGCCACGCTGTAAAAAGTACAACCCCTTATTTATTATTTTCAACATATTACATCAAATTACCTCAACCCCGTTTATTTGGTACATACATCCCACTACTAAAATGATTTGGATGCTATTTAAAGATTAGCAAGACATCCATCTATAGCAGACATTGGCCTACTTTAATTAGGCTAGCTGATTAACCATAATATAATATGGCTATGATAAAGAAATATGTTAATCTACATACATAGGTGAAATGAACAATGTATGAATTGGTGTCTTGTAAATGATATACAGAGATTTGTTTCCCCAAAGCGACGAATCGTAAACTAACTTCCGCCGATTACGACACACGTTACACGAATGATTGATTGAAAACTGTATTAACAGATTGCAGAAAGGGTACAGTACAGTACAGTACAGTACAGCTCAATACAATTGTTAAGGGGATGCAGACCAGAGAAAGACTTTCGTCTTGTTTACATCAGGGTGCCCCATTTTCAATTCATCATAGCTTGTCAACGAAGCTTTTCTGGAATTCTGTTGTATTGGAATAGTTTGAAAACAAATGCATTTCCTGTGATTTATTGCATTACCGAACATTGCAACAGGAAATAAACATGGGCTTTAAACATTTAGAATGCTATTGTTGTCACTTTGAAACTACTCTAGGATGGAAACGCGCCATGGTTTGACAAAGGGACATGAAATGAAAGTTAGTCTGTCGCTAATTGGTAGCAACTAACGTTAGTGAATTATAATGGCACGGAACTATTACAGACGAGACAAGTGGAGCAATCGCCGCGGAGCTCCATCTCTAGTCTACATAAGAACGTTAACCCCCCACCCCCCATGCGAGCAAATCGATCAGAAAACGCATTGGCAATTTGGCATCAATCTCATCCAGATTCATGTGAGGGTTGCAAGTAATTTAAATTATTACGTTGAGAGAGTCCTATGGATAAAGGCAAGCCTACATACCTGACAGTGACTTGAGAAGGGTAGCTCCAGGGACCCAGGGTTCAGCCTGCATAGACCCCGGGTGTCACATGATCACTTTAAGACCCGCCTGGTTCCAGACGATTTTTATGGTCTTTTTATGTGTTTTTTTTTTTTTACGGTAGCGGGTTATGGTTCAACTTATTCAATTGGTCTGACATTTGACGAGCAGAGTTCAAAGTTCAAATGTATACTCTCTTTTCTGGACTCTTTTTGTATCACAAACAGTAAATGTATCAGTACTGTCCATCTGTATGTCATGTATGTCATATCATATGTCCTGATTAATTGAAAATGGGGGACCCTGATGTAAACAAGACGAAAGTCTTTCTCTGGTCTGCATCCCCTTAACAATTGTGTGTATTGAGCTGTAGGCTACTGTATTGTACCCATTCTGCAATCTGTTAATAAAGTTTTCAATCAATCAATCAATCAAGTTGGGCATAATTAAATGAGTCTCTCTGTTCTTGCAGCATGTATGCGGAGGCGCTTGCATGACCGCAGCAGCTTGAACAGGCTGTTGTTGGGGGTGGTGAGGGTCCTTCATTATTCTGCAGGCTCTGGATTTGCACCTCCTGTTGTACAAGTCCTGCAGGGGTGGCAGTGCAATACCCGTAGTACGCTCTGCTGAGCGCACCACTCTCTGTAGCCCTGTCCTGGGCAGTGCTGTTTCCAAACAAGGCAGTGATGTTCCCAGTCAGAATGCTCTCCACAGCCCCGGAGTAGAAGGAGTGGAGTATCTTCCCCGATACTCTGTACTTCCTCCTCTGTACTTCTTTAACTGTCTCAGGTGATGCTTTGCCCTTTTCACCACAGTGTCTATATGTGTGTTGTTCATGTCAGGTCCTCTGTGATGTGGACTCCCACATATGAGCTCACCCTGTCCACGACAGCCCCATTTATCCACAGTGGCGTGTGTCCCCCCTCCCCTGCTGTATTCTCCTAAAATCCACGATCAGCTCCTTGGTCTACCAATGTTCAGGAGTAGGCTGTTATTCCGGCACCAGCGTGTCAGGACAGCAACCTCCTCCCGGTAGGCCTTCTCGTCGTTGTCAGAGATCAGACCCACCACCACGTTTCATCCACACACTTCACTATGGAGTTGGAGCTGAACCTGGCCACACAGTCATGTGTGTACAGTGAATACAGCAGGAGTACACAGCCCTGGGGGGAACCAATGCTCAGGGTGATTGAGTTGGAGGTATGTCCACCCACCCTGACCGCCTGGGGCCTGTTGGTCAGAAAGTCCAGGATCCAGGCGCTCAGGGTGGGGTTCAGACCCAGATCTATCAACTTGTCAGCCAGTCTGGTAGGGACTATGGTATTGAAAGCTGATCTATAGTCAATGAACAGTGTTGGAGCCAAAATGCCTTTCTGTTTATTTTGTTTTATTTTAACTCACGTGCAGAGGTGTGGCATTGTCAGTCACCATGGCAACCACCACAGGGGGTGGTTACCCATTTATACTGATTAGTGGGTGACGAGCCCCAGCAACTTGCAATGGGCCTGGTCTAAAAGATACACTACACGACCAAGGTACCCATGTACATGTCAAAATACTTCCCAAAGGTCAGTGAATACCACGATCACAACACCAGAGGGAGCTTTCAAAACCACTCTCAAAGAACACCTACGGGAGACTGCAATTCGAAACTGGCCCCTGTAAATGTCCTAACCCAACCCCCTCCAATGTACAGTAAATTACCTAGCATGGTTGTCAATATTCCAATGTACAGTTTTGCTTGTACATTTGTACAGTGTCCCCCCCCCAACCCCTCCTACCCAACCCCATGTATGTCATATGTCCTGATGAATTGAAAATGGGGGACCCTGATGTAAACAAGACGAAAGTCTTTCTCTGGTCTGCATCCCCTTAACAATTGTGTATTGAGCTGTACTGTATTGTACCCATTCTGCAATCTGTTAATAAAGTTTTCAATCAATCAATCAATCAATCAATCAATCAATCAATCAATCAATCAGTGTGCAAGGGGAATAGCCAAACAGTTTTTGACCGTGTCGTGTTGATGTGCTGTATATAGGTCAGCGTTCAGTGTTATTTGTAAAAAGAGTTTTCGTATATATTTTTGGTTGATAATGGTCAATAAATGGATTGGCATATCCGAAATAATACGAGCACTCTGGACATTGAATTCTTCAAGCACACGTCTAACTCAACTCAACCCACTTGCCCCTTGCAGTAGGCTTATAGGTAAAGGCTCTACATTAAGTACAATCATTCACGGCAACACACGTGAAGTCAAGACTCACTCGCATGATACTTCCTCTACTACTCTGTCAATACCTTACACTATATGTTATGCACATGTATTTCATATGTTAATAAAATTGCATTTATATATAGTCCTAATTCTGTCACTGTTTGATGTCACAAAGAAGGATGTATCCGAAAGCTGTCTACAACATTTGTAACAGGTGATGAAAAAGTAAACAAATAATTAACTGTATTAGACATTTGTTAATGATGAATAGGCTTCACTTCAGATTAGAGCACACAATAGCATCTGCAAATGATTTATAGATGTTTTATGAATGTCTTAACAAATCATTAGTTAAACATGAAAAGACATGTCTGGTAATTGCTTCGTGTGTATTCATAAAAGTCCACAAATAAACAAACTATTAGACATTTGTTAATGATGAATAGGTTTCACTTTAGATTAGGGCACACAATAGCATCTACAAATGATTTATAGATGTTTTATGAATGTCTTAACAAATCATTTGTTGAACATGAACAAGTAAATGGAGTATAGTAGTTTTTTCATATCCATTTTTCAAAGCATCTACAAATGTGTTACTACACATTAAACAACATTATTTAATGATGAACAAATCAAGTACAAACAATGTTGATAATGAGTTATAAATAATGTAGAACTAATTTGTAAATGTTATACAAATATAGTTATAAATGATTTAATAGTAATTTACGAATGTATATAAATGATTTGTTCATGATTAGTTCATTATCTACAAATACCTTATACAGGTCTTATAAATGAGTGTTATTATTGTGTTACCGATAGATTGATTGATTGATTGATTGATTGATTGATTGATTGATTGATTGGAAATGGTTTGTAGCCGGTAACTATTTGTAATTAATGAGGCTAAAACTTGCAAAACCACCAGTATGAGAAGCCTTGTCTGGTCTTGTCTGCCCCCTACAGTCACAAGTGGGGGATGACACAATCCTGTGTGCAGTAATTTCATTTCATACACGATTTGCGCGATCCCTATTATATGGCATGCAACGAGTAGCCTAGCAAACTTTCAACAAACTGTCATTCCTCATTTGACAGATTAGCCCAGGGGGCGCAGTTTTACCTTAAAAGCTCAATACAGTGTGTTGCCATTGGCCCGCAGGATACATTTAGCTTGTATTAGAAGGCTACACAGAAATCGATCAGAGGTATTTTTTGTATGAGAATTTTGCTCCATAACATATCCTTATGTGGCCATACTGACTAATAATCAACTGTGAATGAGTTTCATTGACCTAGCACTAGCAGCAGTGACACAGTGCAGCGATACGCACAATTGGCTTCCCACTCTCCACCAAGCGTTGCAGGGCCAAGGCTAAGAGAATAGCCAAAGACTCTTATGTCACCCAAACAAACAACTGCCTCTTTGCACTGCTGCGGTCAGGCAAGCGCTACCGGAGTCTCATGTCCAGTACAGAGAGACTCAGAAGGAGCTTCTATCCCCAGGCCATCAGGATGCTCAATGACTCTATAATATCAATCCATCCATCTACACTCATTGCACACACATCCACATGCACACACTCACTTTAAACAAACACTCACCGTAACACTCACTTTAGACACTTTAACACTACATCATATTTATCTATTTTACTATTTATTAATTTTCACTACATCCATACCTCATTTTGCATCTTGCCTTTTTTATAAAAAATTTTTTTACCTCATTGTCTGCATTTTGTACCTCATGTAATTAGGTTGTACTTACTCGCATTTTAGTAGGGATTTACTTTTCAATTCACTATTACTACTGTTATAAATTGTCTCTAATTCTTTACTTACAATTTTGTTTACAAATGCTGCTGCTGACTCTGGAATTTCCCTCTAGTATAGTATCTCGCTCTAAAGATGTCCATCTCTGGTTTTGGCTCTGTGAGTTTAATTTGAGGGTGTTTACATCCATATGGGGTGAACATTTACATTTTACATTTAGTCATTTAGCTGACGCTTTCATCCAAAGCGACTTACAAGTTCTGTACAAGAAGTCAACAGGAAGGGTATTGGCAGTGTTGAACTTCAGTGCTACAATCTTGGTGTTACGACCCTGGCTCAAACGCACGCAACCTATGTGCAAAACCGACACCAAAACCCGTGTTTAACCCAAAAAGACTGCTCTAACAATGAAATACCGATACAAACTAAAGAACAAAGGATAGAAGAACGTGACAACTCCCCTTCTAGCCACAGACAGAGCTGCATGTGTGACTGAAAGGTTTGATTGATTGATTGATTGAAAAGTTTATTAACAGATTGCAGAATGGGTACAGTACAGTACAGCTCAATACATACAATTGTTAAGAGGATGCAGACCTGAGAAAGACTTTCGTCTTGTTTCCATCAGGGTCCCCCATTTTCAATTCATCATATGACACACATGACATACAGATAGACAGTACTGCTACATCTATACATTTATGACATACCAGATTTTCAAATACAGTACTGTTTGTGATACTAAAAAAATCCAGAAGAAGAGTATATACATTTGACATAGAAACTGTGCATTGGGGGAGGTTGGGTATGTGGGGTGGGGCTGTACATTGGAGGTGGGGGGGGGGGGGGGGGGGGGGGGGGGGGGGGTTGGGTAGGGGGGGGGGACACTGTACATTGGAATACTGACATACATTTGACATGGAAACTGTACATTGGAGGAGGTTGGGTAGGTGGGGTGGGGTTGGGTGGGGCTGTACATTGGAATACTGACAAAGCCATGCTTGGTCTTTATTGTACAACTGGGTTAGGACATTTGTAGGGGCCAGTTTTGAATTGCAGTCTCCCGTAGGTGTTCTTTGAGAGTGTTTTTGAAGGTGGGTAGTGATTTACATTCCTTTACAGCTTTGGGTAGGGCGTTCCACATTGTTGTGGGCTGGCATAATTGCGAAACGTGTTTAGTCCCTTGTTTGAGCCGAATCTGGGTTTTACATGATTTGTGGAGCTCCCTCTGGTGTTGTGATCGTGGTATTCACTGACCTTTGGGAAGTATTTTGACATGTACATGGGTACCTTGGTCGTGTAGTGTATCTTGTAGACCAGGCCCATTGCAAGTAGCTGTACTCTGTCGTCTACTCTAAGCCATCCTAGGTTGGCAAAGTGTGCAGGGGTGAGGTGGGTTCTAGGAGTCAGGTCAAGCAGTAGTCTGACTTGTTTGTTTTGAGATGTTTGTAATTTGGTTTTTAGTGCCTTTGAGGTGCTTTGGTACCATGAGGTGCAAGCATAGTCGTAGTACCCTTGAATGAGTGCTCCTGCCAGAGTCTTCAGGGTATTCTTGTTTACCAGGGAGGAGATCCGGTACAAGAATCGAGTTCGTTGATTGACTTTTTTTATTACATTGGATGCCATTTTGTCACAGGAAAGATTAGCCTCTAGGATGGAACCCAGGTAGGTAATTTCATCTTTCCTTGTGACAATATTGTCACCCACTGTAACTGAGAAGCCGTCTGTTTTGCTGAGTTTGTTATTTGAACCGAAGAGAATGGACTCTGTTTTGCCCATGTGTAATGATAGTTTGTTGTCGGCGAGCCATATGCAGATTTTGCCTATAGTTCCGAGCTGAGGGTTTTTTCAACCTGTAACTTGTTCTTGTCAGAGACCAGCAGGGCTGAGTCGTCCGCAAACAGGAACAAGTTGTAGTCACAAGCTGACGACATGTCATTTGCATAAATTAGGAACAGTAGTGGTCCTAGTATGCTTCCTTGTGGAACACCACAGTTCACTGTGAGGGGGGGGGATAGGGTACCGTTTACCTCCACCATCTGTTCTCTCCCCTCCAGGTAGGATTGTATCCAGCTCACTGATAAACTATCAAAACCAATTGCTTTTAGCTTGTCAATCAGAATGGTGTGATTGACAGTGTCGAAGGCCTTTTGTAGGTCTAGCATGACCATGCCGCAGTATTTGCCCGCGTCCACCTCTTGCTTGATGTGGTCGTTCAAATAGAGAAGGCATGTGTCAGTGGAGTGGGATGTTCTGAAGCCAGATTGGAATTTGTAGATTAGATTTTTATCCGTAAGGTACTTTTCGACCTGTTCGTATACTATTTTTTCCATGACTTTCGAGATGGATGTAAGGATAGAAACAGGGCGGTAGTTGCCTGGGTCTAATTTGCTGCCCTTTTTGTGCAGGGGTGTTACTCTCGCTATTTTGAAGTCCTTGGGGACGTGTCCCTGTTTTATGGAGAGGTTTATTATGTGTGTGATGACTGGGGTGATGGCGGCTGCTGAGTCTCTGAGGAATTTGGAGGGGATGTTGTCATGGCCAGTGGCCTTGTTCGGTTGGAGGGCGCTCAGTTTATTGAGTACCTCATCTGTAGTTACCATTTCCAGTTTGAAATCGTCTTTGTGGACGCCTAGGTTCTTGTAGTATGCTACTATGTGTTCTACCCCATACTGCCCTGAGTGGGAGGGTAGTTTGTTTACCAGTGTTGTGGCTATGTTTGTGAAGAAAGTGTTTAAGTAATTGGCTACATCCAGTTTGTCTGTGATGAGCGTGTTGTCCGTCTTTATGTTTATGTTTGAGAACCTGGTTTTAAGTTTTTTACTGCAGCCTAGTTGATTATTGAGTAATTTCCAAAGTTCACGTGGTTTATTTTTGTTTTCCTCAGTTTTGTCATTGATGACATATTTTTTTGCAGTTTTTATCATGGAGTTTACGTCATTTCTTAGTCTGTTTCTTTCTAGTTTGAGTTCAGTCACGTGGGCTTGGAGTTCACTGCTCATGCTTTTGGTAAGCTTTGACTGACTTTTATGAAATTCAGAGCATTTTTTGTCTCTGGCTTTCATAGCGGTCAGTATTTCAGTGTGCATCCACGGCTCAGCGCGATTTTTTACCCTGGTGGTTCTTAGGGGGGCCATGTTGTTTAGTATTGTTGAGAATTTGGTTTTGAAGCCAAGCCAGGTTTCTTCAACCAGTGTACCATTGAGTTCATCTGACCAGTCCAGGCTCTTCAGTTCAAGGTTAAAGGCCTCGCTAGAGTACGTTTTGAGGTCTCTAGATGTGACCATTTTGTGACAGCCAGCCTTTTGCTTTAGCTTTTTGCGGGAACAGAATATCATATAATGATCACTTAACCCGCATGCTATCACCCCTTTATTGGAGATCATGGACTTGTCGGAGGTCAGGATGAGGTCAATGGTAGTCTGGGTTGATTCACACACCCTTGTGGGTTGGGTGATTAGCTGGCTGAAACCGTGCAGATCAGAAAATCTACTGAAGGCCTTGAAGACGGGTGCTGCTTTACGTAGCATATCCGGCTGGTTTTAACCTACCAGCAGGTAACCAATCAGCAGCAATTAGCTAATTAGCAGCCCTCACCTGTATGCCCAGTGACACAGGCAGGGGTGCAGTCGTGCACACACGCGGTTACACGGCGTGTTATTAGATCACTGAGGCAGAACTAAGTACGCGCGATCGCGCACAGATGTGTACTCGCGTGTACGCGCACACAAAAATGCGCTGTATCCATTCGTTGTGAATAAGTACCCGGCCGGCGGCCACCGTTTTACATAACAAAAAGCGCAGGTAGACTAGGTGTCTGGGTGTTGGCTATCTGAATGCATCTCCCCCTTCATTCTGTGTGACGGCAGTGGAGGTGAATACTAATGGTAATGTGGCTCGGAATTCGTGATTGGGGTATACCTGCTTATGATTGAATCAAGCGTCTGCCGTGCTGCGTGCCAGCTTTCCAATTGCTCTCGCGCGCGCACATTCACACAAATACAGAGCAAGAAGAGCGTGTATGATAGAAAGATTGCACTTGCGTATATGCGCTTGTGTGTGTGTGTGTGCGTGTGTGTGTGCGTGTATTTGTGCGTGCGTGTGTGTGTGTATAACTGCGCGCGCGAGTGGGTGCGTGTGAGCGCACCACAAGGTTCATCACCAAACCTCCCTTGCTGTGCACTAGGAGTCATGCACACACAAACTTCAAGTAAACACAAGTTGTCTGATTATTTTAAGTTTGCTTTTGTGTTTGTGTGTAAAACAATTTCTTTAATTGAATTAACTTAAACTAAAAGTAAATACAAACTAAATTAACAATGTAACTTACATTGTTAATTTAGTTTGTATTTACTTTTCTAGTTTAAGTTGATTCAATTAAAGAAATTGTAACTACTATTACATTTAAAACATTGTTTGTTTTTCAACCATATCTGTTGACAATATAATTTATTTATATATTGAAGGCTACATCCTGCTACCTTTTTCAGCTTCTCTATTTCAAAAGAGAAAAAAAAAATCTGTTCTGTGCGCATGCACGTACGCACGTGCGTGTGCACGTGGCGTGGCGTGTTACCAGTTCCCATATTACGACTGCACCACTGGACACAGGAGTGATCAGGCTCATGGTACATAACACCTCCCCCACCAAACTGGTTGCCCAAGAGGCAACCACTACATATCAAACCCATAAACAAAAAAAAACTAAAAAACGTGACCCATTTAGTTGTCAGGGCCACTACCACAACAGCGATAACGGGCACCACAAGCACCGGTACTATGACCGTGAGAGGGCGTCTGCCAGCACGTTGTCCCTCCCACGAATCTCACCATGCTGCGAAGAAAAACCAAAGGGTTATGGTCTGTATACACAACAAGGGGCAAACTGGACGATCCAACGTAGACATCAAAATGGTTCAAGGCAAGAACCAAAGCGAGCGCCTCCTTCTCTATAGTAGAGTAGTGCAGTTGATGCTTGTCAAACTTTTTAGAAAAGTAGCACACGGGATGCTCTACCTCCAATGCATCCTCTTGCAGGAGGACGGCTCCAGCACCGAGGTCACTAGCATCTACTGCTAACTTGAAAATCAGGAGCTGACAGAACTGGAGCACTAATCAGAATGCCCTTGATACTCTCAAAAGACTGTTGACAGGTCTCAGTCCACACAAAAGGTACCTTAGGACTGAGCAGATTAGTCAGAGGGGCAGCAACAGAAGCAAAGTTCCTACAGAAACTCCTATAGTACCCTGCCATACCTAGGAAGCGCTTCAACTCCCGCCTGGTGATGGGAGCCGGGAAGCCCACTATAGCCTCCACCTTAGCTGCAATGTGGCACACATGCCCACGTCCAACCACCTTACCCAGGTAGGTAACCGTGGCTTGTCCAAACTCACATTTTGCAAGGTTAACTGTCAAGTTAGCTTCACCCAACCGCTTGAACACTTCCGCCAGATGCTCCACATGTTGTGACCAAGAGGAACTGTGGATAACCAGGTCATCCAGGTATGCTTCACAGAACGCTACCCCTGCCAGGACCTTGTTCACTAGCCACTGAAACGTCGCTGGGGCATTTCGCATGCCAAAGGCCATCACCGTATACTGGCAGAAACTCTCTGGTGTGACAAAAGCGGATATCTCACGTGCTTGCGGAGTAAGCGGAACCTGCCAGTATCCCTTTAGCAAATCCAATTTACTTACAAAGGCTGCTGAACCCACCCGATCGATACAGTCATCCATCCGAGGAAGAGGGTACGAGTCCGGCTTGGTTACTGCATTAACTTTACGGAAGTCAGTACAGAACCGATGAGTGCAGTCTGGCTTATCAACAAGCAGGCAGGGGGAGCTCCATGCACTAGAACTAGGCTCCGCAATACCATGTCTCACCATATAGTCTACTTCCTTACTCAAGATCCGTCGTTTTTCCGGATTCACCCTGTAGGCATGTTGCTTAATTGGCCCTGCACTACCAACATCAATGTCATGGTCGAGCACATTAGTACGACTAGGGACATCAGAAAACAAACGTATATGCTGTCTAAGTAGGCGCACCACATCCGTACGCTCAGGAAGTGGCAAGTACGACAGGTGGGAGTCCAAGTCACCTAGTATCTGAGTGTTTGGCAACCTGCCCTGAGAAATCTCCTTCGACACAGAACAGTCGGCTACAATAGGAGATGCAGAAATCGTTAGAACAGCCACAGGCTTGACCTTTGACTGGTCCATCTGAGCCCTATCATTGTACACCTTCAACATATTGACGTGACATAATCTACTCTTGCGCCTGCGGTCGGGAGTCTTAATCAAGTAGTCGACCTCACCAACTTTGCGCTCAATTGAGTATGGCCCACTGTATTTAGCCTGTAATGCAGAACCAAGAATAGGCGAGAGAACCAACACCTTGTCTCCCGGTGAGAACACCCTATGACGGGCCCGCTTATCATACCACACCTTCATTTTTCCTTGGGCTACCTTTAGGTTCTCTTTCGCTAGTTCACATGCTCTACTAAGCTTAAGCCTGAAGTTACACACATAGTCCAGCAAATTAGAAGAGGAAGGAGTCTGGTCAGCCAACCACTTTTCCTTCAGCAGTTTCAAAGGACCCCTCACTGTGTGGCCGAACACCAGCTCAGCCGGGCTGAATCCAAGAGACTCCTGGGTTACCTCCCTAGCAGCAAATAGAAGCAAAGGGATTCCATCATCCCAGTCTTTTTCAAACTCTGTACAATATGCCCGCAGCATTGTTTTGATAGTCTGGTGGAACCTCTCCAGCGCTCCCTGGGACTCTGGATGGTAGGCAGAGGAAGGGCAATGCTGGATAGACAACTGTTGGAGGACCTGAGCAAAGAGACGGGACATGAAGTTAGACCCTTGATCTGATTGAATAACCTTCGGTAGGCCAAAAGTCGAAAAAAACCTAACCAGAGCCTTGGATATAGCTGGGGCTGTGATCTTGCATAGAGGAATGGCTTCAGGGAAGCGGGTCGCTGCACACATAATAGTCAAAAGGTACTGGTTCCCTGTCTTAGTTCGAGGGAGGGGACCAACACAGTCAATGAGGATCCGCTCAAAAGGTTCCCCAACAGCAGGGATAGGCTGCAGAGGAGCCTGAGGAATCTTCTGGTTTGGTTTACCAACAACCTGACACACATGGCACGAGCGGCAATATTGTGCCACATCTGACTTTAAACCAGGCCAACAAAAATGTCTTAGCACACGATCATAAGTCTTCCTGACTCCCATGTGACCAGCAAGATCATGATCATGTGCTAGATGCAGCATATCAGGACGATACACGGCTGGAACAACAATCTGAAACACACTGCCCCAGTCATCCAGACAGGTTAGGTGGTGTCCACTTTCTCATGAGCACGTCATTGCTAACAAAGTATCCTTGAGACGTATCTATCATTGCATCCTCTAAAACCGCCTCTTCAAAGAGGGACGACAAGGAGACATCCTTGTTTTGCTCTAGTACCAACTGCTCATGAGACGGTATCACCTTACCAAAACCCTCATCAGGGCCACTTTTCAACTCAACAAAGAACGTGTCACTAAGTGTCATATCACAATCTGAGTTAACAACATCATGGGTGTCACATTTGACCTTTGACATTGCGCGTGTTACAGCACACACAGGGAACACTCCTGGATGTTTCTGTGCCAACTCATCAGGAACCTCAGAAACTACAGGGACGGGAATTACAACTGGAGTAGCCAGCACTTTTCCACCGGCCAAATCGTTCCCTAGAATGAAGGACACACCCTTTATGGGAATGTGAGAACACAATCCTACAACAACATTGCCTGATACTAAGGGAGAGTTTAGCGAGACCTCATGCAAAGGGGTATTCACAAAACCTCCTCCAAAGCCCTGAACAATGGCACCGGAATGCAATGAAGAATCTTCCGAAAATGGCAAAATCCCATCCAGAATGAGAGACTGAAAAGCTCCTGTATCTCTCCATATTGTAATAGCCTGCTTTGACCCTAATGCACCAACCAGGGAAACAAATCCATTCATCATAAACGTTGAGGAGCCCTCTAGCTCCCTGTCTGCCCCTTTGATACTTCGCACCCCACCCTCTAATGTCGGCATAGGTGTCCTGCCCATGGTTTCTACCAGAGCCACAGTTTTTAAATTTGTCTGCTTAAGCACAGAACATCTACATCTAAACTGCAGTCAACATGGCCCACCACATGTCTAGCCTAAGAAACACTAAATCAGGCCCTACCACACTACCTGTGTTTTCTGGCCCCCTATTCTACCTACCCTTAAGCTAATGCCCTGTAGACCTAACCCTCTTCAACCACACCTGCTACCAGCCAAAGATCATATTTGACCATCCACCCGTCAAGTACATGGTATGGTACAAGACAAGTAGATGGTACTAATCACTTCTCTGACTGCCCCAGGAGTATGTGGTGCACAGGAAGCTAACAAACAACCAGAAATTAATGTCCCTACCTACATGTGGTGTGCACTAAACTATATATTTTAACAGCATTAAAGGTCCCATGCATTATAAATGTAATTTTTCAGTCTCTAGCATTGTATTATAGTAATAGGAGTTCGTATCAATGTGTTTTAGGGTCTAAATACCATATTCGCGAATTCCTCCGTTTCAGCCCAGCCCCTCTGTGCCTCTAGTAAATCGGGTCATTTTGATTTGAAGTCCCTGAGCACGTCACTGGGCGCTGTGGATAGACACAGTGATGCGATTGGCTCTGTGGTTGGAGCTAATGCCCGCCCCCATTCTACCTAGACAGACGCGACTGACTGTACACAGCGAAACCATTTCCTCATACTCGAGAGGGAGAGAAAGGAAGAGAGAGGGAGAGAGAGCACTTGGGTGGGGGGGGGGGGGGGGGACCTGCAGCGAGCCACACACGCAAACGGGAGATTGAAAGAAAGAAAAAAAGAAAAACATTTCCTCATACTCGAGAGGGAGAGAAAGGGAGAGAGATAGAGAGCACTTGGGGGGGGGGGGGGGACCTGCAGCGAGCCACACACGCAAACGGGAGATTGAAAGAAAGAAAAAAAGAAAAACATTTCCTCATACTCGAGAGGGAGAGAAAGGGAGAGAGATAGAGAGCACTTGGGGGGGGGGGGGGGGGGGGGGGGACCTGCAGCGAGCCACACACGCAAACGGGAGATTGAAAGAAAGAAAAAAAAAACAAGCTGCCGGCGGACTGTCTTTTTTTTCTCTCTCTCTCTCTCTCTCTCTCCCACCCCCTCCCTCTCTCGCTCTCTCTCTCTCTCTCTCTCTCTCTCTCTCTCTCTCTCTCCCCCCCCCTCCCTCCCTCCCTCTACCAGTGCAGACTGTGTGGCACTGTCACTCAAAGTGCTTATGGGCGGAGCCAGGCCATAACAGCCTGATTTCTAGAGGCTGAAAAATGATGGTTTCGAGTACTTGATTAGAAATATAAAACAATGCATTTTTTTGAAAAAAAACTTACAAATGTCTTCAATAGACCAACAGGAATTGTGTAAAGTTGCCCAAATAGTGCTAGGAATAGCACTGCATAGCACCTTTAAGTAGTCACATCAAATTATAAACAAAATAAGGGCATACTCACCTGTTTGATGAAACGGCTCAAGCCCCCACGTTACACAACATGTAACGAACACCCACACTATAGCACCACGACACACAATGCAAAACAAAAACAAAAAAAAACCAAACAATTTCTAGGGGTAAATATCCCGGACGAGCGCCCAACTGTTACGACCCTGGCTCAAAGGCACGCAACCTATGTGCAAAACCGACACCAAAACCCGTGTTTAACCCAAAAAGACTGCTCTAACAATGAAATATCGATACAAACTAAAGAACAAAGGATAGAAGAACGTGACAACTCTCCTTCTAGCCACAGACAGAGCTGCATGTGTGACTGAAGGGCTGGTTTTAACCTACCAGCAGGTAACCAATCAGCAGCAATTAGCTAATTAGCAGCCCTCACCTGTATGCCCAGTGACACAGGAGTGATCAGGCTCATGGTACATAACACTTGGTGCATAGTATAGACATAACATATATTAGCATAGTAGGTAGTAATATAGGCAAGGAAGATTCCTGTATAATAGTAAAAGGTTAGTATATATATTAGGGCTGTCAAAATTAATGCTTTAACTTTGGAGATAAATTTAAATGATTTAAAGCATTAAAATAAATTAATCTAGATTAATCTATGGAGTGAAAAATCTTCAATCTTAGCGCCGCGGATATAAGAAAGAGGTCTAGCTGAGTCAATGTTGATGGTTTTGTTGAACATTTGTATTTCACAGGAGAGAAACTGTATTCAAAGAAAGCTATTAAAATAGTCTTTGAATCTAAATATACTTTCTTTGTGTTGATTTTACATTAATTCCATGATTTTACTCAAGTAAATATCTGTTACAAGCTTCGGTCTTAAGTAGAAAAATGCGAATCTAGATTAATTACAGAAAATTGTGAGATTAATTAGTAAAAAAAAAATTAATCTATTGACAGCACTAATATATATATATAAAAAAAATTTATTGTATCCCTTTTTATACAATCAATGACGAATCAGTCAAGTCTTCAGCCCTTAAGTGGTCATTTCTGAAATTATTTTCTCTTTCCTGCTAATGAGACAAATTTAATTAAATTTCAAACCTTTATTTCAACTCATAAGACACTGAGGTTACCCTCATTTACAACAACAACAACAACAACAACAACAACAACAACAACAAGCTTACAAAATAAGACACAAATTCATACATATACTAGGCACAACAAATCAGAATAAACTATAAACATCTGTAAAGACAGTTACAAGTTGATGCAGAGTGGTCAGAGATCATACTTTTAAATGTAGCAAAATAAGGAAGAACCTTCAGCTTCAGAGTCAGTTGGAGGTGTTGGAAGCATAGTCAGTATTTAACATCTTTGAGTAGGAATTACATTTTTATACCTGTTTAAGGGAGGTACACAATCAGCCTTTGTATTAAGTACCTGGAAAACAACTGTAGGGGAACCAGACAACTAACCATGATACCCATGTAACCATTTATGTGCACTGTTTTTTTTGTTTTTATTGTGTTGTTAGTTCCCTTTTTTTTTTTTTGTAAGTGCTGTTTGTCTATAACTGTTAATAAAAATTTAAGTTAAAAAAAAAAGAAAAAAGGGATATTTTTTTTTTGTATTTGAACATGTAGAATAGGTTCCAAGATTCCATTACAACAGTGTTGTGATGTACAGTAGGGGGGATATTTACCAATTAGGGCTTTAAAAATAAACAAATACCAATGATAGTTACAGCTTCAACAAACTTCTTTCTACTAATCACAGGAAAGCTGGATCTATTTCTGTACAGGAGGCCAATTTTCTATTGCAGCTTGGAAGCAAGAATATCCACATGGAACTTAAATGAACATTCATCATCGAGCCACAAGCCAAGATATTTGTACTCAGTGACTCTCTCAATGTTAGAACAACTTACAGTAGATATATTATACTTCATCATAATCAACATTTCTGGCTCTGGAGAACAGCATAAATTCCGTTTTACTAGCATTGAGGACTAATTTAAATTGATAAAAAAAAGCTTCCTGAAGAACATTAAAAGAAAGCTGCAAGTTCTCAATGGCCAACTGAACAGTGTCAGCGATACAGTACACAATAGTATCATCCGCATACGAATGAGCATGACAGTCATTCAAAGAATTCAGATTGAGCAGGATCCGATTTCACACACTGACGTCTAAAAGATATATAATCCTGAAACCAATCACATACAGCACTATCCATGCCAATACTAGATAACCTTTTTAAAAGCAGGTGATGATCAACTGTATCAAAGGCTTTTGACAGATCTATAAAGAAAGCAGCCTGTAACGGCCAAAATGGATTAATGTGCAGTGGATTTATGTGACCAGAAGGTGGCGCTTCTTTTATTTAAGCGTCAGGTAAACCTGTAGGAGGAGGAGTTTTGACCCGGAAAAGGGCAATGGTTTTTGACCGCACGCACGACGCAGGTCTCAGGTCGAAATGTTTGTATCTAATTAGTTATTGTGTTCATTATTATTTATCAGTTTATGAAGACATCCTGTTTGACGGTGAGGGAAAATAAATATCATTTTCCCAGTAAAGCTGCCTGCACGTATCATTGGGACAAAGGACTGTTTTGGTATGAGACCAGCAGTATAACACCGGCGCGTCAGCCAGTCTAACTACGGGATCAAAATTGCTCAGTAGCTCCGTATAAGACGGGAGCTCCTTTAATACAGCCAATGTTTCCTCTTATCTAAAGCTGAAATGTCATTAGTAATCATGGTACCAACACCATACGACTATGCTTGCACCTCATGGTACCAAAGCACCTCAAAGGCACTAAAAAACAAATTACAAACATCTCAAAACAAGCTAGTCAGACTACTGCTTGACCTGACTCCTAGAACCCACCTCACCCCTGCCCACTTTGACAACCTAGGATGGCTTAGAGTAGACAACAGAGTACAGCAACTTGCAATGGGCCTGGTCTACAAGATACACTACGCGACCAAGGTACCTATGTACATGTCAAAATACTTCCCAAAGGTCAGTGAATACCACGATCACAACACCAGAGGGAGCTCCACAAATCATGTTAAACCCAGATTCGGCTCAGACAAGGGACTAAACACGTTTCGCAATTATGCCACATCAATGTGGAACGCCCTACCCAAAGCTGTAAAGGAATGTGAATCACTACCCACTTTCAAAAACACTCAAAAAACACCTACGGGAGACTGCAATTCGAAACTGGCCCCTACAAATGTCCTAACCCAGTTGCACAGTAAATGACCAAGTATGGCTTTGTCAGTATTCCAATGTACAGTGTACAGTGTACAGTTTCTCTGGTCTGCATCCCCTTAACAATTGTATGTATTGAGCTGTACTGTACTGTACCCATTCTGCAATCTGTTAATAAACTTTTCAATCAATCAATCAATCAATTATTAAGTTTGCAGACGACACAGCGTCAAAAATAACAATGAGTCGGCCTATAGGGAGGAGGTCCAGCACCTGGCAGCGTGGTGCGCCGACAACAACCTGGCCTTCAACACCAAGAAAACCAAGGAGCTCATCATGTACTTCAGACCAGAGCCAGCGTGCATCATGCCCCCGTCCACATCAATGGGATGGCAGTTGAGCGTGTCTCAAGCTTCACATTCCTGGGAGTCCACATCTCCAAGGACCTCTCTTGGACCTCTCAGCACTGGTTAAGAAGGCTCACCAGCACCTCTTCTAACTGAGGAGACTGAGGAAAGCCCACCTGTCCCCTTAGATTCTGGTGAACTTTTAGCAGTGTGCCATTGAAAGCATACTCACCAACTGCATCACAGTCTGGTACAGCAATTGCACTGCCTCTGACTGAAAAGCACTGCAGAGGGTGGTGAAAACCGCCCAGCGCATCACCGGTTCACCACTCCCTACTATTGAGTCCAGGGGTGTAGCTCCAGATTCTGGGCCCCATGAAAGATTGTATTTGTAGGCCCCCAGTGAATGCGAGCGCGCATTTTTTTTTGGCAATTTTTTTTTTGATGAAAACCTATACATTCGGATCAGCAGTTCAGCACCTGGGTGAGCCTAGTAAAGGATGTCGCATTGCGTTCATCTTCAATGAATGGACCAATGCAATAGTCTACCAAAGCCCCCCCTCTCTCTATATATATCTCACACACACACACACACACACACACACACACACACACACACACACACACACACACACACACACACACACACACACACACACACACACACACACACACACACACACACACACACACACACACACACACACCACACACACACACACACACACACTTCAGAAACAAACATAGTATCAATGAGAGCATCAATAATACACCTGAGTGATGTCTAGTAAAAAAATAAAAATAAAAAAAAAAAATTTTTGGGGGGGCCCCCCAGTGCTGGGCCCTTGGAATCATCCTAAGCTACCCCCCCCCCAGCTACGCCCCTGATTGAGTCTACCAAGAAGCGATGCACTTGATCCTTCTATTATCCACCCACTGTTCTCGGTGCTACTCTGTACATTGTATGTTGCTGTTGCACTTTACTGCTATATTTGCACTCTGGTTGGATGCCAACCTTATTTTTGTTGTACTGTATACTTGTGCTGTATAATGACAATACATTTGAATCTAATCTAATCTAATCTAACTGGTGTGTTCAGATAAATGTAGATAAATATTTCCTAGACCAGACTTCAAAGACTTGGTGGCTTGGTGGTCTTGATCTAATGAAAAAAACACCACACCATGACAAGCGGTCATACTCCGCCACTGCAATAACCATTTTCTACCACATTTACCATCCCGGGAAATGTGGTAGAAAATGGTTATTGCAGTGGCGGAGTATGACCGCTTGTTTACCATCCCGGGAAATGTGGGCTTTCTACCCTGGTTGGGGAATATGTACATTAAACGTGTTCATGTACACATCCACCACGGAGTCTGTGAATGTAAAGACTTCACAGGAAATGTGTGTAATCACTGTTTCCCCACATTTACTGTAACATATTGTATTAGGCTACATGCAATAAGTCCTGACGTCATCTGTTTAGCAACTACATGAAATCTATCAAGTTGTTGTTGTCTCTATTATTTGAATAAGCTCAGTGTCAAGATGCAAGACTTGCTCGAGATTCCCAATACATTTACCCAACCTCTCTGAGAACAGAGTCATACAGTCTTTTATTACACTACATTACAAGAGTGGAGATCTAACTAAAGATAGAGATGAGAGTACTGATGCAATATTGCCATGACTACACTCAAGACATCTCTTTATACACCCCTCTTTGTACACCCACTTATGTCAGGACTGCAGGTTGCTCTCTTCATTGTGTTCATTAAAGTGAAAAAGTTAATTTTTTACACCAATCTTTTACATTTTAATTACTTTTTTTTGTTTGATACAGGACATGTTAGTCAAGCATTAGCTAGAGGCAGTGAGCCATTGATTGCGCCTGTATGTGTTTCTCCATTAGGAGAATTTTGACCCTGGACAGCTTTGTCATCCAATCAGGAGCCATCAATTTGGGTTGTTTGGTGTGTGTCAGGCTGTGGACGAATCCCATCTTCTGATACAGGGCCACTCCGGCAGCATGCGTGGAGCTGGTCCTCAGGACCAATCTGGTGAGACCGTGCTCCTTACAGTAGTCAACCACCATTTGGGCCATTCTGGAACCCAGACCCAACCGTCTGCATGACGACGAGATGATCATTCTGAACAGCTCCCCATACCTCTCCCCTCCGTTCTGCTTGGTCACCATGGCCACCATACCCACGATCTGCGACCGCCCACTAACCTCAGCCTCAGCCACCCAGAAGCAGTCGTCTGGCTGGGTCAGATAGTTCCCTGGAATGTCCTGCATGTCTGTCCGAAGCTTCTCCCTGACGAAGTTAGAGTAGACCCCATGGCAGGCATAATAGACCAGGCCCACCCAGCCTCCTATTAACAACAAGGCCCCTAAGACAGAGCCCAGGAAGTAGCCAGCAGCACCGAGCCCCAAGGTGATGCCCAGATAGAGAGGGCTGCTCATGGCGTTGTAGAAACACGGGCCGATGTGCTCCAGAATGCCATCGCTGAACAGGGTCAGGACCAAGTCTTTGTCCAAGGTACAATATGGCCGAATCACCAGCTGCATGACTAGAAGAAAAGGTCATAGATCATAGATATTTTAGCAGAATGTTCATTAAAACCAACTTCATATAGTATGCATACTATATGATTTTTCATTCAACCTTTATGCCTAAATGATATTATTTTATTTGACTTCATGAACTATTATTTATTCGGTAAAGAAATAAGCTAATAACCAGCATATGACATTGAAATTATATCATATAGGCCTTGTTCCTAATAGCTAAGCAGATAACTGCAGTATTTGGCAGAATTGTCCTACAAGCAACACATTCTGAATGAACATTTTCTTGTGTCTACTTTGTTAAAAAAGGATGCTAGCTACTTAATATTCCAACATGGCCACCACTTATCAGGATGGTTGCCACAAATAAAATGCCATTTCATGTCATAGAATTTTTCTGTTTCTGTCAATCTGTTTTTGAAGGGTTGGTCATTGGCAATGCATTTCATATTTCCAAGTATAGTAGTGGAGTTAACCTCAGCCAGCAGTGTTAATTCAGATCAACTACTGTAACAGCCCCTCCCTGTCACAAGGGTGTGCCTCAGGGCTCCATATTAGGTCCAACACTATTTTCTATATATATATAAATGACTTAGCCAGCTTTGTTGGGGACTCTTCCATTCATTTGTATGCTGATGTGGTATATTCTGCTATATTTAAGCTCATAAAACATGTTGAGAAAATGTCCTTAAGGAAATACAACTGTGAGAAATATGAATGCATTATATTTCTCGTTTTAAAACAATCAATGATCACCTCAATTATATTACGGAATGCATAGGTAATCAGGAACAGCATAGTGTGTGTGGGAATACAGACTGTGGCTGTGGATCACCCCGAGCTAAATTTACATTTAGGGTGTTGGTCACACAGCTGGAACAGTAGTGGGACTTCAGTTGCCATAGAGTGTGTGTGTGTCAATTTACATATAGTCAAGAACTCTATTTACGACAGGAACTGCGGCCCAGCTGCCACACAAAAGTCAAGCCTTAAGACAATAGGCTCTGTTGATCAAAAGATAGCAGCTTCAGGGCGGTCAGGTGGCGTAACGGAGATTGCGTTCGTCACCAAACCCCGGAGCGGCTAGATTCGCCTGTTCGAATCCAGCTCACAGCTCCGGGGTTGTCACCAGCTTGGCTGGCCGTTCACACTAATACAATTGGCAGTATTAGAGGGTGGGAGAAGCTGGCGGGGTGGGTCCGGGTCGTTGTAAACAGCGACTCCTACAGTTCGGTCGGGGGCGGGGCGCCTGCTAAGTGCGGATAGGACTTGAGTGGGATAGTGTGATCCTTCCACACGCTACGCCCTCTCAATGAGAATCAGCGCTGCCAGGTGAAAAGATGCGGTTGATTGGCTGGACGTGTGTCGGAGGAAGCACATGATATTGATAGCCTCCACTCTCCCAGACCGACTGTGGGGGGTAAGTGCGCAGCGACCAGGAAGGGGATTGGGAATTGGCATAACGACTAACATTGGGATGGGAGAAAATCGGAGGAAAATGGAGGGGGGACACAAACTGTGTCTTAGATTACTCCTATAGCCTCCCAAAAGTAGCAAACTATGTAAGTAAATTAGAAATCTGGTGTAAACTCTAAAGACATTAGTAACAGAACAGGAAAATAGCCTCAATATTCATACAATATTGTACCGGTGTTCAAGATTTAGTAGGACGTTATTAACCGTTTAAAAAGTTGATTTAAACAATAAACATGGTATCAGATAATAGTTTGTGAAGCTTTGAACTAAAAATAAGCTAACTAATGTATTTTAAATGGTAAAAAGATCTGCTAAAGACTGATATAAAAGTGATTAGGAAATAATCACTAGTTGTTAAGATATTTCCAGTAAAGCCTAAATAGTAAAGCTTTAGACTATAAAATGATAGGTTGCTATCTTCAACAATAGAAAACCACCCCCAACTCCAGGAACAATCCTTATTTAGGTATAGTCTGAAACCAAAATGGCAGACGTCTAGAATAGCCAATCAGAGAAAGACTATACTTCTGGCTCCTACGTCATATGACAACAGGACTTAGAGGCGTGGTTTAGTCTTTT
This sequence comes from Notolepis coatsorum, assembly GCF_963971535.1. Lineage (NCBI taxonomy): Eukaryota > Metazoa > Chordata > Actinopteri > Aulopiformes > Paralepididae > Notolepis > Notolepis coatsorum. The sequence goes on along the minus strand of NC_140170.1, from coordinate 89,071,993 downwards.
TAAGGTAACGCACAGTAGAGAAGAGAAGAACTCACACCCTCAGAGACTCTCACTCAGACTCTCACTCAGACACGGAGGACGGAAAGACAGCAAACGAGAACAAAACGGAGGGAAACCCCTCACCATGGAAACCTGAACCCAAACAACAACAGATCGATCGAGGAGAGCTTCTGGCTCCAGACAAAAAAACTTTTATGACTTAGCTACAGTAGAAGACCCAATGCTGCATGGAACATTCTTTAATGATATGGACTCACTACAGTAGAAACTCATGCTTGAGTTTGCTGAAAGCCACACCTTTTGATTAGTTATGTGTTGTTTTTGATGCAATTAAACACATTGATGTTTGATTTGAGCTGCTATCCGTCTGCCAATTCATTCCACCGCCGTCCAAGGCCTGATTCTTCTCCTGTATCTGGTAAATGCAGCAAGTAGAATATTGTACAACAACGGCAGAGTACTCTAGTAGTATGACTATAGATCACAAGACAAACTAGTTCTGTTACGAAACTGACAACACTATTCTGTACACCACTGGCCCCTCCCCAGTTGCACTTTGCTGTTACAATCTAGTTTCAACAGCATCCAACAGGCCTTCTCCTCCTTACGCAAGCAAATCTATAAACTATGTCACCATAGTCTAGTTGGGACAAAAAAAGGGCCATAACCACCTGTTTCCAGGAGGCGGGGGAAAAGCATGATTTAACCCTATAGAAAAAGCAACTGTGAATTTAAGTTTTTTGATTAAAGCATCAATATGATGTTTAAACTCTAGATTCTTGTCCAGCCAGATGCCAAGGTATTTGTACCTTTCAATAACCTCAATAGAACAACCATCAAGGGTGAAAATAGAGAGGGGGAGAGGCAGTTGACCTAGTTTGAGCAAATAGCATTGCCTTTGTTTTGCTACCATTCAATGGCAGTTTTGAGTCAATGAGAGTATGCTGCAAGGAGGAAAATCAGACTCTACATTTTTGACAGCAGCCTCAAGAGAAGGAGCACAATAATACATAACTGTATCATCAGCATATACAGTATATGGTACATATAATAGACAAATTATATAATAGAAAAATAAGCCATCCATCCATGCCTGCCAATCTAGAGACTGGCAGGCCTTTCCATATCTATTTATTTTCCTTTTCATGTATGTAAAACATGAGGATATTTACCTTCTTAAGGTCTAGAAATAAGAATATGCTTACTGTGAGATGACACGACCCGCACTACAGACAAAGACAACTTTGCAAGAGCATAAGGACGCTTCAAACTGTCAAAATATATGACGTACTTAATCCGTTGCATAACTGGTTATATTGCTGTCTGGCTTTGAACTAAGTAGCGTCTAGCCCTGATGGTACTGTTCTCCCATTCGTACTCTGTAAGTACACAGAACTAACTAGGTATGTGCTGTTACCTCAAAACTGTTCCTTTGGTATACCTCCCAAAAGAATAAGTAGAGAAAGGGGTCTTTACTTCCAGCACTGCAGCAGCTCATAACAGGCAGGCTGGAGTAAAAAGCAAACTTAAAACAGCTATGGAAGGCTTGAATTGTCATCCAAGGATGAAAAACTAACAATACAGTAATGTAACATATACATATGTATAACTTATTACACAATAATAAGGAATATAGGGAGTTATACTTTTTAAATTTATTCTTAATTACATATGACCAAATCACATATTACTGCACATAGTCATAAACAAACAGAATCACATAATACTATGTTCCAACTCCAGCTAAGCGCATAATTATCAAATTACAAAAGGTTTACGTTATATAGCAATGTCTGTGCTCATGCCCACTGGGGCGACAGGAGGTAGAGTGGTCGTCTGGTAATCGGAAGGTTCCCGGTTCAATTACTGCTCCTCCCAAGCAGCGTGTTGAAGTGTCCTTGAGCAAGACACTTAACCCATAATTGCTCCCGATGAGCAGGTTGGCACCTTGCATGGTTGTCTCCGCCATCTGTGTGTGAATGTGTGAGTGAATGGATGAATGTAAGGCATGAATTGTAAAGCGCCCTGGATAAAAGAGCTATATAAATGCACCATTTACCATTTACCCCTGACTAACTTTCACTTTCAGACATGATCCTCCTAATTTCACCAGAAGTGCTTACCGCACCAACATGAATGAATGAATACAAACTTTATTTAACAGATTGCAAAATTGGTACAATACCGTACAGCTCAATACACACAATTGTTAAGGGGATGCAGACCAGAGAAAGACGTTTGTCTTGTTTACATCAGGGTCCCCCATTTTCAATTCATAGTGACATTTATGACATACACAACATACATGACATCATGACATTTATGACACAGGGACATACATGACATACAGGTATATAGTACTGTTACATTTGTGACATATACGATATTATGCAAATATACAGTACTGTTACCCAGAGATCCTAACAGAAAATATATATCAACATTTCTGGCTCTGGAGAACAGCATAAATTCCGTTTTACTAGCATTGAGGACTAATTTAAATTGATAAAAAAAAAAGCTTCCTGAAGAACATTAAAAGAAAGCTGCAAGTTCTCAATGGCCAACTGAACAGTGTCAGCGATACAGTACACAATAGTATCGTCCGCATACGAATGAGCATGACAGTCATTCAAAGAATTCAGATTGAGCAGGATCCGATTTCACACACTGACGTCTAAAAGATATATAATCCTGAAACCAATCACATACACCACTATCCATGCCAATACTAGATAACCTTTTTAAAAGCAGGTGATCAACTGTATCAAAGGCTTTTGACGGATCTTTTTTTTTCTTCTCTTTTTCTCCCATTTTCTATTTTTCTCCCATCCCAATTTCGTATAGTCCAATTCTACCCTCCCCTGTCTTGAACGCTGTTAGGCCATGCCTCCCACAAGCCGGCTGCAATGTGCACGAAGCCTTACATCACGTGTCCCCTCCGGTACTTGAGGAAGCAGCCGTTGCATCTTTTCACCTGCACAGCACGATCTCTCAGCGGCGGGGGTCTGCGTGGGAGGGACACGCCGCCCCCGTCGCTTCCTGATTTTGCTGCGCAGGCGCACCAACCGACCTGTAGGAGTCGCTGTCCACAACGTCCGATCCCCACCCATCAGCATTCCCACCCCTAACACTGCCAATTGTGTTAGTATGAACGACCAGCCAAGCTGATAGCAATGCGGAGAGCTGGGCTCGAACCCAGCGTCTCCTGCATTGGTGACGAGCGCCTTGCCCACTACACCACCTAGCCGCCAGGCTTTTGACAGATCTATAAAGAAAGCAGCCAATGTTTCCTCTTATCTAAAGCTGAAATGTTATTAGTAATCATGGTACCAACACCATTATTAAGTTTTTTTGTATTTTATTTTTTTATTATTTTTTAAACAAACACATAAACAAACATGACAACACACGATAAGATATACAAGCATTAGTTGACAGTGCACATCCAATGAAATCACACTTTAGTTAATTGTCTTATATCACCATTATTAAGTTTGCAGACGACACAGCGTCAAAAATAACAATGAGTCGGCCTATAGGGAGGAGGTCCAGCACCTGGCAGCATGGTGCGCCGACAACAACCTGGCCTTCAACACCAAGAAAACCAAGGAGCTCATCATGGACTTCAGACCAGAGCCAGCGTGCATCATGCCCCCGTCCACATCAATGGGATGGCAGTTGAGCGTGTCTCAAGCTTCACATTCCTGGGAGTCCACATCTCCAAGGACCTCTCTTGGACCTCTCAGCACTGGTTAAGAAGGCTCACCAGCACCTCTTCTAACTGAGGAGACTGAGGAAAGCCCACCTGTCCCCTTAGATTCTGGTGAACTTTTAGCAGTGTGCCATTGAAAGCATACTCACCAACTGCATCACAGTCTGGTACAGCAATTGCACTGCCTCTGACTGAAAAGCACTGCAGAGGGTGGTGAAAACCGCCCAGCGCATCACCGGTTCACCACTCCCTACTATTGAGTCTACCCCCCCCCCCATATAAACTCTGAACTCTGACTCCATTGCCTACACCCTAGGCTCTGTTACCCATACTGTATGACTCTGAACTCTGTCGCCTATACTCAACCTACTGCTTCACTGTCTACCATAGACAACAGTACTGTACAGTATACAGCATATTGACATTTATATCTTTATATAACCGCATATACCCATATTTGTCTGAATATATCTGCATATAACCCCTCTATATACTTGCTTGTACACCTGCACATAACCCTTAGCTCTGTATGATAGCATGTACTATAATGCTGTACCATATATATATATGGGTATATATGCAGTGGGAATATATATATATATATATATATATATATATATATATATATATATATATATATATATATATATATATATATATATATATATATATATATATTCCCACTGCATATATACCTATCCTCACCTGGCTGTACTTACCTGCACATAGTCCTTTACTATATCTATATCTGTACATATCCTACTCAGTCATACTGTCTCTATTTATATAATACAACTCTGTACATACATCTGATTAGTACTACACTCAGTAGTACAAATGTTTACTCAGTTTAAGCACTCTCATCACACAATGAAGAAGAAGCGATGCACTTGATCCTTCTATTATCCACCCACTGTATCGTTCTCGGTGCTACTCTGTACATTGTATGTTGCTGTTGCACTTTTACGGCTATATTTGCACTCTGGTTGGATGCCAACCTTATTTTTGTTGTACTGTATACTTGTGCTGTATAATGACAATACATTTGAATCTAATCTAATCTAACTGGTGTGTTCAGATAAATGTAGTGGAGTAAAAGTACAATATTTCCTAGACCAGACTTCAAAGACTTGGTGGCTGATTAGAAGAAAAGTTGAGATCCAAGACAGCTCTACAATTTTAAAATGCTTTTATTAGTGGTGGCTGATGTCTTGATCTAATGAAAAAAAACACCACACCATGACAAGCGGTCATACTCCGCCACTGCAATAACCATTTTCTACCACATTTACCATCCTGGGAAATGTGGTAGAAAATGGTTATTGCAGTGGCGGCGTATGACCGCTTGAATAAGCTTAGTGTCAAGATGCAAGACTTGCTCGAGATTCCCAATACATTTACCCAACCTCTCTGAGAACAGACTCATACAGTCTTTTATTACACTACATTATGAGAGTGGAGAGCTAACTCAAGATAGAGATGAGAGTACTGATGCAATATTGCCATGACTACACTCAAGACATCTCTTTATACACCCCTCTTTGTACACCCACTTATGTCAGGACTGCAGGTTGCTCTCTTCATTGTGTTCTTAAAGTGAAAAAGTTAATTTTCTGTCATTCTTTTTTTACACCAATCTTTTAAATTTTAATTACTTTTTTTTGTTTGATACAGGACATGTTAGTCAAGCATTAGCTAGAGGCAGTGAGCCATTGATTGCGCCTGTATGTGTTTCTCCATTAGGAGAATTTTTACCCTGGACAGCTTTATCATCCAATCAGGAGCCATCAATTTGGGTTGTTTGGTGTGTGTCAGGCTGTGGATGAATCCCATCTTCTGATACAGGGCCACTCCGGCAGCATACGTGGAGCTGGTTTCCAGGACCAATCTGGTGAGACCGTGCTCCTTACAGTAGTCAACCACCATTTGGGCCATTCTGGAACCCAGACCCAACCGTCTGCATGACGACGAGATGCTCATTCTGAACAGCTCCCCGTACCTCTCCCCTCCGTTCTGCTTGGTCACCATGGCCAGCATACCCACAATCTGCGACCGCCCACTAACCTCAGCCTCAGCCACCCAGAAGCAGTCGTCTGGCTGGGTCAGATAGTTCCCTGGAATGTCCTGCATGTCTGTCCGAAGCTTCTTCCTGACGAAGTTAGAGTAGACCCCATGGCAGGCATAATAGACCAGGCCCACCCAGCCTCCTATTAACAACAAGGCCCCTAAGACAGAGCCCAGGAAGTAGCCAGCAGCACCGAGCCCCAAGGTGATGCCCAGATAGAGAGGGCTGCTCATGGCGTTGTAGAAACACGGGCCGATGTGCTCCAGAATGCCATTGCTGAACAGGGTCAGGACCAAGTCTTTGTCCAAGGTACAATATGGCCGAATCACCAGCTGCATGACTAGAAGAAAAGGTCATAGATCATAGATATTTTAGCAGAATGTTCATTAAAACCAACTTCATATAGTATGCATACTATATGATTTTTCATTCAACCTTTATGCCTAAATGATATTATTTTATTTGACTTCATGAACTATTATTTATTCGGTAAAGAAATAAGCTAATAACCAGCATATGACATTGAAATTATATCATATAGGCCTTGTTCCTAATAGCTAAGCAGATAACTGCAGTATTTGGCAGAATTGTCCTACAAGCACCAGTGGTCCACATTCTGAATGAACATTTTCTTGTGTCTACTTTGTTAAAAAAGGATGCTAGCTACTTAATATTCCAACATGGCCACCACTTATCAGGATGGTTGCCACAAATAAAATGCCATTTCATGTTGATGTTACAAATCAGCTGTGACTTTGTAAACAACGATGGCAACTGATCAATTCACGGCAAGAAAGTAGACGCTTGGATACAGGTTTGAAAGTCAATGGCTTCAGGTTCTCAGTCGATTTATTCAGCAGGGCATCAGCGGTAGAATACAGCACTCACAGAATCCTTTCTTCCCACATTATTCACTTATTGAATCTAAACACATCTAAACACATCAGTATTATTTTCTGTTAGCGCCTGCATCCTCAACAGGTCACACCTCCCGCAGTCATTCATAAGTGCAAGTTGCCCCATTCTTCCGTTCTCACTTACTTAACATATAAGCTTATTAGTAACCACTCACAAATCCTTCTTCACCCCACCCCTAAACTCTGAGACTGGACCTTAAAAACACTTCTAACCATATAATATAACCCAATAGGCCCTGTTTAGACGGAAACGCTAGCAGGTGAATCCGCAAAAATATTTTTTCGGATGTGCCTTTTGTTTATACGGCAACGGCGTTTTTACAGGGAGAATCCGCAAAAAAGTGAGACCACCTTCCTGGGTGGAATTCCTAGAAACGATAAACCTTTGCGCTATCATCTAAACTGTCAAACCGCATAAAACTATGACGAAAGGGTTGTCAAGGCTCTCGTCGCGTACTGCTTACGTCACAGGCATGCGCCAGTAGCCGAGAAGCGTAAACAAAGCGAACAAGTATGTCTGAAGGCGTGTTCGAGATGGGATAGGCGGACGCAGATCTGCGCAGGTTTTACTACAGCCTCGCCAAGCGCGTTGCATGACGGTTAGAATGTTGTCCGACTTGCTCTGAAAATCTGACGAGACGCGGCGCGGAACTCTCGCGGGAGCGAGCCACGCACAGCCTTCAGAGCGAGGCGCCACAGTACCTCTCAGCCGGCTGCTCCCGGCTGGGAAGCGACTTGCTACGGTCGCGCAAAGCGCCTATTGGCTCAGAAAAGTTGTCAGTCACCAGCCACGTGACAGCCAGGGAGTTATGAGACGTTTGATTGATTGATTGATTGAAAACTTTATTATGTTATGCGTTATCATCATATCATCATGATAAACTTCAAGCTGTCAGACACACACACACACAGGCACGTGCACACATAGAGGCCAAGGGGTGCTTGAGCACCTGCCTTTTTGAGCCTCATCAAAAAAGTGCCCTTTTTGATAAATTTTTTTAACCGGTACGCATATAGACTCCTTCCAACTGAAAAATGTCACGAATAGAATCAAAATATTAGGTAAAGAGAGAGAGATGCCCCATATTCCATTGCAGTTTGCACGGCCTCCTCAGCGTGCCTCTCCGCGGACCTATATATTTTATGCATAGTGTGGGAGGTGATTATGATGATGATAGAAACCGCTGTGGCGCATACAGTTGAATGCTGGTATTACACTCATTGAGGGACACGAAGAAGTCAAGTCCGATGGGATTTGGGAATCTCAAATACAAATCGGGATTGGAATAAAAAATGCATTTATATTAAACAATACAGAATATACAGCACTTCTTGGGGTCTGTTGGGTAAGCACTTATTTTGCCTCAATATACACAGTATACATATATATATATTGATGCAAAACAGAATTATTCAGCAGTGTGTTGTGTGTGCGTGCGGCCAGGAGCGCGCAACAAGATGGTATACATTATGGTGTATATGAATAGTATATTCCACTATAGCAGTATATGGTGTGCTGTACATTTGAATCTGATCTAATTTTGCACACGGCCATCGCATTATAATGAGCTGGACAGGTGTGTAATGTGTGTGTGGTGACGTGAAAGCGTATCTGCCATGCGAGACTAGTTCAAGTTCAAGTTCAAGTTCTTTAATAGTTGTCATACAGAAGTACAGAATACTTTCATACAAAATGCTTCTTACTGTTACGCTCCAGAGACTGTGCTAGACAAGATAGTATCAAATAACATAATAACATAATATAGCATGAATTTAGAAGAAGAAAATGAGGTCACAGTGTTCGGTATAGACATATGTACAATGTTCTGAGTTACCATATAATATACAATACACAATACTATGCAGTGTACTAATGTACAGTACTATCTAGTGCAAAGCAGAAATGGGATGAGGTACAATTTTAGGTACAATTTACAGTAAGGTGTACGAGTTGTAGTGCAATCCTTCATCCATAAATATAAAGTGTGGGGAGTGGGTGCTACAGTGTGTTTGTTTAAAGTGGGTGTGTGCTATAAAGTGTGTGGAGTGGGTGCTACAGTGTGTTTGTTTAAGTGAGTGTGTGCGTGTGGATGTGTGTGCTATGTGTGTTTGGTGGTTGTTGTTGTGTAGTGTTCATTCATTGTTCGTTTAGCAGCCTGATGGCCTGGGGATAGAAGCTACTTCTGAGTCTTTCTGTGCTCGCCTTGAGACTCCTGTATCGCTTGCCTGACGGCAGCAGTTCAAAGAGGCAGTTGTTCGGGTGGCTCGAGTCCTTAATAATTCTCTTAGCCTTCCCCTTGCAACGCTTGTAGTAAATGTTCTGGAGGGTGGGGAGCCCCCCTCCAATTGTGCGTTCGGCTGAACGTGTCACTCTTTGTAGTCTGCTTTGGTCTTTTGCAGTGCTATTCCCAAACCAGGAGGTGATGTTGCCGGTCAAGATGCGCTCTATTGTACATGAGTAGAAGTTCTTAAGGATCTTCTGGCTGACTTGGAACTTCCTTAGGCGCCTGAGGAAGTAGAGGCGTTGTCGTGCCTTCTTCACCACACTGTTAATGTGTGTGGTCCATGTCAAGTCCTCGGATATGTAGGCTCCGAGGTACTTGAAGCTGTTGACTCTCTCAACCGGTGCCCCGTCGATGCTGAGGGGGCTGTAGTCCTTGACCCCCGACCTCCTAAAGTCCACAATCATCTCCTTTGTTTTGCTGACGTTCAGGGAGAGGCTGTTTTCCTGGCACCATCCCGCCAGGACCTTGACCTCTTCCAGGTAGGCCCTCTCGTCGTTGGCAGAGATCAGGCCCACCACCACTGTGTCGTCAGCAAATTTGACGATTGTATTGCTACTCCGCTGAGCCACACAGTCGTGTGTGTACAGGGAGTAGAGGAGGGGACTCAGAACACAGCCCTGGGGGGCCCCTATGTTGAGGGTGATGGATGAGGAGGTGCAGTTGCCTGCTCTCACCACCTGGGGTCTGCCAGTCAGGAAGTCCAAGACCCACTGGCAGAGGTCATAGCCCAAGCCCAGGTCCCTGAGCTTGGCTATGAGTATGGAGGGGACTATGGTATTGAATGCCGAGCTGTAGTCGATGAATAGCATTCTCACATAGTTCCCCTGCCTCTTGTCCAGGTGTGATGCTGCTGTGTGCAGCACATGGGATATGGCGTCCTCCGTGGACCTGTTGGGGCGGTATGCAAATTGCAGGGGGTCCATGTTGATGGGGAGGGAGGAGCAGATGTAGCCCTTTACTAGCTTCTCGAAGCACTTCATGGCTATGGAGGTGAGAGCTACAGGGCGGTAGTCGTTGAGGCAAGCAGGCTTGGATTTTTTGGGTACAGGGATAATAGTGGACTTCTTCAGGCAGGTGGGGATGACAGCCTGTTCTAAGGACAGGTTAAATATGTCAGTGAATACTGGGGCCAGTTGGTCGGCACAGACTTTTAGGCGAGAGGCTCTCGTGAAATCGGAAGTGTCCGCCTTTTTAACTCCTCCCCCGGCTTCACTCGGCTACTCTCGTCTACTTTCGAGGCCAACCGAAATCCATCTCGAACACGCCTGTACTGTGGCGCCTCGCTCTGAAGGCTGTGCGTGGCTCGCTCCCGCGAGAGTTCCGCGCCTCGTCTCGTCAGATTTTCAGAGCAAGTCGGACAATTCTCCACTTGCACAACCTGAAAGTCGGCACTTCCGGCTGACTTCCGGTTGCCAATGGTACTTCCTGTCCTATCCAAATACATTGGTTTTAGCTACTTTTCTCCCCTTATTTAAACAACTTTGTCGTCACAGAGAGGCAATGAAACGTTTGTATTATTATAGTATAGAATGTATTTAATAAGCAAACGTTTGTCAGCAGGGTTTTTGGGCTGTATTTCATGTAAAAACGTTCACTGTTAGTTTACTTGCTCACGCTAATTAAGGCTAAAGCTGGCTAACAGAAGCTAGCGCAAGAAACGACGCCGAAAAGTATTGTTTATAGTGCATTTCTTGCCACCTTATAGCATTTGTACATTTGTATGACAGTCTATAATGCCGCCGTGAGGTTTTTCCGGACGTTTTGGTAATGATTTTCACTATAAAATCATATTTCTAAATGACAGGAAGTTGATGAAAACTGTCCGGAATAGCTTTGAGCTAACGATCTTTGCCGATGCATTGCAAGAAACGACGCCGCAAAGTATTGTTTATAGTGCATTTCTTGCCACCTTATAGCATTTGTACATTTGTATGACAGTCTATAATGCTCCCGTGAGGTTTTTCCGGACGTTTTGGTAATGATTTTCACTATAAAATCATATTTCTAAATGACAGGAAGTTGATAAACTGTCCGGAATAGCTTTGAGCTAACGATCTTTGCCGATGCATTCCATTCTAAACGTAACGTTAGTTGTTCAAAACATTACCCGTCTATATAATTTGTTCCTCAACGTTATATAGACGGGTAATGTTTTGTAAACTAACTGCAGCCTGCTACAGTTAGAAGCTAACGTTAGCCAGCAAGCTGCAGCTTGCTACAGTTAGAAGCTAACGTTAGCCAGCAAGCTGCAGCCTGCTACAGTTAGAAGCTAACGTTAGCCAGCAAGCTGCAGCCTGCTACAGTTAGAAGCTAACGTTAGCCAGCAAGCTGCAGCCTGCTACAGTTAGAAGCTAATGTTGAGGAACAAATTATATAGACGGGTAATGTTTTGAACAACTAACGTTACGTTTAGAATGGAATGCATCGGCAAAGATCGTTAGCTCAAAGCTATTCCGGACAGTTTTCATCAACTTCCTGTCATTTAGAAATATGATTTTATAGTGAAAATCATTACCAAAACGTCCGGAAAAACCTCATGGGAGCATTATAGACTGTCATACAAATGTACAAATGCTATAAGGTGGCAAGAAATGCACTATAAACAATACGTCGTTTCTTGCGCTAGCTTCTGTTAGCCAGCTTTAGCCTTAATTAGCGTGAGCAAGTAAACTAACAGTGAACGTTTTTACATGAAATACAGCCCAAAAACCCTGCTGACAAACGTTTGCTTATTAAATACATTCTATACTATAATAATACAAACGTTTCATTGCCTCTCTGTGACGACAAAGTTGTTTAAATAAGGGGAGAAAAGTAGCTAAAACCAATGTATTTGGATGGGACAGGAAGTACCATTGGCAACCGGAAGTCAGCCGGAAGTGCCGACTTTCAGGTTGTGCAAGTGGAGAATAGGCTTGTTCGAGATGGATTTCGGTTCGCCTCGAAAGTAGACGAGAGTAGCCGAGTGAAGCCGGGGGAGGAGTTAAAAGGGCGGACACTTCAGATTTCACGAGAGCCTCTCGCCTAGTCTCGCATGGCAGATACGCTTTCACGTCACCACACACACATTACACACCTGTCCAGCTCATTATAATGCGATGGCCGTGTGCAAAATTAGATCAAATTCAAATGTACAGCACACCATATACTGCTATAGTGGAATATACTATTCATATACCATAATGTATACCATCTTGTTGCGCGCTCCTGGCCGCACGCACACACAACACACTGCTGAATAATTCTGTTTTGCATCAATATATGTATACTGTGTATATTGAGGCAAAACAGAATTATATATACAGTATTGAGGCAAAACAGACAACGCATGTGTGTATGTGTGTGTGTGTGTCTGACAGCTTGAAGTTTATCATGATGATATGATGATAACGCATAACATAATAAAGTTTTCAATCAATCAAACATCTCATAACTCCCTGGCTGTCACGTGGCTGGTGACTGACAACTTTTCTGAGCCAATAGGCGCTTTGCGCGACCGTAGCAAGTCGCTTCCCAGCCGGGAGCAGCCGAGTGAGAGGAGGCGTGTTCGAGATGGGATAGGCGGACGCAGATCTGCGCAGGTTTTACTACGGCCTCGCCAAGCGCGTTGCATGACGGTTAGAATGTTGTCCGACTTGCTCTGAAAATCTGACGAGGCGAGGCGCGGAACTCTTGCAGGAGCGAGCCACGCACAGCCTTCAGAGCGAGGCTCCACAGTACCTCTCACTCGGCTGCTCCCGGCTGGGAAGCGACTTGCTACGGTCGCGCAAAGCGCCTAATGGCTCAGAAAAGTTGTCAGTCACCAGCCACGTGACAGCCAGGGAGTTATGAGACGTTTGATTGATTGATTGATTGAAAACTTTATTATGTTATGCGTTATCACTTATCATCATATCATCATATCAAGCTGTCAGACACACACACACAACATACACACATGCGTCGTCTGTTTTGCCTGAATACTGTATATATAATTCTGTTTTGCCTCAATATACACAGTATACATATATATATATTGATGCAAAACAGAATTATTCAGCAGTGTGTTGTGTGTGCGTGCGCCGCAACAAGATGGTATACATTATGGTATATGAATAGTGTATTCCACTATAGCAGTATATGGTGTGCTGTACATTTGAATCTGATCTAATTTTGCACACGGCCATCGCATTATAATGAGCTGGACAGGTGTGTATGTGTGTGTGGTGACGTGAAAGCGTATCTGCCATGCGAGACTAGGCGAGAGGCTCTCGTGAAATCGGCAGTGTCCGCCTTTTTAACTCCTCCCCCGGCTTCACTCGGCTACTCTCGTCTACTAGTCGAGGCAAACCGAAATCCATCTCGAACACGCCTAATTCTAACCGTCATGCAAACCTGCGCAGATCTGCGTCCGCCTATCCCATCTCGAACACGCCTGTTACAGCCTCGTCTGCACGCAGAATTTCATTCCAAAACACTATAGTCTAAACGCAAAATTAAAAGTGAGACCGCAAGACGACTTTTGCGGTTTCTGTTCAGACTCTCTCCATAAACATAAACTCTAAACATGGCCTAAAGTCTTGGAATTCAAACACCATTCTAAAAACACGATTTTCATAAAAGCAAACATTTTATTTTACTAAATCCCCAAAGTTCCTCCTACTAGTACAATTTCCTACTAGTACAATATCCTACCCTACCAGCAGACGTTGCTAACAATCTTTTCCCTATTTCTGTTAAATTGTAGTAAAGGCCTCTATGAGCTGAAGTGCACTTTCATTTCATATTTTCCAAACATGTGTATTTAACAGCAACGGAATTTCTTTATAAGCAACAATCTACATAGTTCTAAAGAGCTAATGCCCCCTTTGATACAGTAAAAATATCAATAAAAAACAATAAAATATACATTCAACACTTGTCCCATACATATTCACACAAATAATCACCATTCAATCACTACTAAGTGTTACATTTTTCATACACTCCACACTCCAATCATAGTCCTCTAATTAAAATGCATTTAACTGGTCAGACTACTGCATATAGCCTCACTCCCTCCCCCATTTTAACACTCTAATCTCTCCCAACATCAAGTGTCTTCTATGTGTTAACTGTGTGAATTTTAACCTGATACTCTGTGTATGTATATATCTGATATTTGTGTAAAAAATTTGCAATGTGATCAATCAGGATTGTTGTGAAGGATCAGATTAAACCGAATATATATATTTATTTATATATATATATTTAAATAGTGTTTGTATATCGCTTGATATCCCCTGTATATTCCTTGTACAATATGCACTGAATATCCCTTTAGTCTACTAAACAGCCCATAATAGTTTCATTCTACCATTGGACGAGAACCTGGCGCCAGGTTGCCATACCCCTAGGTTCAAGTTCAATCGTGCCGCCCAACATGTCGTGGCAAGCCCCGGTTCCGCGTAGGAATACGTCTGGCGAAATACGAATGGTACTATTTGTTCATAGCGCATATATATATGGCGCAAGTAAAGTAGAACTTCCTTTTAGTCCAGTTCTTTACCCTCCAACAGAGTGACAGACGCGAAGCCTCACCCACGACGCACGTGTGGTGTAGTAAGGCCTACTTGGCCTCAGAATAGGCATTGAGATACCGTGTGGATTAATAGTTGAATAGTCATAGTTTGGCACTATACCGTCGAGTTGGACGTATTCTATTAAGCTAATAATAGTCTATTTATGTATGGTGCATCGTTCGGTTAGAGTTCTAAAGTTATCAGTACCCCCATCGTTCCTGACGTTATCTGGACGCTTAACCAGGCTGGGCAGACCCCTAGTGGTGCTTGCATCCGAGGAGCTCCGGGCCAGGGCGACTGGACCTGTATATTGGATTACTCTACCCGGACGACGGCGAGCCTTCCACGGCTTGGATTATGCTTTGGGTGCTTTGATTATTCCATGGATAACGGCCAACACTGCGGAGTGTTGGAACTACCCCCCGGAGAGGACTCCAGGTGAGACGGCGCTCTACACCAGTGAGGTCGCCTCACGTCTCTCCGTTGTGGACCGGCAGCTACCGTCCACCAGAGGGTCCAGCTGTATTCGTCTGCGGACCGAGGTTCTGTGGGCACCGTGTTCAAGACTTTGAATTCTCCCAAGAAATCGTCGGCCAGATGGGATACCGCCAGCGGCTTCTCTAACCCCCCCCTCCTACTGTCTTACAACCAGCGGGACCCCCCCCCCCCCTTAGTGTATCCAGCTATAATCATTCAAGTACCATCGCTATAGTTTCCTAAAGAAACAGGTTGTATACTTACTCCCTGCGTAACCAGAGATTGGACATTCAATGTTGATTTACCTACGAATACTCATTTGCCATACAAGTGCATATTTCAAATCATAAGTGTAAACAAGTGAACGTTGTATATACCTTTTGCTATATTAAATATTCGATTTGTACATTTGTGTGGACTTCGTTTCATCAGGTGGGAAAGTGTTCATCATACTTATATCATGTACTGGATGGCCAGAAGTTAAAGTACAAGAGGTAGTGGTATTAAATACCATATCTAACAATACAGTCAGGGAATTGTACCCCTCAGTTACAATTGGTCCTTCGAGCCGGATGGTAACTAGTGTAATATTAATATAGTGTTATTAATATTGAAATGGCCTATGATGAACACTCCACGAAACGGTCCTCCTAACCTAGAACGCCCGCGGCGCAGACGACAGCCACCTCAGTACTTAGAGGATTACACTGTCAGTCAACTACCTAGCCTTCGACAAACGGTAAACGCGGTAAAAGTAGAAAGTAAAATTATGTCTGACCTTAACGACCAGGTTTCCCCGACCACAGAGGCCCTAGTAGGTCCTAATGTAACTGACCAAGCTCACGGTGGGGACCAGGAGGGAGCTGACATGCCTTTACCCCCCGCCACTACCGAAGAAGTAGTCCCCGAACAGCCCCGGGAGGAAGACAACCCTACAGAGAGAGAACTCTGCACGGAAGAAGAGGACTTCTAAGTACACCTTACTGTAAATTGTACCTAAAATTGTACCTCATCCCATTTCTGCTTTGCACTAGATAGTACTGTACATTAGTACACTGCATAGTATTGTGTATTGTATATTATATGGTAACTCAGAACATTGTACATATGTCTATACCGAACACTGTGACCTCATTTTTCTTCTTCTAAATTCATGCTATATTATGTTATTATGTTATTTGATACTATCTTGTCTAGCACAGTCTCTGGAGCGTAACAGTAAGAAGCATTTTGTATGAAAGTATTCTGTACTTCTGTATGACAACTATTAAAGAACTTGAACTTGAACTTGAAGAGGAGGAGAGCGCAGAGGAAATAGAGCCCCAGGACTCCCCAACGAGTACCCCCAGGAGCGGCTCACGCAGGAGCGGCTCACCTCCACAACCACCTTCCCCCAGCGAAGCGGAGAGGATGCTACAACAGGCGTTCCTCGTCAGCCTGACAGCCTCTACCGAACGCGATCGACTTCAGGGTGAACGCGACCGTCTCCAAGCACAGGCGCTCAGCGAGCGCGAACAACTCCAAGCGCAACAACGGAGCGAAGAAGAGCGCACACGCCTGGAGATGAGACGCCTTCAGACGGAAGAGAATATGGCAAGAGACCGGGCCGACGCCCAGCGCGCCGCTGCCGGTGCCCAAAGAGAAGCAGATCTCACCAAGCGCGAAGTCGAGCGCGACAAGTTACAAGCGCAGCTAATGGAGCAGCTGATCCGCAAGGCAACACCCTCTCCCTCCGCCAGGGGTTCAAGGAACTCGTCGAGACAACAGTCAAGGGCAGCGTCTCCTCAACGAGCAAGCGACCCTGAACTTGACCAACAGACCGAGCCTATACCCCCCGCAGACCCCCTTCCCAGACCGGTCCAAGCGAGACCCAGCTACAAGGAAGGAGCGGCATACACTGCGGAGAAGCTAAATAAACGATTACAGGATCTGGAAGATCTGATAGAGGAAGAAGAGGGAGAGGAGGAGAACCAAGCCCGACGACAGCACAGTACTCCACCGGACCAGGAGGTCCAGTACAGTCCAGGCTATACCCCCGCGGCGCTGCGCTACAGACCCCCGACTCTATTCACGGGTGAGCACGACGCACGACCAGCCCCGAGGAATAGCACCTGGACCAGCGGGCCATGGTACCCTGTCAGTACCATCCCACAGCGAGGCGCAAGAGGGGACTCGCCCAGGAGGTCTCTCCCCCAACGCTCGCCGATGTATCAGCCATCCACGGCGTCATACATTGCCACGCCGTCATTTCCAGACTTCGCCTATGAGAGTCGAGCACAGTACACGGAGCTCCGGATGTGCTTAGAGACAATGATGGTGGATGTTGCTGATGAACGCCACAAGTATGCAATATTACTGAAGCACCTGAAAGTACCGCGAGCGCACAATATAGCGCTAGCCTATGCCACCTCTTCGACCCCATACACAGCGGCCCTTGCGGCGCTGGACCAGAGATATGGACATATATGGGATTACGTAATCCAAGAGATAAGGCATATTGATCGCCTACCCCCAGCCACAGACAATCGCTCATTAGACGACCTGTCAATCAAAGTGCAGTCCCTGGTAGGGATGCTGGGAGCGCAACGGGAAAAGGGCATGCATGAGCTATACGCCAACTCTAACGTCGAGAGGATTTTGGAGAAGCTGCCACCCGCAAGACAGGAGCGTTTTAGGCGGCAGAGAGACTACCGGGATCCCAACGGCCCCGAACCATCCCTCCTTGATCTAGCCGACTTCCTGGCGAGAGAAGTCAGCAGCTTACGACTGGATACATTCGGGCGGAGCACGCCAAGCTCCAGAGAGGGACCCAGGAGAATAAATGATGGAAGAAGATCGGTGACTGTCATGCACCAATCAGAGTCAGTACCGAGCAGTAAGAGCCACAGCACCCCCTCGAGAAAAGAGAAGTGGAAGATAGCGTGTCCCTACTGTGAGAAAGAACACTGGCTGTCACAATGTGACCTATTCACAAAGATGAATGCAGAAGAAGTGAGTCAATGGATAAAGTCCAACAGGTGCTGTTACCGATGTGCGCGGCCACACATGGCAGCCGAATGCCGCCTAAAGAAAAGGTGCAGTCGGTGCGACGGAGCCCATCTAGATATACTACACGAGAGTAACAGAAGACGGCCTCCACCTGCACCATCGAGCGGCACCAAGGCAAGTGTCATGTACATTGACCCCGCCAGCAGCAGCGGCGCCCAAGTGCTCTTAAAGGTAGTCCGTGTGACATTGAGCTACCAAGATAAAGTCATGGACACTTACGCCGTCCTTGATGACGGGTCAGAGAAGACCCTTCTGCTCGCGTCCGCTGCGGCCCAGCTGGGACTGCGGGGGAGCAAGAACGAAATGACGATTCGGACAATAAGAAGAGATTTAAAGACGATAAAGGGCGAGAATGTCTCCTTCACTATCGCAGCAAACGGGCAGCCAGAGCGACGGTATAAGATTACAAATGCTTTCACCAGCCAAGAAATAGGACTATCGCAGTACACCTACCCTGTCGCTAAGTTGATGGATAAATATGTGCACCTGCGCCAATTACCTATCCCGCTCATAGACGGCGCTACCCCGACCCTGCTGATAGGCTCCGACCATGCAGAACTCATAGTCCCGATTGACCGGGTCCATACAGGACCCAGAGGCTGTCCTGCAGCAGTCGAGACCCGCCTAGGGTGGACCCTACAAGGCCCCCTCGCTAAATCTCTCAACCGAACAGCAGCCACTAGCTGCTTCCACTCCAGAACGACAGAAGAAGACACCACTCTCCTGCAGCATGTCGAGAGGCTATGGACATTAGAGACAATGCCCTTTAAGAACGAAAAGAAAGATATTCGTTCTAAAGAAGACACTTACGCCATCAACCTACTCGAGCAGGGGACAAAGAGAGTCACAGTCGGCGGAGTGATGAGATACGCAACTCCACTCCTGAGGCGAGAGGGAATGCCCACCTTTCACGCAAAGAAAGACGCCACGGAGCGCTATCTATTGAACACGGAGCGGCGCCTAGCCAAAGACCCCGCTCAAGAGAGTGTGTACCGCGCTGAGATTGAGAAGCTAATCACAGCGGGACACGTAACAAAGATTGACATTAAAGAGGCCGATCAGACGACCGAATCATGGTACGTGCCGCATCACAAGGTCCATCACAACGGCAAGGATCGCATTGTGTTTAACTGCAGCTACCAGATCGGATCCCAAAATCTGAATAAAGAGCTCTTGCCCGGCCCTACACTCGGCCCCTCCCTACTAGGCGTGCTACTGCGCTTCCGCCAGGACAAGGTGGCTATCAGCGGGGATATCAAAGGGATGTTCTTGCAGGTGAGACTAGTAGAGGAGGACAAGCCCCTGCTGCGGTTCCTATGGAGAGAGAGGATCGGAGATGAGAACCCAGCCATCTACCGGTGGGAAGTACTCCCCTTCGGAACCACATGCAGCCCGTGCTGTGCTACATTTGCACTACAGAAACACGTCGCAGAGGACCCAGCAGCAGATGAAGAGGTCCAACACAGTGTGAAGAACAGTTTCTACGTGGACAACTGTTTACAAAGCGTTTCGACTCAAGAAGAAGCCGAGGCTCTCCTAATCAAGTTACGCGCCTCCCTGATCAAAGGCGGCTTTGATCTCAGGCAGTGGGCCAGCAGTGACCCGCACGTATTGCGCAGCCTCTCCCCCGCGGACAAGGCTGCCAGCAGCGAGACCTGGATGGCGACCATCCCAGGAGAAGCCCAAGAAATGACACTAGGACTAGTCTGGCGCTTCAAAACAGACTCGCTCCACTATAGACACAAACCCTTGGCTCCAGAGCAGGGAAGGTCGACGGCGATACCGACCACCAGACGGAGTGTGTACAGAACACTCGCCAGACAATATGACCCGTTGGGATGTATTCTACCTTACACCACCAGGGCAAAGATGATTGTACGAGCACTATGGGACAAGGACCAGGGCTGGGACGACCCAATACCCGCACACCTTGCCTCAACATGGAGAAAGTGGGAGACGGAACTCCGCTCACTCCCAGGCGTCAATATACGCTGCAGCTACTTCCCATCCACAGTGAGGCCAGAGACATGCGAGATTGATCTACACGTCTTCAGCGACGCCTCCGAAGTAGCCTATGGATCGGTGGCCTACTTGCGTGCCCAAGAGAAGGGAGGAAAGATACACACTGCTTTCATCCTGGCCCGCTCAAGAATAGCCCCACGTAAGCAACAATCTATCCCACGTCTAGAGCTCTGCGCAGCCCTAGCAGGAGCGCATCTAGCCACGTTAATCCAACGTGAACTCACCATTCCGGTGCACAGAACAATCTTGTGGTCAGATTCCACGACAGTACTCACATGGATCAAGTCTGATTCATGCAGATACAAAGTCTTCGTGGGAGTCAGAGTCACCGAGATTCAAGAGTTAACAGAAGCAGCGAGCTGGCGGTATGTGGACACCAAACACAACCCAGCTGACGTCATCACCCGGGGAATGTCTCTGGATGACCTAACCCGTCGCAACATCTACAGTGACGGACCAGAATTCCTCAAGCTCCCGGAAGGAGAGTGGCCTACGCCCACCCCACGGGAAGCAAGTAACGAGGAGGCTGAGAACAAGAAACCTATGTTCTGTGGACTGAGCACAGTCGCCTCCACAGACCCCAACATAGATGACTGCATTACCCTAGAGAGTGCGCAGCAAAGAACATTCCTGCGGCACCACCCAGAGATTCAGTCCACCACTGACATGTCAGCAGCTGACTACGAAGAAGCAGAACTTCTTCTACTACAACGAGCCCAGAGAGACTCGTTCCCCGATGAGCTAGACTGTCTACAGGGAGGAAACCCCGTCCCATCAGACAGCAGACTGCTCCACCTGGCACCAGAGAGTGACGCCCATAATCTCATCAGAGTGGGTGGTCGCCTGCGGAGAGCCCCCCGATCTACCGGATGATATTAAGTACCCGATCGTCTTGAACAGCCGACACAAGGTCCCAGAGCTGATCATAAAGAAATACGACGAGGATGTACACCACGCAGGAGCAGAGAGAGTCTTCGCGGAGATCAGACGTCGTTATTGGATACTGCAAGGGAGAGAAGCAGTGCGGCGCTTCCAGCGAACCTGTCTAGACTGCCGTAAGTGGCGCGCGCAGCCCAGCATACCACGGATGGCTGACTTACCCCCCTGTCGCCTCCGACTCGGCGACAAGCCATTCCACTCCACAGGCATGGACTGCCTTGGCCCGTTGTATATAAAGAGAGGAAGAGGAACCGAGAAGCGGTGGGGTATTGTATTCAAATGCATGACCACCAGAGCGATACATATCGAGCTCCTTCCGACCATGAGCACAGACTCATTCCTTATGGCCTTCCGAAGATTCACATCACGGAAAGGAAAACCGTCTACATTGTTGTCTGATCACGGGACAAACTTCAAAGGCGGAGAAAGAGAGCTGAGAGAGAGCTTCCAAGCTATGGGCCCAGAACTTAAGACCCACCTCGCTCCATCCCAGATTGACTTCCAGTTTAATCCCCCGAACGCACCCCACTTCGGTGGAACCTGGGAACGAAAAGTACGTTCTATAAAGACAGCCCTGTACGCCGTGCTTGGGGCCCAGACTGTGGCGGAGGAAGTCCTAATGACAGTCCTCACGGAGATCGAGGGAGTATTGAACTCAAAGCCCCTCGGTTACGTCTCCAGTGATGTAGCAGATGTCGACCCAGTCACCCCCAACACACTCCTAATGGGGCGGCTGGACCCCGCGCTACCCCAGACAATGTACAGGCCTGAAGAAGCGAACGGCCGAAGAATGTGGAGGTACAGTCAGGTACTAGCTGACAAGTTTTGGAGCAGCTTCCTACTCCACTACCTACCGTCTCTACAGACCCGCCAGAAGTGGGTAAAAGAGAGAGACAATTTGACAGAAGGAACAGTCGTCATGATTATCGACCAGTCACTACCCAGAGCTATGTGGCCGGCTGGCCGCGTAAGCAAGGTGATCACCGGTGCTGATGGCAAGGTCCGAGCAGCTGAAGTACTCGTCCAAGGGCGCACTTACACACGACCCGTGGCGAGGCTCATAGAACTGCCCCGACTCCCAGATACTATCGATGATGACCATGACCCCATGACTTTGTGAGTTGACTGACCCTTACAGCGGACCTTGAGTGGTAGACAGTGCGGTTAATCTGTCTCTGCTTAGCTAATTAGGTGGGACTAATTAGGGGGCGGCTGTTGTGAAGGATCAGATTAAACCGAATATATATATTTATTTATATATATATATTTAAATAGTGTTTGTATATCGCTTGATATCCCCTGTATATTCCTTGTACAATATGCACTGAATATCCCTTTAGTCTACTAAACAGCCCATAATAGTTTCATTCTACCATTGGACGAGAACCTGGCGCCAGGTTGCCATACCCCTAGGTTCAAGTTCAATCGTGCCGCCCAACATGTCGTGGCAAGCCCCGGTTCCGCGTAGGAATACGTCTGGCGAAATACGAATGGTACTATTTGTTCATAGCGCATATATATATGGCGCAAGTAAAGTAGAACTTCCTTTTAGTCCAGTTCTTTACCCTCCAACAGAGTGACAGACGCGAAGCCTCACCCACGACGCACATGTGGTGTAGTAAGGCCTACTTGGCCTCAGAATAGGCATTGAGATACCGTGTGGATTAATAGTTGAATAGTCATAGTTTGGCACTATACCGTCGAGTTGGACGTATTCTATTAAGCTAATAATAGTCTATTTATGTATGGTGCATCGTTCGGTTAGAGTTCTAAAGTTATCAGTACCCCCATCGTTCCTGACGTTATCTGGACGCTTAACCAGGCTGGGCAGACCCCTAGTGGTGCTTGCATCCGAGGAGCTCCGGGCCAGGGCGACTGGACCTGTATATTGGATTACTCTACCCGGACGACGGCGAGCCTTCCACGGCTTGGATTATGCTTTGGGTGCTTTGATTATTCCATGGATAACGGCCAACACTGCGGAGTGTTGGAACTACCCCCCGGAGAGGACTCCAGGTGAGACGGCGCTCTACACCAGTGAGGTCGCCTCACGTCTCTCCGTTGTGGACCGGCAGCTACCGTCCACCAGAGGGTCCAGCTGTATTCGTCTGCGGACCGAGGTTCTGTGGGCACCGTGTTCAAGACTTTGAATTCTCCCAAGAAATCGTCGGCCAGATGGGATACCGCCAGCGGCTTCTCTAACCCCCCCCTCCTACTGTCTTACAACCAGCGGGACCCCCCCCCCCCCCTTAGTGTATCCAGCTATAATCATTCAAGTACCATCGCTATAGTTTCCTAAAGAAACAGGTTGTATACTTACTCCCTGCGTAACCAGAGATTGGACATTCAATGTTGATTTACCTACGAATACTCATTTGCCATACAAGTGCATATTTCAAATCATAAGTGTAAACAAGTGAACGTTGTATATACCTTTTGCTATATTAAATATTCGATTTGTACATTTGTGTGGACTTCGTTTCATCAGGTGGGAAAGTGTTCATCATACTTATATCATGTACTGGATGGCCAGAAGTTAAAGTACAAGAGGTAGTGGTATTAAATACCATATCTAACAATACAGTCAGGGAATTGTACCCCTCAGTTACAAGGATGCAATATTTCTACTGAAATGCAGCGTATTAATAGCTCAAAAATGTCCTGTGAAGCTGTTTTCTAGTTTCTATAACCATATCTATCTATCTATTTATTTATCTGTAACTATTTTTATCATTTAACATGTAGAGTAACCTTCTATTGAACAGATCTATTTGCTTTAAAGCATAGGCAGCGTATTTAACTTATAAAATCAAGCCATTGTAATGGATTAAAAATTACTTGTTGTGATTCGTTACCACCTTGTGGTGAAAAACGGAATTTCCTCAATGATTATAGTATTAGAACAGAAGCATTACTTCAGTTCCTTATATTTAAATGAATCCCACATGTGTTTAGCCCCTGTTGTTTTATTCAACTATCAACTTAATGTATGATCTGAAACTCATTGTCTATGGGAGTGGCTGGATCTGCGCTGACATGGCTGACATCATACCTCAATGACCGCTCCTACCAAGTGTCATGGAGAGGGACTCTGTTCGGCCACCCGCCCGCTGCGGACGGGTGTCCCCCAGGGCTCGGTCCTAGGACCCCTTTCTCTTCTCCCTCTACACTAAATCACTGGGTAACATTATCACATCTCATGGCTTCTCATATCATTGTTATGCCGATGATACTCAACTCTTCCTCTCCTTCCCTCCCTCAGATATCCACGTCTCTGAGCGGATCTCGGCCTGTCTGTCCGACATCTCCGCCTGGATGACGACCAACCACCTCAAACTGAACGTAAGCAAAACAGAATTGCTCCACCTGCCGGCCAAAATCCTCCCCCCTGACCGACCTCTCCATCACAGTCGAGAATGCAGCTGTGACCGCGTCCCCGACCGCCAAGAACCTTGGTGTTGTCCTCGACGACCAGTTGAACTTCTCTGCTCACATCGCAGCGACAACCAGAACATGCCGATTCCTCCTAAGCAACGTCAGAAGGATCCGCCCCTTCCTGACAAAAGAAGCCACCCAACTCCTCGTCCAATCAACAGTCATCTCCCGCCTCGACTACTGCAACGCACTGCTCGCTGGCCTCCCGGCCACTGCCACCAAGCCTCTTCAACTCATTCAGAACGCAGCGGCCCGCCTGATCTCAAACCTACCGAAGTCGGCCCATGTCACCCCACTTCTTAGGGACCTGCACTGGCTCCCCATTGCTGCACGTATCCGCTTCAAGGCCCTCGACCTAGCATACCGTGCGGCAAAGGGAACCGCTCCCGCCTACCTCCGGTCAATGGTCTCTAACTACACACCCTCAAGACCCCTACGCTCTGCATCTTCTGGCCGCCTTAGACCTACTCCTATCCAAGCTCCGGGAGGGTCATCAAAGAGAAGCCGCCTATTCTCAGTCCTTGCCCCACAATGGTGGAATGAACTACCCACCCCAGTTAGGACAGCCAAATCCCGTCCAATCTTTCGCTGTCGACTAAAGACGCACTTCTTCAACCATTATCTGAAAAAAAAAAAAATCAAACCCTAACTAACCTTACTGTCATGCACTTGCCCTAATAAACTAACCTACACTGTAACACGCAACACTTTGATGAATATTGTTACTCAGCTGATAGAGTTGTATGTTGTATCCTTCCTGATGACCTGTCGTACAGAACTTGTAAGTCGCTTTGGATAAAAGCGTCAGCTAAATGACTAAATGTAAATGTATTTTTTTTTGCAACTGAAGTCTGTTAGTAAAACCTCTCCCCCATTTGCCAAATGAGAAACGTTCCGCTTCCCTGTAATGGGTTTTCGTTTGAACCAATGAGAATTCACTTTGGTAGCAGTCATATCACACATAGGCCAATGAGAGACGTCGATATTCAACTCAAACTCTCCATTCATTCAAAATGCAGGAAGTAAAAAACTTTCGTTTTGGGACTTCTTAAAACACTTTTTTTATCACATGAAATCATAAGATAACATCCTTATTCTAATGTGAATCGATATAAACTATATTATGCTGTTCTTATGCTCTTTTTGTACCGTATATTATAGTTTTGAACGTTTTTGAAAACACGTAGTTCTTCAGTCCCAAGGACAGCGCCTTTATTAGAGTGCTCACGCTGCCTTATTAACTTATTAAGTGCAATTTTCATAGTCAAAAGTTTTGGAAAGACGTCTCTTTCTTTAGTACATAATATATGTAGACTTTCATGAATTTGTTCTCTATTCTTCAGAGCTTGAAAATGCGTCTTCAGGTACGTCAATGTCATTGTTTCTGGGACTCTGAATATACGTATTCTATTTTATTAGAATAACTTGTCTTCGTTCACTTTTTAACAGCACGGGGTCTAGCCAATTCCATCCTATTAGTAATAATTTGTACTTCGTTACCTGTTAACACTTTCCCCGCCAAAAACGCTGTACAGCGTTATTGGCCGCCATGCGTTGAGCGCCAGACCTCGCTGTACAGCGTTATTGAGATCAATATTTCATTTTTTCGCCATGGCATTCATAATTCATATATACACCCACGACGCTGCAGCTGGACCCTATAGGTGACGGCAACGACGGCTCAATACCGCCGCCTGGTGGATGGTCGCGCGATTTACACTCAACTACAGGATATGGCTGATGTGCGTCGATTAAACTCATCTGGCCGTCAGATATCGTTGCATGACTCCCAACAGACACAATGTACATAATGGATCGCTTTCTAAACTTAATAATCGATATGATTTCGGCGTTTATTGCGACATCGACCGGAAATCGACCTAGGCGATTGGCGTCGTATACCTGGGATCTTTCACCGCCAGTCTCTTTGACCCACGGTAAGAGGAATATAACGTTATTTTCAACCCAATTTTGTCAGTTTCCTTGTTAGCAAACCGATCTGATCAATATATCACCCAACCTACATAAAGCATTTACTGATGATCGGGGAATTATAAACGACCCCCCCCCTTTCCTCCACGCATGATGAAGCATAATGTATACCGATCATATACAGTTGAATTTTTTAATATTGCGTGTATAGGGAAGAAACGCCAATCGATGATCTATATTATGCGTTTAGGCAGAAAACGATAAAAACATACTTATATTCTAGAAGGTATTTTTGTATGAATGAAAAAGTATAACATTCCCACATCCTGAACGATAGATAATCGATGTTGAATGGGCCATAGTAATGTCAATATAGCAATCAAATTTAAAAAGTTAAACCCCTACAAAGAAGGTAAACATCTCCATAGGCTTACAGTGGTGGCAGACTGGGTATATTGATGGGTATAACCAATGGCGGGGAATGTGTTCATCAGTGCAGGATCTAGCCAATCAACCTAGGATTGTCATTTTATTTATTTTTTATTTATTTTTTGAGTTCGCGCATTTCCACCTCTGGCACTATTTTACCACAATGTTCTCTCTTTATCAATAGTAAGATTATAATTGTCATTCTATATTTGTCGTTACATCTCTAAACGGTGTGGGATCTTCCAATTCGTTTATTTAATAATAACTTGTCTTCGTCCACTTTTTTAACACAATGGGGACGAACAACGTATATATTCAAGGTCGCTGAGTGGCACTGCAGATTTGCCCTACTCTTTGAATTTGACAAAGTGCAATACCGGCCAGATCCTCTTAGGGGCGCTATCGCGATAATGCAGTGTTCCCTGTGGCCGAACGGTGGACTATTTTTTTTACTTTCAATGGAGTTTTATGTTAGCTCGATTCAGGATCTACAGCCTGTAGCTTGGATTACGTTTTGCATCGCAGATTTCACCATGCAATAAGGGGATTTATCATCAGCCAATGGACATATCGATCTACCAGATGGCGATCGATAACGGGGAAATGCTCGGGGGGATCCCACCGGACCACGGTAAGATCTTTTTCACGTAAAGTACATCCCGATCTGGCCTTGTTTTGATAGCCATACAGGCGTTCGGCCTATGAGGCTAATGAGGCTAACACGGTTATTGGTGATCAATAATCAGAAACAACGTCCCTCCCTTTCATGCATACATGCGTGAGGATCGTGCCGATCATATGCAGTTTGAGTTTTAACTGGAGCGTACACTGTAAAAATTAACCAGCATTTCACAACATTTAACAGTATTATCTTACAGTAACATATTGTAATTAAGGCCTCCTGTAATATCCCAACAAATACATGTAAAAAAGACAGTATCTTTTGATTTCACATTATATTATTCTTATTTCACAATAGAATACCGCAATCAAAATCCTCTGTAATATCACTTCAGATGTTGTAATCTCACAATAGCATATCAACATATCACATTATATTATTCTTATTTCACAATAAGATACCGCAATCAAAATCCTCTGTAATATCACATCAGATGTTGTAATCTCACAGTAGCATATGAATATTTCACATAATTTATTTATTATTTCACAATCAAATATTGCAATCAAAATCCTCTGTAATATCACATCAGATGTTGTAATCTCACAGTAGCATATCAACATATCACATTATATTATTCTTATTTCACAATAAGATATTGTAATTTTATACAAAACAAGACGAAAGTGTTTCTCTGTAATATCACATCAGATGTTGTAATCTCACAGTAGCATATCAACATATCACATTATATTATTCTTATTTCACAATAAAATATTGTAATTTTATACAAAACAAGACGAAAGTCTTTCTCTGTAATATCACATCAGATGTTGTAATCTCACAATAGCATATCAACATATCACATTATATTATTCTTATTTCACAATAAGATACCGCAATCAAAATCCTCTGTAATATCACATCAAATGTTGTAATCTCACAGTAGCATATGAATATTTCACATAATTTATTTATTATTTCACAATAAAATATTGCAATTTTATACAAAACAAGACGAAAGTCTCTCTGTAATATCACATCAGATGTTGTAATCTCACAATAGCATATCAATTTACCACATTATATTATTCTTATTTTACAATAAAATATTGTAATTGTATACAAAACAAGATGAAAGTCTGTCTCTGTAATATCACATCAGATGTTGTAATCTCACAATAGCATATCAACATATCACATTATATTATTCTTATTTCACAATTACCGCAATCAAAATCCTCTGTAATATCACATCAGATGTTGTAATCTCACAGTAGCATATGAATATTTCACATAATTTATTTATTATTTCACAATAAAATATTGCAATCAAAATCCTCTGTAATATCACATCACATTTTGTAATCTCACAGTAGCATATGAATATTTCACATAATTTATTTATTATTTCACAATAATATATTGTAATTTTATTAAAAAAAACAAGACAAAAGTCTTTCTCTGTAATATCACATCAGATGTTGTAATCTCACAATAGCATATCAACATATCACATTATATTATTCTTATTTCACAATAAGGTGTTATAAGTGGTTGCTAGGGTGTTTCTAGGTGGTTGCTAGGGTGTTATAGCTGGTTGCTAGGGTGTTTCTAGGTGGTTGCTAGGGTGTTATATGTGGTTGCTAGGGTGTTTCTAGGTGGTTGCTAGGGTGTTATAAGTGGTTGCTAGGGTGTTTCTAGGTGGTTGCTAGGGTGTTATAAGTGGTTGATAGGGTGTTTCTAGGTGGTTGCTAGGGTGTTATATGTGGTTGCTAGGGTGTTTCTAGGTGGTTGCTAGGGTGTTTCTAGGTGGTTGCTAGGGTGTTATGGGTGGTTGCTAGGGTGTTTCTAGGTGGTTGCTAGGGTGTTATAAGTGGTTGCTAGGGTGTTTCTAGGTGGTTGCTAGGGTGTTATATGTGGTTGCTAGGGTGTTTCTAGGTGGTTGCTAGGGTGTTATAAGTGGTTGCTAGGGTGTTTCTAGGTGGTTGCTAGGGTGTTATATGTGGTTGCTAGGGTGTTTCTAGGTGGTTGCTAGGGTGTTATAAGTGGTTGCTAGGGTGTTATATGTGGTTGCTAGGGTGTTTCTAGGTGGTTGCTAGGGTGTTTCTAGGTGGTTGCTAGGGTGTTATAGCTGGTTGCTAGGGTGTTTCTAGGTGGTTGCTAGGGTGTTATATGTGGTTGCTAGGGTGTTTCTAGGTGGTTGCTAGGGTGTTATAAGTGGTTGCTAGGGTGTTTCTAGGTGGTTGCTAGGGTGTTATATGTGGTTGCTAGGGTGTTTCTAGGTGGTTGCTAGGGTGTTATAATACCAGAGCCAATGGCCCAGTCATATGCAATAAGCATTTGTAAAGCTGCTATAGCAAGTGAGATACAGTGGCCACACCCATCTCATGATAGATTTGCAATTGATAAATCAATATTAGAGACTGACATATCTGTAGTACCTGTGTCTCTCTGTTTAACAACATTACAGATTATACTTTTAAGCCTGAGCCATATTTTCAGAAATATTGTGTCTGTTACTATGCTTGAGTAAATTGTAATGAACCAAATGAACATAATGTTAACATTTTGACTGCTGTTTTGATAGGGTTAGGGTCTTTAATCTTTAAATTTGAAAAATAAACGCAACATTAATTAATACAGACTGTATTGATCTATTTACGATGTGATATTAATTCCGTCCCAGTACCGGGCCTGTCAGGCTTAAAGTGAATCTGCTCCAAAATTGGGTTTGAAAACAGGTCAACTTTAGTTAAAATACTGTTCACTTGCCTGCAATATTGTGGTTGTGCCTGTCATTGTACAAATAAACATATATATATATTGAAGACAAATAAAGAACAGACATTCGGGCATGTTTAGACTGGTTTTCTTAGAAACAAAGAAAAAAAATCACAGAAAATAAGAGAGGCTCTGCAATGCCATGAAAACAAACTAATACATAATTATACTTACAGATGTTGTGGTGTCCACAGTTTTATCTCTGACCAGATGGTCTTTAGTAGAAAGTCTTGGTCCAGTAGACAATGTGTTCTGCCACAGAGGTGTTCAAGTCAACCGGCAGACTATCCAGTCTTGATGGTTGAATGAGTACTTCAGTCTGGAAAACAGCCCTGTTCTTATACAAGAGAGAATAGTTTAGCATTTAGCCGCTTGGAACTGATTGGCCAAGAACAAGAGACACCTCCTCCATCAAACTGATATTTCCTCCTCCAATCATCTTGGAAGACAACACTTTGTACAATCACTGTTGTGAAGGGCCAGATTAAACCGAATATATATATTTATTTATATATATATATTTAATTGTATTTGTATATTCTCTAATATTCCCTGATATCCCTTGTATATTCCTTGTACAATATGCATTGAATATCCATTCTAGCCTACTGAACATCCCATAATAGTCTCCATTCTACTATTGGTCGAGACCTTGGTGCCAGGCTGCCATACCCCCCAGACCCAGTTCAAACGTACCGCTCAACATGTACGAACAAGTCCTAGTTCCGCGTAGGAATCTGGCTACCGCACCACTAACGGTACTATTTGTTCATAGTGCGTATATATACTGCGCTACTAAAGTAGGACTTCCTTTTTAGTCCAGTTTCTTACCCTCCAATAGAGTGACAGACGTAAAGCCTCCCCGCGACGCCACGTGTGGGAGTAAGGCCAAGTTCGGCCTACCATCGGTATTGAGACATCGTGTATATTAATATTTGGGTGGTCATATTTGGCACTGTATCGTCGAGTTGGACGTAGTCTATTAAGCTAATAATAGTCTATTCATATGTAGTGCTTCGTGCGGTGAGAATACTATCGTAGTCAGTACCCCATCGTTTCGGGCAGAGAACTGGCTGCTTATCCAGGATGGTCGACCCCATGTGAGACTGCATCCGAGGAGCCCCAGAGCCGACGAGCGAGTGGACCTGCATACCGGATTATTCTACCGACGACAGCCCGCCTTCCCAGGCACGGATTATGCTTTGTGTACAGTGATTATTCCATGGATAAAGACCCCCGACACTGCCGTGTGTTGGGAACCCCCCCCCTGGAGAGGACGCAAGGTGAGGAGACGCTCTGCAAGACGAGGTCGCTTCACGTCTCTCCCCCGTGGACCGGAGGAAGCCGGCTCACAGAGAGTCCAACTGCTTTCATCTGTGGTCCAAGGATCGCTGGCGCACCGAGCTGCACGACTGTGGGTTCACCCAGGATACCCTTGGCCAGACGGGGCAGCCGGACTCTACCCCCCCCCCCCTACTCCTGTTGTCTTACAAGCGACCGGATTACCCCCCTAGTGTATCCAGTCTTATAATCATTAAAGTATCATTGCTGTTATTCCTTAACTATTCCAGGTCGTATATTTACCGCCTGCGCCACCAGAGATTGGACATTCTCCATTGATATACCAACGAATACTCTTTGCCATAAAAGTGCATCCTATTTCAAATCATAAATGTAATTAAGTGCTTGCTCTACATACCATTGCTATGTAGTAATAAACGCAGACTTCGACTTCGTACATTTGTGTTGGATCCGTTTCATCTACGTGGGAGTGTTTACCATAATATATTTATGCCTCGTACTGGGTGGCCAGAATCTAAAGTACAAAGGTAGTGGTAGTAAGTATCATATCTAGTAATACAGTCAGGGAATTGTACCCCTCAGTTACAATTGGTCCTTCGAGCCGGAGGGTAATTAGTGTAATATTAATATAGTGTTATTAATATTGAAATGGCCTATGATGAACACTCCACGAAACGATCCTCCTAACCAACGCCCGCAGCGCGAACGACGGCTCCCTCAGTACTTAGAGGCTTACGCTGTCAGTCAACAACCTAGTCTTCTACTAACAGTAAACGCGGTAAAACTAGAAAGTAAAAGTATGTCTAACCCCAACGCCCAGACTAACCCGACCATAGAGGCCCCTACGGGTTCTAATGTAACTGACCAAGTTCACGGTGGGGACCAGTGGGAACCAGACATGACTTCACACCCCGCCAGTACTGAAGAAGTAGTCCCTGATGAGTCCCGGGAGGAATACAACGCTACCGAGAGAGAACTCGGCACGGAAGAAGACGGGGAGAGCACCGTGGAGATAGAGCTCCAAGGCTCCGCAAGGAGTACCCCGAGGGAAGGCTCCCCTATACAACCGCCTTCTCCCAGCGAGGCAGAGAGGACCCTACAGCAGGCCTTCCTCATCAGCCTGAACGCCGCTGCTGAACGCGACCGACTGCAGATCCAGCAGCGGAGCGAAGAAGAGCATATACGTCTAGAAATAAGACGCATTCAGAGGGAAGAGAATGTGGCCCGAGACCGAGCAGACAGCCAGCGAGCAGCTGCTGGTGCTCTACGGGACGCAGAGCGCGACAGACAGCAAGCGCAACTAATAGAACAGCTGATCAGACGGACAACACCCTCTCCCTCCGCCAGAGGCTCCAGGAACTCGTCTAGACACACCTCCAGGGCGGCATCCCCTAGCCGAGTAAACAACCCTGAACTTGACCAACAGACGAGGTCTATACCCCCCACAGACCACCTCCCCCCACCGGTCCAAGCGAGACCTAGCAACCGGGAAGGAGCAGCATATCCTGTGGAGAGGCTAAACCAGAGACTACAAGCACTGGATGACCTAACTGAAGACGAAGAGGAAGAGGAGGAGAACCACGCCCGACGACAGCACAGTACTCTACCGGACCAGGAGGTCCGGTACAGCCCAGGCTATACTCCCGCGGAGCTGCGCTACAGACCCCCGACTCTATACCCGGGTGAGCACGACGCACGACCCGCACCGAGGAACAGCACCTGGACAAGCGGGCCATGGTACACCGCCGGTACCAGCCCATACCAAGGAGCGGGAGGAGACTCGCCTAGGAGGCCTCTCCCCCAACGCTCGCCGATGTATCCACAGTCAGCGTCATACATTGGCACGCCTATGGTACCCGACTTCACCCAAGAGAACCGGGCCCAGTATACAGAACTCCGCATGTGTCTGGAGACCATGTTGGTGGATGTATTGGATGAACGCCATAAATACGCCATCCTACTGAAGCACTTAAAGGTACCCCGCGCACATAATATAGCGCTCGCCTACGCGACTTCCACCACCCCATACACAGCAGCGCTGGTAGCATTGGACCAGAGGTATGGGCGCATATGGGATTACGTGATCCAGGAGATCCGACACATCGACCGCTTACCCCCAGCAATAGACAATCGAGCACTGGACGACCTGTCCATCAGAGTGCAGTCCCTGGTAGGGATGTTGGGAGCGCAGAGAGAGAAGGGGAGGCATGAACTTTACGCCAACTCAAATGTGGAAAGGATCTTGGAGAAGCTGCCGCCCGCTCGACAGGAGCGTTTTAGGCGGCAGAGAGACCACCGAGACCCGAATGGCCCCGAACCGAACCTCCTCGATCTAGCCGACTTCCTGGCGAGAGAAGTCAGCAGCCTACGGCTAGATACATTCGGACGGAGCACCCCTGGCTCCAGAGAAGGAACCAGACGACTAAATGATGGAAGAAGATCGGTGACTGTGATGCACCAATCGGAGTCAGTACCGAGCAGCAGGAGCCACAGTACCCCCTCCAGAACGGAGAAGTGGAAGATAGTGTGCCCCTACTGTGAGAAAGAACACTGGCTAGCGCAATGTGACTCCTTCCCCAAGCTGAACGCGGAGGAAGCAAGTCAATGGATAAAGTCCAACAAGCGCTGTTTTCGCTGTGCGCGCTCACACATGGCAGCCGAATGCCGCTTAAAGAAAAGGTGCACCAAGTGCGATGGAGCCCATCTGGACATACTTCACGACAGTAACAGACGGCGCCCTTCACCCGCACCATCCAGCAGCAAAGCGAGCGTCATGTACATCGATCCCGCCAGCAGCAGTGGAGCCCGAGTACTCCTAAAAGTAGTGCGTGTGACACTAAGCTACCAGAATAAAGTCCTGGACACTTACGCCGTCCTCGATGACGGGTCAGAGAAGACCCTTCTGCTCGCCTCCGCTGCGGCCCAGCTAGGGCTGCGGGGAAGCGAAACCCAAATGACAATTCGGACAATAAGACGAGATTTGAAGACGATAAAGGGCGAGAATGTCTCATTCTCTATCGCAGCAAGCGGCCAGCCTGAGCGACGGTACCAGATTACAGACGCTTTCACCAGCCAAGAAATAGGACTGTCGCGGTACACATACCCCGTCGCCAAGCTGATGGAGAAATATGCACATCTGCGCAAGTTACCGATCCCGCTCATAGACAATGCTATGCCGACCCTGTTGATAGGCTCCGACCATGCAGACCTCATTGTCCCGATAGACCGGGTTCATACCGGACCCTGAGGCTGTCCTGCAGCAGTCGAGACCCGTTTGGGATGGACTCTCCAAGGCCCGCTCGCCAAATCTCTCAACCGAAGTACAGCCACTAGATGTCTCCACTCCCGAGTCACAGAGGGAGAAACCGCACTCCTGCAACACGTAGAGCGGCTATGGACCTTGGAACAAATGCCCTTTAAGAACGGAAAGAAAGACATTCGCTCTAAAGATGACATTTACGCCATTCACCTCCTCGAGACAGGGACCAAGAGAGTCCCGGTCAACGGCGTGTTGAGATACGCCACGCCACTCCTG
The DNA here is from genome assembly GCF_963971535.1 of Notolepis coatsorum. NCBI lineage: Eukaryota > Metazoa > Chordata > Actinopteri > Aulopiformes > Paralepididae > Notolepis > Notolepis coatsorum. The sequence continues at coordinate 89,036,949 of NC_140170.1, read as the reverse complement.
CGGCGAGAAGGAATGCCTACTTTCCACGCCAAGACAGACGCCACAGAACGGTACCTGCTGAACACGGAGCGGCGCTTAGCCAAGAACCCCGCCCAAGAGAGTGTATACCGCGCCGAGATTGAGAAGCTCATCACAGCGGGACACGTCACAAAGATGGACATTAAAGAGGCTGACCAGACCACTGAATCGTGGTACGTGCCTCACCACAAGGTCCATCACAACGGTAAAGACCGCATAGTATTTAACTGCAGCTACCAGATCGGATCCCAAAATCTGAATAAAGAGTTACTGCCCGGTCCCACACCCGGCCCCTCCCTACTCGGCGTTCTACTCCGCTTCCGCCAGGAAAAGGTGGCCATCAGCGGGGACATTAAAGGAATGTTCCTGCAGGTGAGATTAGTAGAGGAGGACAAGCCCCTGTTACGGTTCCTATGGAGAGAGAAGCCAGGAGATGAGCACCCAGCCATCTACCAATGGGAAGTCCTCCCCTTCGGAACGACGTGCAGCCCCTGCTGTGCTACATTTGCACTACAGAAACATGTAGCAGAGGACCCAGCAGCGGACGAAGAGGTCCGACACAGCGTAAAGAACAGCTTCTACGTAGACAACTGTCTACAAAGCCTTTCAACCCAGGAAGAAGCCGAGGCTCTCCTGATTAAACTCCGCGCCTCATTGATCAAAGGCGGCTTTGATCTCAGGCAGTGGGCCAGCAGCGATCCGCAAGTACTGCGCAGCCTCTCCTCCGAGGACAAGGCAGCCAGCAGCGAGACCTGGATGGCTACAATCCCGGGAGAAGCCCAGGAGATGACCCTGGGATTGGTGTGGCGATTCAAAACAGATTCGCTTCACTACAGACACAAGCCCCTGACTACGGAGCAGGGAAGGCCGGCGGCGGCGCCGACCACCAGACGGAGTGTGTACACAACACTCGCCCGACAATATGACCCGCTAGGATGTATTCTACCGTACACCACCAGGGCAAAAATGATTGTACGAGCATTGTGGGACAAGGACCAGGGCTGGGACGACCCCATTCCCGCACACCTTAGATCCACCTGGAGAGAGTGGGAGATGGAGCTCCACTCACTCCCAGGCGTTAATATGCGCCGAAGCTACTTCCCACCCACGGTGAGGCCAGAGACATGTAAAATGGACTTACACGTCTTCAGTGACGCCTCAGAGGTCGCATACGGATCAGTAGCCTACTTGCGGGCCCAAGAAGAGGGGGGAGAGATCTACACAGCATTTGTCCTCGCCCGCTCGAGAATAGCCCCACGCAAGCAACAATCTATCCCACGCCTAGAGCTCTGCGCAGCCCTAGCCGGAGCGCACCTAGCCACGCTCATCCAACGTGAGCTCACCATACCGGTGTCTAGAACAATCCTGTGGTCAGATTCCACGACAGTACTCGCCTGGATCAAATCGGACTCATGCAAGTACAAAGTCTTCGTGGGAGTCAGAGTCACCGAGATTCAAGACTTAACCGAAGAGTTAACCGGAGAAACAGAGTGGCGCTACGTTGATACAAAACAGAACCCAGCTGACGTCATCACCCGGGGAATGCCCCTAGATGACCTCACCCGTCGCAATGTCTACAGTGACGGCCCAGCATTCCTAAAGCTCCCGGAAGGAGAGTGGCCCACGCCTATCCCGAGGGAAGCCAGTCAGGAGGAGGCTGAGAATAAGAAGCCTGTGTCCTGTGGATTGAGCACTGTTATCTCCGCAGACCCCAACATAGATGATTGCACTACCATAGAGAGTGCACAACAAAGGACATTCCTACTGCACTACCTACCGTCTCTACAGACCCGCCAGAAGTGGGTAAAGGAGAGAGACAATTTGACAGAAGGAACAGTCGTCATGATTATTGATCAATCACTGCCCAGAGCTATGTGGCCGGCCGGCCGCGTAAGCAAAGTGATCACCGGTGCCGACGGCAAGGTCCGAGCAGCTGAAGTGCTTGTCCAGGGTCGCACTTACACCCGTCCCGTGGCGAGGCTCATAGAACTGCCCCGACTCCCAGACACAATCGATGATGACCATGACCCTATAACCCTATGACTTTGTGAAGTTGACTGACCCCTACAGCAAACCCTTATGTGTAAATAGTAGTGCTGTCAGGCGATTAAAAAAATTAATCTAATTAATTACAGGATTTGTAATTAATTAATCTAATTAATCGCATTTTAATCGCATAACCATTTTATGCCTGATATTCTATATTCTATAATCATATTTCAAATTGCATGTGTCCGGATGGCAGAATTCAGTACTGTATCTACAAAACCTTCTGTTTGATCATCTTCCATCTATTAATTTGCTTAGATTTTTCAGGTCTGGTCAATTTGAGCATGGTGTTATTCACAGTCAAAGATAACAAAAAAATATTGATATTCTCATTTGGTTCATTACAATTTACTCAAAATAAAATTTTCATTCAATCAATCACAGCGCAGATTGAGTGATTGAATGAAAATGTTATTAACAGATTGCAGAATGGGTACAATACAGTACGGCTCAATACACACAATTGTTAAGGGGATGCAGATCAGAGAAAGACTTTCGTCTTGTTTACATCAGGGTCCCCCATTTTCAATTCATAATGAATTGTAAGTAAGGGTGCAACTTGCACTGTGCAATTCATTCTTTGTGGATCTAGCCCACAGTATTTCTGACACTGGGAATACATTCCCTGAGATTCATAGATGTCCCTAGAATCAGATACCAAGAACATGCAAATGGACCATATTAAAAAACATCTGTAAATGTGTATTCTACATTCTTATGGAATGAATGAGATACAAAAAAAATATTATAAAAAAAAAAAAAAAAAAAAAAACTTTTTTTTTGTAATTAATTTTGAGTTAATTTTCATAACGCGATAATTTGCTGTGTAATTAATTAATCTAATTAACGCGATAAACTGACAGCCCTAGTAAATAGACAACGCGATTAATCTGTCTCTGCTTAACTGATTAGGTCTGGGACCAATCAGGGGGTGGCTGTTGTGAAGGGCCAGATTAAACCGAATATATATATTTATTTATATATATATATTTAATTGTATTTGTATATTCTCTAATATTCCCTGATATCCCTTGTATATTCCTTGTACAATATGCATTGAATATCCATTCTAGCCTACTGAACATCCCATAATAGTCTCCATTCTACTATTGGTCGAGACCTTGGTGCCAGGCTGCCATACCCCCCAGACCCAGTTCAAACGTACCGCTCAACATGTACGAACAAGTCCTAGTTCCGCGTAGGAATCTGGCTACCGCACCACTAACGGTACTATTTGTTCATAGTGCGTATATATACTGCGCTACTAAAGTAGGACTTCCTTTTTAGTCCAGTTTCTTACCCTCCAATAGAGTGACAGACGTAAAGCCTCCCCGCGACGCCACGTGTGGGAGTAAGGCCAAGTTCGGCCTACCATCGGTATTGAGACATCGTGTATATTAATATTTGGGTGGTCATATTTGGCACTGTATCGTCGAGTTGGACGTAGTCTATTAAGCTAATAATAGTCTATTCATATGTAGTGCTTCGTGCGGTGAGAATACTATCGTAGTCAGTACCCCATCGTTTCGGGCAGAGAACTGGCTGCTTATCCAGGATGGTCGACCCCATGTGAGACTGCATCCGAGGAGCCCCAGAGCCGACGAGCGAGTGGACCTGCATACCGGATTATTCTACCGACGACAGCCCGCCTTCCCAGGCACGGATTATGCTTTGTGTACAGTGATTATTCCATGGATAAAGACCCCCGACACTGCCGTGTGTTGGGAACCCCCCCCCTGGAGAGGACGCAAGGTGAGGAGACGCTCTGCAAGACGAGGTCGCTTCACGTCTCTCCCCCGTGGACCGGAGGAAGCCGGCTCACAGAGAGTCCAACTGCTTTCATCTGTGGTCCAAGGATCGCTGGCGCACCGAGCTGCACGACTGTGGGTTCACCCAGGATACCCTTGGCCAGACGGGGCAGCCGGACTCTACCCCCCCCCCCCTACTCCTGTTGTCTTACAAGCGACCGGATTACCCCCCTAGTGTATCCAGTCTTATAATCATTAAAGTATCATTGCTGTTATTCCTTAACTATTCCAGGTCGTATATTTACCGCCTGCGCCACCAGAGATTGGACATTCTCCATTGATATACCAACGAATACTCTTTGCCATAAAAGTGCATCCTATTTCAAATCATAAATGTAATTAAGTGCTTGCTCTACATACCATTGCTATGTAGTAATAAACGCAGACTTCGACTTCGTACATTTGTGTTGGATCCGTTTCATCTACGTGGGAGTGTTTACCATAATATATTTATGCCTCGTACTGGGTGGCCAGAATCTAAAGTACAAAGGTAGTGGTAGTAAGTATCATATCTAGTAATACAGTCAGGGAATTGTACCCCTCAGTTACAATCACTATGTATCTGTGCAGTATCAGTACTTGGATATATTTTTGTTTTATTTGCACATATAGTAATTTAATGATTTGAATCCTCTCTCTCTCTTACAACATACTGGGTTACCTTTTAACCCAATTCCAATATTTCAGGTTTCAAATCATTATGTGTCTTTAGGAAATGTATTTGGTACGAGTCCCAAGGGAAACAGGAATCAACAAGTGTATCTAGGAAATGTATCGATTGGATTTATTCCATGGCATTTGTTAAACATCGAGTCTCAGAATAAAAATGGAATCAAAGACACTGGTGCTCAAGTTTAACGTGGGAAACAGGAATCAACATTTTATTATTGACCATCAGTTAGCTGCAGTGACTGAAACTTAATCTTGGATTATGCCACCAGGTTACAAAAAAGTTATTTGTCAGGTCATGATATTGTTTTAAAGGGAGTAATCTGGTTGCAGATGTCAGGGAAGCTAGATCTATAATAATAAAAAAAAATTACCTATTCACCAAAGCTTTTTAATACACTCTGCTGCTTGGACTCATTGCATCCAGACTGTGGTTGTTCTGCACTATTGCATTATTTGACTCAGTCTATTCTATTTGACTATTTTATTACCTTCTATTTTAAAAAATACTGCCAGACACCATTGAGTTGATTGAATATATGTCCTGCTGTGTGAACTTTGTAATGAAAGTGAAGCACTGCTCTGGGCTTTCTTATTATTTATTGTGACTAAAACGAATACAACTTTAAGTAGACAACCAAGATAGTAGCAAGCCACTAAGGATATATGCATACCTGACTGTCTTGCTTCCTGTCTGTGCAGTGTTTGCATACCCCCACACAATTTACACATGAAACTATACAGTGACAATGGAAATACCAGAGCCAATGGCCCAGTCATATGCAATAAGCATTTGTAAAGCTGCTATAGCAAGTGAGATACAGTGGCCACACCCATCTCATGATAGATTTGCAATTGATAAATCAATATTAGAGACTGACATATCTGTAGTACCTGTGTCTCTCTGTTTAACAACATTACAGATTATACTTTTAAGCCTGAGCCATATTTTCAGAAATATTGTGTCTGTTACTATGCTTGAGTAAATTGTAATGAACCAAAGGAACATAATGTTAACATTTTGACTGCTGTTTTGATAGGGTTAGGGTCTTTACTCTTTAAATTTGAAAAATAAATGCAACATTAATTAATACAGACTGTATTGATCTATTTACGATGTGATATTAATTCCGTCCCAGTACCGGGCCTGTCAGGCTTAAAGTGAATCTGCTCCAAGATTGGGTTTGAAAACAGGTCAACTTTAGTTAAAATACTGTTCACTTGCCTGCAATATTGTGGTTGTGCCTGTCATTGTACAAATAAACTTATATATATATTGAAGACAAATAAAGAACAGACATTCGGGCATGTTTAGACTGGTTTTCTTGGAAACAAAGAAAAAAATCACAGAAAATAAGAGAGGCTCTGCAATGCCATGAAAACAAACTAATACATAATTGTACTTACAGATGTTGTGGTGTCCACAGTTTTATCTCTGACCAGATGGTCTTTAGTAGAAAGTCTTGGTCCAGTAGACAATGTGTTCTGCCACAGAGAGGTGTTCAAGTCAACCGGCAGACTATCCAGTCTTGATGGTTGAATGAGTACTTCAGTCTGGAAAACAGCCCTGTTCTTATACAAGAGAGAATAGTTTAGCATTTAGCCGCTTGGAACTGATTGGCCAAAAACAAGAGACACCTCCCTCATCAAACTGATATTTCCTCCTCCAATCGTCTTGGAAGACAACACTTTGTACAATCACTATGTATCTGTGCAGTATCAATACTTGGATATATTTTTGTTTTATTTGCACATATTGTAATTTAATGATTTTAATCCTCTCTCTCTCTCTTACAACATACTGGGTTACCTTTTAACCCAATTCCAATATTTCAGGTTCCAAATCATTATGTGTCTCTAGGAAATGTATTTGGTACGAGTCCCAAGGGAAACAGGAATCAACAAGTGTATCTAGGAAATGTATCGATTGGATTTATTCCATGGCATTTGTTAAACATCAGTTAGCTGCAGTGACTGAAACTTAATCTTGGATTATGCCACCAGATTACAAAAAAGTAATTTGTCAGGTCATGATATTGTTTTAAAGGGAGTAATCTGGTTGCAGATGTCAGGGAAGCTAGATCTATAATAATAAAAAAAAAATTACCTCTTCACCAAAGCTTTTTAATACACTCTGCTGCTTGGACTCATTGCATCCAGACTGTGGTTGTTCTGCACTATTGCATTATTTGACTCAGTCTATTCTATTTGACTCTTTTATTATCGTCTATTTTAAAAATGACTGTCAGACACCATTGAGTTGATTGAATATATGTCCTGCTGTGTGAACTTTGTAATGAAAGTGAAGCACTGCTCTGGGCTTTCTTATTATTTATTGTGACTAAAACTAATACAACTTTAAGTAGACAACCAAGATAGTAGCAAGCCACTAAGGAGATATGCATACCTGACTGTCTTGCTTGCTGTCTGTGCAGTGTACTGCATACCCCCACACAATTTACACATGAAACTATACAGTGACAATGGAAATACCAGAGCCAATGGCCCAGTCATATGTAATAAGCATTTGTATAGCTGCTATAGCAAGTGAGATACAGTGGCCACACCCATCTCATGATAGATTTGCAATTGATAAGTCAATATTAGAGACTGACATACCTGTAGTACCTGTGTCTCTCTGTTTAACAACATTACAGATTATACTTTTAAGCCTGAGCCATATTTTCAGAAATATTGTGTCTGTTACTATGCTTGAGTAAATTGTAATAAACCAAAGGAACATAATGTTAACATTTTGTCTGCTGTTTTGATAGGGTTAGGGTCTTTACTCTTGAAAAATAAACGCAACATTAATTAATACAGACTGTATTGATCTATTTACGACGTGATATTAATTCCGTCCCAGTACCGGGCCTGTCAGGCTTAAAGTGAATCTGCTCCAAGATTGGGTTTTAAAACAGGTCAACTTTAGTTAAAATACTGGGCAGTTGCCTGCAATATTGTGGTTGTGCCTGTCATTGTACAAATAAACTTATATATATTAGAGACAAATAAAGAACAGACATTCGGGCATGTTTAGACTGGTTTTCTTAGAAACAAAAATAAAATCACAGAAAATAAGAGAGGCTCTGCAATGCCATGAAAACAATCTAATACATAATTGTACTTACAGATGTTGTGGTGTCCACAGTTTTATCTCTGACCAGATGGTCTTTAGTAGAAAGTCTTGGTCCAGTAGACAATGTGTTCTGCCACAGAGATGTGTTCAAGTCAACCGGCAGACTATCCAGTCTTGATGGTTGAATGAGTACTTCATTCTGGAAAACAGCCCTGTTCTTATACAAGAGAGAATAGTTTAGCATTTAGCCGCTTGGAACTGATTGGCCAAGAACAATAGACACCTCCTCCATCAAACTGATATTTCCTCCTCCAATCATCTTGGAAGACAACACTTTGTACAATCACAACCGAACTGCCATTGGATTTAACGTTATTAGCTATTAGCCCATTATCTCGGCTTCCAGGAAATATACTAGACCATATATACTATATCCGGTATAATGCTTATATTCACGGCGCTATAAAATGAGAACGTATTGATGCATTTTTTTTCTTTAAGCCATTTTGAAGGGACGGTTTATGGTCTCAATTCACAATGAGAATGGACAGTATAAGTATAAGAAAATATAGATTTAGCTCTACAAACAGCCCCACGTCTGTTTACATTTCCCGGTCCTCTTGAGATTAATTAGACTCATCCCAGTGGCCGCGAAAGTGTTAACAGCACGGGTTCTAGCCAATTCAGCCTATAGGTAATAATTTGTACATCGTTGCCTGTTATTGAGTGCAGGATCTAGCCAATTAACCTATATCTAAACTCCTACTATTTGGCAATTCGCCTGATAATGAGAAAACTTAAAAGATTGATTATTTTTATTCTGTGATTCTCCGTGAACTTTTTTGCGTCTGCCAACATGTTACTTTCCTCCCCGTCATTCTCTCCTTCTGGCAGTGGTACACAATTTCACATTTTGTTAACATGTTGCAGTTCTACTCACCTTCAGCTTTTGAAGAAAGGAAACTCAGTGTTTGAAGAAAATAGCGATGTCCTCCTTAGTTGTTTGAAGAGTTCTGCTGTCGAGGTCCAAAAGTTGTTTGTTTCTTTTTTGTTGGTTCGGTCTTAATTCTGGTTTATCGTCCCCTGGTTTCTGGCACCATTAATGATGTTACAAATCAGCTGTGACTTTGTAAACAACGATGGCAACTGATCAATTCACGGCAAGAAAGTAGACGCTTGGATACAGGTTTGAAAGTCAATGGCTTCAGGTTCTCAGTCGATTTATTCAGCAGGGCATCAGCGGTAGAATACAGCAAATTCACAGGATACAAAAGAATCTCTCAGTGACACGGACAGCTTGGGTCTGTAGTGTGTTCTAATGTCGAGACTGCTCAGTATTTAAACACTTTCTCGACCCCCGTACCTGGTACTGGAGTCGACTGGTCCACATAGCATAATGACAATAAATTTATTTGATCACAAAGGCTGACTTTCGTTCTATTAACATGGTAATTCACTTATTCTGGCTCCTGTGTGGAGGGTAATCTTGTTCCACCGGTATGTGGGTCCTCAATGTTTTAGTTTTGTGTGCGTGTGTGTGTGTGTGTGTGTGTGTGTGTGTGTGCGCGTGCATGCGTGTGTGTGTGTGTGTGTCACATGCATATTCTAGTGTGTGTCTCTCTCGTCGTTCATCAGGTATACTACAAAACTGGTTCCTGGGTGGGGGTGAGATAGTGTGTGTGTGTGTGTGTGTGTGTGTGTGTGTGTGTGTGTGTGTGTGTGCGTGCGTGCGTGCGTGCGTGCGTGTGTGTGTCACATGCATATTCTAGTGTGTGTCTCTCTCGTCGTTCATCAGGTTTACAACAAAACTGGTTCCTGGGTGGGGGTGAGATAGTGTGTATAGTGTGTGTTGTGTGTGTGTGTGTGTGTGTGTGTGTGTGTGTGTGTGTGTGTGTGTGTGCCAACTTAATCAGGTTTACAAAGCTCAAGCCAAACTGTGGTCAACTAGCCATTCTGAATAATGCTATAATACTGTTGAATAACTATTACTAATCAATCAAAAATACACTATAATATCAAATCTATTGGCCATATGAACATAAAATATTACTTCAATGCCATAGCATTTTTCTGTTTCTGTCAATCTGTTTTTGAAGGGTTGGTCATTGGCAATGCATTTCATATTTCCAAGTATAGTAGTGGAGTTAACCTCAGCCAGCAGTGTTAATTCAGATCAACTCCTGTAACAGCCCCTCCCTGTCACTAAGGGTGTGCCTCAGGGCTCCATATTAGGTCCAACACTATTTTATATATACTGTATATATAAATGACTTAGCCAGCTTTGTTGGGGACTCTTCCATTCATTTGTATGCTGACAACACTATTCTGTACACATTTACATTTTACATTTAGTCATTTAGCTGACGCTTTTATCCAAAGCGACTTACATGTTCTGTACGACAAGCCATCAGGAAGGGCACAACTCTATCAGCTGAGCAACAATGTTCATCAAAGTGTTGAGTGCTACAGTGTAGGTTAGTTTATTAGGACAAGTGCATGGCAGTAAGGTTAGTTAGTTTTTTTTTTTCTTCTTTTTTTTCAGATAATGGTACACCACTGGCCCCTCCCCAGATAATGGTACACCACTGGCCCCTCCCCAGATAATGGTACACCACTGGCCCCTCCCCAGATAATGGTACACCACTGGCCCCTCCCCAGTTGCACTTTGCTGTTACAATCTAGTTTCAACAGCATCCAACAGGCCTTCTCCTCCTTACGCCTTATGTTGAACACCTCCAAGACCAAGGTCATGTGGTTCGGTAAAAAGGGTTCTGTGCCCATTTCACCTCCCCATATAAAAACCCTCAACGGAATGATCCTAGAGCAGATATCTGAATATAAATACCTGGGTATATGGCTGGACAACACTCACACTGTCTTTTCCCCATCATATTAACAAGTTGCAAGCGAAGGTCAAATAAAAAATTGGTTTTCTGTACAATATGTGCTCTTCTTTCACTTTTTCTGCTAGACTCACTATGGTTGAAAAATGACTATTCTTCCCATGCTAGACTATGGTGACACCATCTACCGATCTGCTTACAAAACTATACTCTGCAGAAGCTTGATGTTCTCTATCACTCTAAACTGGCCATCCTTACACACCCGTCGTGAAATACACTGGTTTATGTTAATCTATAAAACGTACGGTTGTGTTTTGTTTAAAGACACTTACCCCCTAATTGCTCCTGATGAGCAGGTAGGTTGGCACCTTGCATGGTTGCCGCCGCCATCGGTGTGTGAACGTCTGAGTGAATGGGTAAAACGTGAGGAACAAATTGTAAAGCGCTATGTAAATGAAGCCATTTACACACACACACACGCACGTTTTATTTTTTTTGAACAAAAAGGGCGGGAAAACATAACGCAGATTAAACAGAGCTTTGCCCATCTAATGATTTCATTTTTTTTGCGTTGCCTTTAACCCATTGCAGATTACAGTACCAAAACATTTACTTTGACAAAGTTAGGAGGAGTGAGTGCACCGTTCCTGGAGATACTGCAAGACTAGGTCGATGCGTGGAGTGGACGGAGTCAAGTCAAGTCAAGAGATTTATTTGTCACAGCATTCAAGTATACAATGAAATGCGGGTGGTCTTGCCCGCAACGATGTGCAAATAACATATAATAGAATCAACATTGTGCAATAAACAAGTAACATTGTGCAATAAACAAGTAACATGTTAGGGTATATCGGTATATGTACATAAGTTATTTACAGAGCATGGAGGACATACTAGGTCCTTTGGTAGTGTCTTCCTGTACATGCTAATTTATACAATCTCCGGTTATACTATACTATTTTTAAAGTGACTGTGGTCATGTGAAAGTGGCTGCTAGTGTGTGAGCGTGTGTGAGCGTGTACAGTATGTGTGTTGTGTGTGTGCTCATGTGTGCTTGTGTGTGGAGAGTTCAGTGTTCAGGGCTCTGATGGCCTGGGGGAAGAAGCTGAGCCGAAGTCTCTCTGTCCTAGCAGCTGGTGTTCGCAGGCGTCTGCCTGACCTGAGCAGCATGAACAGGCTGTTGTTGGGGTGGTGTGGGTCTTTCATTATTCTGCAGGCTCTGGATTTGCACCTCTTGTTGTATAGAACCTGCAGGGGTGGTAGTGCAATACCCGTGGTACGCTCGGCTGAGCGCACCACTCTCTGTAGGGCCTTCTTGTCCTGTGCCGTGCTGTTTCCATACCAGGCAGTGATGTTTCCAGTCAAGATGCTCTCTACAGCTCCGGAGTAGAAGGACTGGAGTATCTTCCCAGATATTCTGAACTTCCTTAACTGTCTCAGATGGTAGAGGCGTTGCTTCGCCTTTTTTACGACTGAGTCTATGTGTGTTGTCCATGTCAGATCCTCTGCGATGTGGACCCCCAGGTACTTAAAGCTGCTCACCCTGTCCACGGTAGCCCCGTTAATCCTCAGTGGTGTGTAGGGCTGTCTTAAATGCTTCGAAGCTTCGAACGTTCGATTCGATGGCACAAGCTTCGAACATTAAAAAAAAATCGAAGTTTAACTTCAACTTTTTTTTTACTTCGATTTGTGTGTGTGTGTAGGTGTGTGTGTGTGTGTGTGTGTGTGTGTGTGTGTGTGTGTGTGTGTGTGTGTGTGTGTGTGTGTGTGAACTACCCATCCCAGTTAGGACAGCCGAATCCCGTCCAATCTTTCGCCGTCGACTAAAGACTCACTTCTTCAACCATTATCTGAAATGATAAAAAAAAAAAAAAAAAAATCTAACCGTGACTAACCTTACTGTCATGCACTTGTCCTAATAAACTAACCTACACTGTAACACGCAACACTTTGATGAACATTGTTACTCAGCTGATAGAGTTGTACCCTTCTTGCTGTCTTGTCGTACAGAACTTGTAAGTCGCTTTGGATAAAAGCGTCAGCTAAATGACTAAATGTAAGTGTGTGTGTGTGTGTGTGTGTGTGTGTGTGTGTGTGTGTGTGCGTGTAGGTGTGTGTGTAGGTGTGTGTGTAGGTGTGTGTGTGTGTGTGTGTGTGTGTGTGCGCGCACCTTGTAGAATTCCACACATAAGAAAGAAAGATACTGGGATGAATAAACAAAATAGGAAATAAAATGTAGAAATGCATGCAATACATAAATAAATATGAATCTCCATATATGAAATATAACATTTAGATAAGGTGCTACTGAGATGTTTTGGTGAGTTCTTTGTTTTTTTGTGGAAGTTGCCCTTCTTAAAAATGCATGAACATTCACTGATAATTGGTCTGTAGTGGAGTCTACAAGGTCTACATTGCCGGACCATGTAGAATCCGGACCTTGTAGACTGACATAATTCTGTGCATAGTTTAGTCTACACAGGCCATATTTCAAATAATCAAAATCTTACTTCATTCATCTTAAACATTCTTGATTTGGGGGATTGGTAGTTCCCATGAAATCTGAAGTTGTTCAAACGACAACAGCGATCCACCTTGAATTAAATCACACAGCCGAGTGAAACCTTGTTGGATGCGTCAGTCACGAAAGGGGCTACTTAATTAATTAATCCAACCCACTTTATTTATAGAGCACATTTAAAAACAACAACGTTTACGAAAGTGCTGTACAAGTCCCACAACATAAGATACATTTTTTTTTTTTTTTTTTTTTTTTTTTTTCGAAGCTTCGAATTAAAATCGAAGCTCGGCCCCGAAGCTTCGATTGCCAAAAAAAGCTTCGAAGGTCAGCCCTAGTGGTGTGTGTGTCTCCTGCTGTCCTCTCCTATAATCCACGATCAGCTCCTTGGTTTTACCAATGTTCAGGAGCAGGCTGTTGTCCTGGCACCAGCGTTCCAGTACCTCAACCTCCTCCCGGTAGGCCTTCTCGTCGTTGTCCGAGATCAGCCCCACCACCACTGTGTCGTCCGCAAACTTCACTATGGAGTTGGAGCTGAACTTAGCCACACAGTCATGTGTGTATAGTGAGTACAGCAGGGGGCTCAGAACACAGCCCTGGGGGGACCCGATGCTCAGTGTAACTGAGGGGTACAATTCCCTGACTGTATTAATAAGTATGGTATCATTAAACCACTACCGTCTTATGTACATTACTACTGGCCAATCCATACAGTACACGAGTATATGATGAGAACACCTCCACAATGACACGGTTTCCACACAAATCTGGGTTAAGAATATTTATTAGCAGCAAGAATACATAATATACTTTACTTTCAATGCGCTTATAAGGCAAAGGAATGTGCGTAGGCAAATCAGTAACGAATGTCCATTCTCATATTACGCAGGAGATGATAATACAACCTGAATATTAGGAATTATATCTATGGTACTCTGGGGAGGCAGCGGGAGATTCTGGTAGGGGGTTCCCACCGGTTGTAAGCCAGCAGGGGGAGGAAATGTTCGAATGCAAAGTCTGGATCAGCGGGGACTCAATAAGCTCCTGCTATGGGAGGCGGTATATTACTCCCTGATCGGCAGACGAAAGCAACAGCTGTAATCCCAGTATGCGTGCAGCACAGGTGAAAGCCGGCCAGCCTCTCCTTGAGACGGGCTCGAGTGATGCTCCTCACGTCACGGGTAAATCCCACAGTAGTGGGGTGTAGACGATTCTTATCCGCTCCAACAGCCTGGTCCAAAGCAATAATAATAATAATCCAGCCGGAAAGGGGCTCTGCATTCACCGGTGTAGATTCTCCGGTGCGCGGTACTTCACATTAGCTAGGTTGAACTTGACGTTATTCCACTAAGCTCTGACACTTTACTATCCTATTCGCACGCGGCTATAAGTGCTCTATTTAGATGCACGGTTGCTCACTTCACTTGGTCTTTGACTCGTGATGAAGGCTCCACTAGTAAGGAGCGAACGATACGTTGAACAAACGTATTAGGATAAGACAAGACTCTATTTTTGGGGCAAAACGGGCCCTACTTCACCACACGTCGTATCGTGGGTGAGGCTTCACTTGGGTAACTCGAACTACTTCTGTATTCACCTGCGCCATATTTATATGTTAGGCGAATAAACTAGTACCAGCCTTATTCCTGTCTCGTAGTCTTGGGCAGAACCGGGCATGTTGAGACAAGCCTTGACGGTGGCTTTGAACTCGACTCTGGGGGTATGGCAATGGCGCTGGTGGAACGCTATCCAATAAGAGAACGAAATATTATGGTCTGTACTAGGTTAAAGGGATATTCCGTGTATATGTACAAAGAATACACAAGGGATATCAGACGATATACAAATAGTATACATGGGATCTCAAGCAATAAATATATATATTCGGTTTAATCTGACCCTTTGTAACAGCCGCCTCCTAATTAGTCCCACCTAATTAGATAAGCAGAGACAGATTAGCCGCACTGTCCACTACTCAATGTCCGTTGTGAGGGTAGGGCAGTTCACAAAGTCAGGGGTCATGGTTGTTGTAACTGAGGGGTACAATTCCCTGACTGTATTACTAGATATGATACTTACTACCACTACCTTTGTACTTAATATTCGGCCACCCAGTACACGGCATAAATATATTATGATGAACACTGTCACGTAGATGAAACGGATCCAACACAAATGTACGAATTAGAAATAGGTCTTTATTTCTACACAGCGATGGTGTGTAGAGCAAGCACTTAATCAAATCAATCACATTTATGAATGGAATTAGTATGCACTTTTATGGCAAGAGTATTCGTCGGTATATCAATAGAGAATGTCCAATCTCTGAAGGCGCAGGTGGTACATATACGACCTGGAATAGTTTAAGGAATAACAGCAATGATACTTTAATGATTATATACTGGATACACTAGGGGGGGGTTAATCCGGTCGCTTGTAAGCCGACAGGAGTAGGAAGGGGGGGGGGTAGAATCCGGCTGCCTCATCCGGCCAAGGGTATCCCAGGTGAACCCACTGTAGTGCCGTTCAATGCGCCGGCGATCCTTGGACCACAGATGAAAGCAGATGGACTCTTTGTGGGCCGGCTCTCTCCGGTCTACGGGGGAGAGACGTGAAGCGACCTCGTCTTGCAGAGCGTCTGCTCACCTTGCGTCCTCTCCAGGGGGGGGGGTTCCAACACACGGCAGTGTCGGGGGTCTTTATCCATGGAATAATCAACGTACACAAAGCATAATCCGTGCCTGGGAAGGCGGGCTGTCGTCGGTAGAATAATCCGGTATACAGGTCCACTCGCTCGTCGGCTCTGGGGCTCCTCGGGTGCAGCTTCACGTGGGGTCAACCACCCTGGATAAGCAGCCAGTTCTCTGCCCGAAACGATGGGGTACTGACTACGGTAGTATTCTCACCGCACGAAGCACTATATATTAACAGACTATTATTAGCTTAATAGACTACGTCCAACTCGACGATATAGTGCCAAATATGACTATTCAAATATTAATATACACGATGTCTCAATACCGATGGTAGGCGAACTTGGCCTTACTCCCACACGTGGCGTCGCGGGGAGGCTTTACGTCTGTGACTCTATTGGAGGGTAAGAAACTGGACTGAAAAGGAAGTCCTACTTTAGTAGCGCAGTATATATACGCATTATGAACAAATAGTCCCATTAGTGGTGCGGTAGTCAGATTCCTACACGGAACTAGGACTTGTTCGTACATGTGGAGCGGTACGCTTGAACTGGGTCTGAGGGGTATGGCAGCCTGGCACCAAGGTCTCGACCAATAGTAGAATGGAGACTATTATGGGATGTTCAGTAGGCTAGAATGGATATTCAATGCATATTGTACAAGGAATATACAAGGGATATCAGGGAATATTAGAGAATATACAAATACAATTAAATATATATATATAAATAAATATATATATTCGGTTTAATCTGGCCCTTCACAACAGTTGTCATTAAGCGAGTCGGGGAGCCTTGGCGACTCTATCAGCCTCGCCACGGGTCGGTTGTAGGTCCGCCCTTGGACGAGCAATTCTGCCGCTCTGACCTTTCCGTCGGCACCAGTGGTCACTTTACTTACGCGGCCGGCCCGGCCACGCAGCTTGGGGTAGTGACTGGTCTATGGTCATGACGACTGGACGGGATGAAGGGGGGCTTAGGAGGAAGCGGGCCTGAGACTGCTTTGATCTGTGCTTGGCTGTGCCTCCTCCTCCTCCGTCTGTTTCTCTTGTTTGCTCTGTACCCCGTCTGAGGAGGGGCCGGTGCCGGCCGCCCCGTCAAGGAATCGCTCGGGGTGCTGGGTTCGAGGTCAGCTACGTCTGGAGCGCAGCTGAGGGGGGTGGAGTTCCGAACTCCCTCTTGTGCCCACGGTTCTCTCACAGGCCTCTCGCTTAATGTCAATAGCCTCTGCTGTACGAGGGAGTGGCCGGTGTCGCTCGCCTTTGTGTGTAGGCAGCGTGTAGACGTGGGTTGACTGTCAAGTCCGTAGAGGGGGCCCTGGAGCGTCCATCCCAGTCGGGTCTGAACCGCGACTGGGCATCCTTTGGGTCCGATGTGGGCCGCCTCAATTGGGAGAATGAGGTCCGCGTGGTCGGAGCCGATGAGCAGGGTCGGTGTGGCGCCGTCGATAAGCGGTATAGGTAGTTGACGTAGGTGCACATACTTAGCCATCAGCTGTGGGATGGGGTAGGTGTACTGAGACAAGCCTATGTCGTGGCTGGTGAAGACGTTGGTTATACTATACTGCTTCTCGGGCTGGTCCACCGCTGCTATCTTGAAGGAGACCTTTTCACCTTTTATGGTCTTCTGGTCCCTTCTGATGGTGCGTATGGTCATGGTATCTTTGACACCCCGCAGGCCCAACTGGGCTGCTGCGGAAGCGAGGAGGAGAGTCTTTTCAGACCCATCGTCCAGGACGGCGTAAGTGTCCAGGACCTTGTCCTCGTAGCTCAGGAGCACTCTGACCACTTTGAGGAGCACTCGGGGGGTCCCGCTATGCTGGTCAATGTGGAGCACTCCTGTTGGTCGGTTGCCTTGGATCTTCTGGTGGGCTCCGCACAGTGCTGCGCGGTAAGCGGCGCCCGCCTGGGCCGCCTCACGCCACTGGTCAACTTGGACGGGGTTCAGTGTCTTATATTCGGCGCACTGTGCCAGCCAGTGTCCGCCGTCGCAGTAGGTACAGTAGGGAGTGGTCTGGTGGCTCTTCGGTACTGGTGCCACCGCCTCTGCATGGTACATTACCGCGACGGGCCCACTCTGTTGTCCTGGCTGACGCCTGTTGATGTCATGCAGGACCTCCAAGTGGGTGCCACCGCACCTGCTGCACTTCTTCTTCAAGCGGCACTCAGCTGCTAGGTGGCTGCGTGCGCAGCGGAAGCAGCGGCGGTGGTCCTTGATCCACTGACTCACCTCGTCCGTGGTCAGCTTCCCGAAAGTGTCGCATTGGTACAGCCGATGTTCTCCCTCACAGTACTGGCACTCAATCTTCCACTGGTCCTCTTTCGTCGAGGGGGTGTTGTGGTTCCTGTGCTGTGGTACTGATTCGGCTTGGTGCATAACGGTCACCAACCGGCGGTTATCTGTTGATCCCCGAGGTCCGAGTCTTGGGCTTGGTCCACTCCATACGAACGTGTCGAGTCGTAGGCTACTGACCTCCCTGGCAAGGAACTCAGATAGGTCTAGGAGGGATGCCTCTGGGCCGTTGGGGTCGCGGTGGTCTCTCTGCCGCCTGAAGCGCTCTTGTCGGGCGGGAGGGAGCTTCTCTAGTATCCTCTCTACATTAGAGTTAGCGTACAGTTCATAGATCCCTTTTTCCTTTTGGGACCCCAGCATCCCTACCAGGGACTGTACCTTGATAGAGAGGTCATCTAATGCTCTGTTGTCTCTGGCTGGGGGGAGACGGTCAATGTCTCTTATCTCCTGTATCACATAGTCCCATATGCGTCCATAACGTTGGTCGAGGGCTACTAGAGCCGCGGTGTATGGGGTAGTAGAGCTGGAATATGCCAGCGCTATATTGTGCGCTCTGGGCACCTTCAGGTGCTTGAGTAGGATAGCATACTTGTACGGTTCATCTGGTACGTCGGACAGCATAGTCTCTAAGCACATTCGTAGCTCTGTGTACTATGCTCTGTTCTCGTGTGTGAAGTCCGGGAACGTCGGTGTGCCAAGGTACGATGCCATGGATGACTGGCACATCGGTGAGCGTTGGGGGAGAGGCCTCCTGGGCGAGTCTCCCCGTGCGTGTCGTCTTGGGCTGGTGCTTGGTGGGTACCGAAGGTTGGGTACCCAGGTGCTGTTCCTCGGGGCTGGCGGTGCGTCAAACTCACCCGTGAGTTGAGTCGGGGGTTTGTAGCGCAGGGCCTCGGGGCTGACGTCTGGGCTGTACTGGACCTTCTGGTCCAGAGTACGTTGCTGCTGGTCGGGGCTGTACTCGGCCTCCTGGTCCAGAGTACGTTGCTGCTGGTCGGCTTGACATTCCTCCTCTTCCTCTTCCTCTGCTAGGACCTGGAGTCTTCTGTTCAGTCTCTCGGCGTGGTCCGGTTCTTCCCGGTTGCTGGGTCTCGTATGGACCGGCCGGGGAGGGGGTTCGGAGACGTGGACAGGATCCTCCTGTTGGCGGGGTCCCGGGTCGCTTGGTCGGGTAGGGGAATGCGTCCTAGACCCTTGTCGTGACGATCTCCGGGAGCTCCGTGCGGAGAGAGGGGGTGTCGCCATGGCAACCAATTTGTCCATCAGCTGCGCCTGCAGCCGGTCGCGCTCTGCCTCGCGCTGGGCATGGGCTGCGTCGCGCGCTGCTTCGCGGTGGGCATTGGCGGCGTCGCGCTGTGCATTGGCGCTGGCCTGGGCAGCGTCGCGCTGTGCGTTGGCGGCGTCGCGCTGGGCATTGGCGCTGGCATGGGCGGCGTGGAGCTGTGCATTTGCGACGTCGCGCTGTGCATTGGCGGCGGCGTGCTGTGCATCGGCGCGGCTTCTTTCAATGTTCTCTTCCGTCTGAAGGCGTCTGGTCTCCAGTCTTATGCGGTCGTCTTCACTCCTTTGTTGCGCCTGGAAGCGCTCTCGCTCGGTTGCAGAATGTTCGCGCTCGCGCGTCTGTTGCGCTTGAAGTCGATCGCGTTCGGTGGAGGCTGCCAGGGTGGCGATGAGTGCCTGCGCCAGCATCTTGTCCGCTTCGCTGGGGGAAGACACCGGCGGAGGTGATCGGCTTCCGGCAGTGCTCGTTGGAGATCTGTTCTCTGGGCGCGCCTCGAGGTCCGTCTCCTGGGCGCGCTTCTCTTCTGGTAGTGGGTCGGGTTCCGTCCCTGGAGCCTTTTTTATCCTGGAGCTCTCCGGGGACTGTCCCGTTGGTGTTCTCGGGGGGTAAAGTCATGTCATGTCCCTCCTGGTCCCCCCCGTGAGCTTGGTCAGTTACGTTAGAACCCACTAGGGTCTCTACTGGCGGGGTAGCCTGGTCGGTAGGGTTGGACATAATTTTACTATCAGCTTTAGTTACTTTATCCGTATTTAACTTCCTTTTAAAGCTAGGTATTGGACTGACAACATAGTCCTCTAGGTGAAGAGGTGGCTGCCATCTGCGCTCCGGGCGATCTAGCTTAGGAGAACCGTTTGTGGAGTGTTCATCATCGGCCATGTTAATATTAATATTATATTAATATTATGCTAATTCTTATCTCCGGCTCGAAGGACCAATTGTAACTGAGGGGTACAATTCCCTGACTGTATTAATAAGTATGGTATCATTAAACCACTACCGTCTTATGTACATTACTACTGGCCATACAGTACACGAGTATATGATGAGAACACCTCCACAATGACACGGTTTCCACACAAATCTGGGTTAAGAATATTTATTAGCAGCAAGAATACATAATATACTTTACTTTCAATGCGCTTATAAGGCAAAGGAATGTGCGTAGGCAAATCAGTAACGAATGTCCATTCTCATATTACGCAGGAGATGATAATACAACCTGAATATTAGGAATTATATCTATGGTACTCTGGGGAGACAGCGGGAGATTCTGGTAGGGGGTTCCCACCGGTTGTAAGCCAGCAGGGGGAAGAAATGTTCGAATGCAAAGTCTGGATCAGCGGGGACTCAATAAGCTCCTGCTATGGGAGGCGGTATATTACTCCCTGATCGGCAGACGAAAGCAACAGCTGTAATCCCAGTATGCGTGCAGCACAGGTGAAAGCCGGCCAGCCTCTCCTTGAGACGGGCTCGAGTGATGCTCCTCACGTCACGGGTAAATCCCACAGTAGTGGGGTGTAGACGATTCTTATCCGCTCCAACAGCCTGGTCCAAAGCAATAATAATAATAATCCAGCCGGAAAGGGGCTCTGCATTCACCGGTGTAGATTCTCCGGTGCGCGGTACTTCACATTAGCTAGGTTGAACTTGACGTTATTCCACTAAGCTCTGACACTTTACTATCCTATTCGCACGCGGCTATAAGTGCTCTATTTAGACGCACGGTTGCTCACTTCACTTGGTCTTTGACTCGTGATGAAGGCTCCACTAGTAAGGAGCGAACGATACGTTGAACAAACGTATTAGGATAAGACAAGACTCTATTTTTGGGGCAAAACGGGCCCTACTTCACCGCACGTCGTATCGTGGGTGAGGCTTCACTTGGGTAACTCGAACTACTTCTGTATTCACCTGCGCCATATTTATATGTTAGGCGAATAAACTAGTACCAGCCTTATTCCTGTCTCGTAGTCTTGGGCAGAACCGGGCATGTTGAGACAAGCCTTGACGGTGGCTTTGAACTCGACTCTGGGGGTATGGCAATGGCGCTGGTGGAACGCTATCCAATAAGAGAACAAAATATTATGGTCTGTACTAGGTTAAAGGGATATTCCGTGTATATGTACAAAGAATACACAAGGGATATCAGACGATATACAAATAGTATACATGGGATCTCAAGCAATAAATATATATATTCGGTTTAATCTGACCCTTTGTAACACTCAGGGTGATGGTGTTGGAGGTCTGACCCCCCACCCTGACCGCCTGGGGCCTTTCACTCAGAAAGTCCAGTATCCAGGCGCTCAGAGCGGAGCTCAGACCCAGCTCGATCAGCTTGTCCACCAGTCTGGTGGGGACTATGGTGTTGAACGCTGAGCTGTAGTCAATGAACAACAGTCTCACATAGCCCCCCTTCTGACGGTCCAGGTGAGAGAGGGTGCTGTGCAGTACTTGGGAGACCGCATCATCAGTGGACCTGTTTGGCCTGTATGCAAATTGCATAGGGTCCATATCACTGGGGAGGGAGGCACAAATGTGATCCTTGACCAGCCTCTCGAAACATTTCATGGCCACAGAGGTGAGTGCCACCGGTCTGTAGTCATTGAGACCTGCTGGGGAGGGTTTCTTTGGTACCGGGATAATAATAGACATCTTGAAGCAGGCAGGGACCACTGACTCCTTCAGGGATCGATTAAATATGGTGGTGAACACAGGGTATTTTTTTTTCTTCTTAGAACCGCCTTATTTTTATAACGTGATTTTTTCTGTGGTTTATCTAAATACTAATTTGATGCTATGACTATGTTTATATCGCTATGCTTCATCTCCCCTTTAATAACTCTGCTATACAGGGGTTGTGTAACTTGCCTTGGGACTTGGCAAGTTTAAAGAACGGGGACATGTAGACACTTGAATGTGTCCGATAAAGACTCTCAGATATTTAATATAGACATTGGAATGTGTTCGATAAGACTTTCAGATATGTTCCCTTAGGAGGACAAGCACTAGGGGGAGCTGCGGGACAGTCAGGCTGGTGGTCAGAAGAACGGCGACAGGTGTGCTGCAGAACACACGAAGAAGAGGGGTACACAGCCCCTTCCTGCTAAGACAACGATGGGAGGAGATGTGTGCGAGATGGCTCTGCCTGAACAACGAGCCCCAGGCTAATAACGTGACTTAGTAATTAGATATAGCACAACGCGCCATAAGTGTTATAAGAACAAGTATAGTATCGAGACGCCGTGCTAATGAAGAAGACGGTCAACCGACGAAGGTGAGAAGACGACAGAGAATTTGCTTGTTAGCAGTTAGGTCGCCATTAATGGAAAAGGTTTCAACATGTCCCCTGTACTTTGAATTCAAACAGTAAAGGGAGAGACTGTTAATTGGATCCATGGTGTTAAGTGTAAGTAATAATATGCTTGAATGTAACTGCACTTTAACTGTTCCACAAGAGGGTGCTATAGGTGTAAGGAGACGCAGCTATTGTAGCTGACGTCATGTATCACATATAAGGGAATGTTCCCTCCCCTTCTATCTCTTACTATCTCTCTCTCTCTCTAGCTCTCACAGAGAGCAGGTCTCATGGTGGAAATGTACAAATGAAATAAACCACGCCAGTTAAGGCTAAAGAAGACCTCGTCGTCATGACCATTATTTTTCTCCCCAGGTGACTCTGTCAACAGGTTATGGGCCCAGATCACGGAAGAGCAAAATAACGATAGCTAGTTAGCTGAAAAGTTTAGGCTAGTTTAGCAGCGGGAGAACCGCGGGACGCTAAAGCTAAGCTAACAGGCAGCTAAGCTGATGTAACCCAGGTTTCAGATTCTATCTAGATAACTATTTAGTTATAAGAACATAAATAGTTAATGCCATTGAATAAGAACATAAATAGTTAAGGCTATTATGTAAGAACATAAGTAGTTAATATTATTGGGTACCAAGTCCTTTGAATTACAGCATTGCCCTTTAATTTACTTCATGACGCGAGATAGATATCACGACAGCCACGCCTTGCTTTACAGCAGGTGAATCTGCTACCGCGCAGATGCAGACACACATCCACGGAGAACGTTGCTGCTGCCGAGATGAAATAGCATGATAAAAACAGTTATCAAACAGTTATAAAAGATTCCCCCAGTTGCAAAACCAAAGAAGCGTTGCAGT
Organism: Notolepis coatsorum; assembly: GCF_963971535.1. Taxonomy (NCBI): domain Eukaryota; kingdom Metazoa; phylum Chordata; class Actinopteri; order Aulopiformes; family Paralepididae; genus Notolepis; species Notolepis coatsorum. The sequence continues at coordinate 89,013,529 of NC_140170.1, read as the reverse complement.
TAAAGTAACCTGCGGTTTTGGTGAGTTCGTCAACATTGTGCTGTTCATTGTCGAATACGCAAAATGGTTAGCTTCATACTACAAGCTAATAATGCTACAAGCTAAATAAGGTAACATTCATTTAACATTCTTAAATGAAAACTAGGAAGGAACCATTTCAGAAGTACTTATAATTGTATTGATATGCTGTACGATAAGAACATGGTCTATATACATTTTGACTGTTTTGAGAGTTTAATATAGAACGTGAGGAATGTCCCATATGCTAGCGCACTTTAGCCTAACTTAGCATGGGACAGATGGACATTCCCACGTGCTGTAATAAGATAAGATAAGGATAGCTAAAAGTAGCCTGATTGATTATTCATTCCGAAAGCAATGAAAGGATGACGAAGCGATAAAAGATGGTAAATAGCTTTTATTTTCTGAATGCCTGCTTGCAAGCAGGCCAGGTTTTTAGGTTACCCCAGCACCCCGTTCCACCCTGGAAGCAATTCCAGACCACCCCCATCACCACGTGTGCCCACGCGGGGACGAGGCGGTGTGCCGGACCGATACAAGATGGCGAGCCAACCCACTGAACCTCTGATATAGCTCAAGGCTAATGCCAGCCTGATTCGAATACCCCTGTTGCTCAACTCCTGTTGCCTCAACAGTCCAGTAGGATTGAACTGATTGAACTTGAATCATAAGAACTTCCACGGATCGAACTGACCTATATCCTTTTCTGATACACGAACTGATTGAATGAGAATACAAGGACATTCCAAGGGCTTCGACCCCGTTCACCTTTTGTTATTTTGATATTGTATTTTGTATTTGATTTGATTTAATTTGATATATGGGTACTGATATTTCTCCTATAAGAAGGGAGACCTAAAGGGTAATTACACCCAGTAAGATACTTGAACCACTGATAAGCTACTTGAACCACTGATAAGCTACTTGAACCACTGATAAGATACTTGAACCATTGATATTTCTCCTATAAGAAGGGAGACTTAAAGGGTAAATACGCCCAGTAAGATACCTGAACTAGTACTGTATGTCTGTATGTCTAGCTAGCGCGCATTTAATGAATAAACCGGTCATTGCTAGGCTACAATCAAAAGATGGCGACCAGAGGCAGAAGCAAGTGGCCCACGTTTAACGGAAGGACAGAAGAATATGAGCTCTGGGAAGAGCGGATGTTGTGTTGTATGCACGGAGTGGGGCTGAAAAAGACAATTTTGACGGGCCTCACGGGAGAAATTACGGAGGCCGCGCTAGCCCTGGATACTAAGCTGAATGCCCACGCATACTGCGAGCTAGCACCACTCCTAGACAAAACGAGCTTGGGGCTGATATTCTGGGACACAAAGGACAAAGGCAGAGAGAGTCTAAAAGTGTTAAGAGAATTGATTGATTGATTGATTGAAAACTTTATTAACAGATTGCAGAATGGGTACAATACAGTACAGCTCAATACACACAATTGTTAAGGGGATGCAGACCAGAGAAAGACTTTCGTCTTGTTTACATCAGGGTCCCCCATTTTCAATTCATCAGGACATATATGACATACATGACATACAGATAGACAGTACTGCTACATCTATACATTTATGACATACCAGATTTGCAAATACAGTACTGTTTGTGATACAAAAAGAGTCCAGAAAAGGGAGTATATACATTTGACGTAAAAACTGTACATTGGAGGAGGTTGGGGGGGGGGGTTATGTGGGGGGGGGGGGGGGGTTGGGTAGGGAGGGGTTGGGGGGGGGAACACTGTACAACTGTACAAGCAAAACTGTACATTGGGATATTGACAACCATTGGTGGGGGTTGGGGGGGGGGGGGGACACTGTACAAACAAGCAAAACTGTACATTGGAATATTGACAAAACCATACTAGGTAAATTACTGTACATTGGAGGGGGTTGGGTTAGGACATTTACAGGGGCCAGAACACTACATCGGCAGAGGTAGGCCCCGGATTGTATCCCTGTATATAACTTTGACCACGCTGAAGAAAGCTAACACAGAGACTGTGACTGAATACGTCATCAGGGCGGAACAGATCATCACGGCGCTCAAGAGTGCAGGAGAAGCACCGAGCGATGGACTAATGATGGCGATGGTTATGAGGGGACTACCGGAGATGTATAAACCATTCACACTGTTGGTGACACACAGTTCAGCGGACATGTCGCTGGGGGAGTTCAAGGCCAAGCTGTGGAACTTCGAGGCCTCAGAAGACTCAGACCCGGTTGCCGAAGAGGCGGGAGAAAGGATAATGAAGGCCCGGGCAGCGCCAAAGAAAAAGACTGGACCCCTGACGGAGATGGCGTGTTGGCGATGTGGTGAAAAGGGTCACTGAAAAGATAAGTGCATAAAAACTGTTTGGTGTAGTTTCTGTAAAACTTCGGGACACGCAGACAGAGTGTGTAGAAAGAAGCGCAAAAAGAGCGCTCGGTAGGCGCACGTGCAAGATGGCGGCTGTGTGAAAGATGGCGGCAGCGGTGGACGTGAGGCGAGTCGAGAAGACGCCCGGAGAGCAGCGGGAAGAGTGGACTTCACCTTCGGGGCGCAGACAGCATACGCCAGCCAGTCAACGCAGCAGCAGCAGGTCCAAAGCAAGGGACTGATCGTGGACACAGGTGCGTCGTCCCACATTATCAATGAGAGGAACCGATTCAAGAACTTTGACAGCACCTTTGAGCCGGAGAGACACAGCATGTGTAACACTTCCTCCGGTCCTGTGGGACCAGGACTCAGACATTCATATTCACAAGTACCTCCTATTAACAATAACACTCAATCAACATTGCCACCCGGTGGGCTGATGCCGATCTGGCATCAGCTCACACACCAACTCATTGTTATTTATTGTCAGTTGTGTTTGTTGTGTTTATTGTCTGTTGTCTCCACTTTGTTAGTCTTGTGTTCCCCTGTCTGTGGTTTGTAATTATGTTTAGTCTGGTTGGTTATTTGTTATTGTTTTCCAGTGTACTCTGTGTTCTATTGTTTCTGTCTACCACACCTGTGTCTTGTTTGTAAATTACCCTCTGTGTCTTGTCAATTAGTCTGTGTATATAGTCCTGTCTGTCCTGCCCTGCTGGGCGCGATCATTGTTAAATGTTACCTGTGTGTGTTAGTCGTGTATGTACCTTGTCGTTAAGTAAACTGTTCATCGTCACATTCTGTCTCCGGTCTCATCAATCTCCACTCTGTCATCTGGGTCCATCATGCCAAAGAAGCGTACTAATCGTAACAAGCATGGAGCTGGCAGACGGGAAGCGCACTTTCGGGTTGGCGCAGGGGAGAGGAGACGCACAGGTATGCCTCATAGACAGTGAGGGGCGCCGGTGTACAGTGACGTTGAAGAACGCCCTCTACATACCCTCGTTCCCACAAGAACTATTCTCTGTAAAATCTGCTACTGCAAACGGTGCCAAAGTGTTCTTCAATGAAGGTAACGATGTTCTTGTGGAGCCTGATGGTACGAGATTTAACATTGAGGTGTACAAGAGAATGTATTATCTACAAACAGAATGTAATGAAAATAATAATAATAATAATAATAATAATAATAATAATAATAATAATAATAATAATAATAATAATAATAACTTTATTTGTATAGCACTTTTCATACAGAGGTTGCAGTTCAAAGTGCTTCACAACAGTAAAAAATACAGGCATGAGCGAGCATAGCAAGGTATGGTAAATCACAGTGTTTCACATTAGGATCTAGCATCCTAATAGGCTCTCTATTCAGTAATACAAATAATAAAAGTTTAAAATGATTAAGTTTAAAAATAGTCTAAAAATTATAAAATAGAACGGACATACAACAACAGTAAAAAATACAGGCATAAGCGAGCATAAAATAAAAAATTTAAATAGCAAGGTTACAGTAAAAAGTGTGATAAAATTGTTCAATCAGATGAAAATGGCCCAGTTTGTCACGCCCCCGGTCCTAAGGGACCGGTCATTGGACTTGCAGCACCTCTCATGAACATTACACCACTGCATTTGTGTTTATCTATGTTTATTAATTTGTTATCTGTTGTGCTCACTTGTTTGTTGTCTGTGTATCTGTTGTGCCCCATTGTCTAGTCTAGTGTATTCTCCCCCTGTTTGTATCTATGTGTTATTTAGTCTCATGTTTCAGTATGTTACCCCAGGCTGTTCAGTCTTTCCCACACAGCTGGGTCTTGTTTCCAATCACCCTCATGTGTCAATTAGTCTGTGTATTGTGGCAACCCCAAGCCACCCCTGGGCTTGGTGATTGATGGGCGCTATGTGGCGACCCAATGGCTGGGCGCTGCCCATGTTTGGGCGTCCGCTTCCGGACGCACCTGTCACTAAATACCCATCAGAGTGATTACCTGATTAGCGAATCACGGCGCGGTGCGCCTGTTGGAGAGGGGGGACTTAATGGAGCCGAGGAGCCTCCTCTCAGTCCCCCGTAGCAGCGCAAGGCAAAAGGCCACAGAGCGGAGATGCCGCCCGGCCGACAGCAAACCGTTATTATTTGACTAAGAAAATAAAGAGTATGATTTTGGGAACTGCAACCTGTCTGTGTGTTGTTTATTCTGCCACCCCTACACCTGGAATTGCCACAGTATATAGTGTTGTTGGCCCTGCTCTCCTGGGCTCGGTCATTGTTCATGTTACCCTCGTCCTGCCTGTTGTCAACCTTTTGTTTCTTCGTTCTTATCAGTGAGTCAGTTTTGTATTGTTTGCCACGTTAAAGTAAAGTGCTTATTACTTTCATCCACGACTCGTGCTTCATCTGTTTTCATCCTGCACTACCTCTCCTCGTGTTAAATCTGCATACCGGGTTCTACTCCTCTCTACCATCGACATGCCAGCGAAACGCTCCAGGAATCGTAACACAGTTAGGAGAATCAACCTTGGCACGATGTACCTAACTGGAATGGTAAACAACTTTGCTAGATTTAGGTCAAAAGTCATCTTCTCCTCACAACAGAGCATCACTCTAACATATAGCTCTGTTTACAGTTTGATTCAGTAATACAAATAATAAAAATAGTTTAAAATGATTCAGTTTAAAAATAGTCATCAGTAAGAAGTAAAAGGTGTGATAACCGACACATAAAATGATATGTGTAATGTCAGTCATGATATTCAGACATGGCATGAGCTCATGGGTCATTGTAATTACGAGGATATACTGAAGCTGCTGGCGGTGACAGTAGGCATGCACATTAACGGTGAAAAGCATAGACCTAACAAAGAATGTGATGTGTGTATAAAGGGAAAGTTCACTCAAACAAGGAACAGAGGTAGCACGGAAAAGGTAAAGACACCACTTGAGCTAGTTAACACAGATCTAGCTGGTCCAGTAAATAATGAGTCCATAGGTGGCTTTCAATATGTGCAGTCTTTCACAGATGTGTGTACAGGGGCAGTGTTTGTTTACTTTCTCAGAGCAAAGAGTGACACACTCCAGGCCACAGAAAAATTCCTTGCCGATGTAGCTCCATATGGCAGCATAAAATGCTTAAGGTCCGATAACGGAACAGAGTTCACAAATAGAGAGTTTCAGTCACTGCTGAGAAGGAACAAGATCAGACACAGTCCTGTCCTTACTCCCCGCACCAGAACGGGATTGCAGAGAGGGAAGGACACACTCTTTTCGAAATGGCTAGGTGTAAGCTAATAGATGGTAACTTATCTAAGAGTCTATGGCATTATGCGGTACAAGAAGCCGCTTACACCAGAAATCTGTGTTTTAACAAGCACACGGGCACCACCCCATATACAGCACTGACAGGAAAAAGGTGTGATCTAGCCAGGATGCACAAGTTTGGGTCAGTGTGTTATGCTTACCAACAGGACAGGGGAAAACTCGAATCCAGGTGTGAAAAAGGACTTTTTGTAGGGCATGACAAGGGCAGCCCCGCTTTTCTAGTCTATTATCCCGGTAAGGGGAAAGTGCAAAAGCACAGGTTAGTAAAGTTTGTCACAAAGACAACATGTGAGAACGAGACACAGACACAGGAGCCAGAGCTGGACTCCAGAGTAGGGTGTGAGGAAAGAGAGACACCACAGCCTAGTGTACTGAGCACAGACATGCAGACAGACGGTCAACAGCCCCCAGAGGATGATGACGAGAAGCACCCTAGGGTGACGTCACATGCCTCATGCAGTGGGAGATATCCCCCCCGGGAACATAAACCCCCAAAGTATCTGAAAGACTATGCCCAGAGATAAAGTGACAAGGATGACATCATGACAGTACACTTACCAGCATAGATTACTGCTACAGAGTAGTGAGTGGTGTACCTCAGACCTTTAAAGAGGCCATGCTATCCCCTGAGTCAGGCAAATGGGAGAGAGCGCTGGATGAGGCGATGAGGTCCCTAGAGGACAATCATACTTTTACTCGAACAAAGTTACTAGAGGGTAGACAGACAGTGGGAGGCAAATGGGTGTACTCAATCAAGGAGGGTATTGAAGGGCACGACAAGTACAAGGCCAGGTTTGTAGCTAAAGGTTACAGTCAGAGGGAAGGAATAGACTACGGTGAGACATTCTCCCCTACAGCCAATCTGCCCAGTGTACGGGTAGTGATGCAGAAGGCAGCTGAAGACAGCCTACCTGCACGCACCCATTGATAGAGAAATATATATAGAACAACCTGAAGGTTACGAGAAGAAAGGCGAGAAGCTAGTGTGTAAGCTAGAAAACTCCATTTACGGCCTGAAACAGTCTGGGCGAAATTGGAACGCGATGCTTCATACATGTCTAATTGATTGAAGATCACTTCATACAGAACCCAGTAGCCCCCTATGTTTACACAAAGGAGTCAAAAGAGTCAGGAAAAGGGATAATTGTGATTTGGGTGGATGATTTAATCATTGCAGCAGACAACACTAGAAACCTAGCGCAGGTGAAAGGTATGCTCTCCACCAGATTCAAAATGAAAGAGCTAGGTAGGTGTTATAGTCTGGTCAGTTTACGCATATTGGCTGCAAAAAATGATTAACATTTGAGCCAATGTTTTTCTGTTCATTTAGGGCCTGATAAACAAAAAAATGCAAGGAGCCCAAAAAATTTGCTAGGCGAAGTCCCTGAAACGGCCACGCCCACTTTAGGCCTGGCATTTTGTATCTCGGCTCCTGAAGGTCACAGAGAGTTGATTTTGGGCTCAAAGGTTGCGGAAACACCACATTTATATTAGTGTTATGAACAAACATATGCCCTAAAATCTTTACTTTTTCAGATATTTGTAAAAAAAATAACTGCCATTCCGCCACGCCCGTTTTGGCTACGGCCGAAATTCGAAACCGCTCTGGGTGTATCGCGTATCATGGGAGAAGAGTTTTCTCATTCATACTTTGCTTTTATGGGTGGGCTGCACCTTGAGAAGGTTTCTCTGGTCTGTGTTGGCCAGTTGATAAAAGGAACTGGCCTGGATACCATCTTAACCTCAGCTAATCTGAACATCACTGGTCTGACAACTGCTGTATGTGATGTGAATTCCATAAAGAAGGCTAGATACTGCATTCAAATCCTGGCTGTGGTCCTGGCCAATAAGAGAGACGAGGCATTCCATGCAAAACATCTAGAGGACAACAGTTTGATTTGGAGCAATTGGGTGGCCAATGAAAACAGCCCCATGTTTCACTGCTGGACCAATGTCCTTGAAGCAATCTTCATCAGATACTTTCGGGAGGCCAACTTCATCATGATGGTCAGTGGACTTGAGCAGCTCATTCCTCTTTACTTTGCACTTGATCATACACACTATGCCAGATGGACATCAGTGTTTCTTCAGGATCTCAAAGAGCTCAAATGGAGACACCCAGAGTTGTTCAAGAAATTTCTATCAGGCTCTTCCGCAGTAAACACCAGAGGTAACCGATTTTCGAAGATTGTATGTGATTGTATGCAATCTGTTAATAAAGTTTTCAATCAATCAATCAATCAAAAGCAGGAGCATAATATAAAGGTCAAGTCTGACACTGGATACGTCGATATCATCAATCGGGAAGATCAGGAATTCTTCAGGAAACTCTAACTTGCCCTACCCGAAATCCAGTGCTACCTAGCTGAGGTCGAAGGTCAAGATCTAGCACACGGACACAAAGAAATGCTGGACTCCTTCAAGGAAACGTTTTCAAGCCACACTCTCAAGGTGTATCAGGGGATCCTTACCAACCCCTTCAACCAAGCTCAGTTCATGAGGTTGAACTCATCCATTCCCTTCCCAGATGTGGTAACTAAAGATGCCAGCCTTGTTTTTACAGTTGGCAAAACACAGCATGACCAGTTTGTGCAGGAGCGATTTGTATATGCTCAGAAGGATGTTAGTGCGAAAATCTCCCGAAATGCCCTGAAACTCCCAAGTTCAGGTGCAAAAGTCCAGCTTGCTAGCCCTGCAATCAAGCCACCTAAAGGAACCTTTGCAAAGCTGAAGGAGGCCTGCAGATCAAGAGAAGAAGAGACAAGGAGGCTTTTTGGTGGTGAATTCACAGGTAAATCTAGTTGATATAATTTCAAAGTTATTCAATGTTAGTTGTCTAGTTAATTTAATCTGTAATCAGGCTACCAGGTCATCTTTATTTCCATCACGCTTACCTCAGATGTAGAATGGTTGAATCGTTCCCATTGTGAAAGCAAGGCATGGCCAGCGTTTTTAAAGATCATGATGGAGCTTGTGTAAGAACGCCGTCCAAGGGGAGCTCCAGTAGCTCACCGCGTACCTCGAGCGCTATTTCGGCGCCGGGGACAACCGTGCTCGTCACGGATCTGGGGTTTAGCGAGTTCGATTCCCGGACTGCAGCCGTGCCTTTCTCAGAGTGTTTTCCCCCCATCTGTACCCCCATTCAACCTGTTTCTGTCGGTCATTCTTGACCAGAGAAAATGCGATAAACGCAAAAAAGAGCCAGCGGAATGGCCAAAGTTTAAAAAAAAAAAGAACGCCGTCCAAGAGTTGAATAGAGTATTTAACCAAATTTGTTTAATTAGAAAAAAGTACTTATAATAATACTGTCTTGGAAAGATCCAATCCAGGAAAATAATAAAGCACAGGTACAAAAACTCACCATAGTCGAAGTCAACATCTTTCTCAAGAAGAACAATAAACCTCTATAGTTTAAAAATCATCTCAAAACGTGAGCTAAGAGCCAGGAACAGCTCTTCAAATCTAAACAGACAGGATAGTGCTGGCCATCATAGGGAAAAGCCCGCATTTAAAACATTCATTTTCAAGTCCCGTACACAGCACGACATTGAAATGAAGATAAAAAGTCACAAAAGCAAGCCAAAGAGGAGGAGAGGACAGAGCAGAGAGAGAGCACAATGTACAGATATTTCATATTTATACTCAAGTCTGCATCATATCTTCAAACTTTCAAAGCTACTTACTATTGGTCTGAAAACAATGATGTCATTCTATCAACCAATCAAAACACTCCTTCTTCTTCCATTTGTTACTGTAACAGAAAAGTTACTAAAACTGAATACTGTCACTGGAAAGCCCCTCTGTCATTGGAATGTGGCCTGCAGCAGTAACACAGCATGAACAGATATATATATAAGATATATAGTATACTTTAGCATATACAAACCACATATACTAATCATGGTTATATGTTTACACATCACACATGTGTTTTAAACACACATACAGCATTGTGCAGAGACCATCGGTAGTGTGATAGTAAAGGGTTTGTTTGTTTGTTTGTTTGTTTGTTTACACATATAAAAACAATTACATATATAATACAATATAATCCACAAGGGATGTGTAGGAGAATTGCCTAAAAGCCCTCTAGGGGCTTGCATGTGGCATTCACCAGAAAGCAAAATTACACTGGTATTATATCAAGATAAAATATAAAATCCCCCCCCCCCCCCCCCTCCCCAAACAAACACACACAAGCAGGCCTACATAGACACCGAAGCAGGCACCCGTGCCATATGATTTCTGGTATAGAGAAAACAACGAATGACAGGAAGAATATATAATAAAACGAAAATACAATAACAAAATACAACAAGCCATCAGACCACAGTTTGTAAAGGAAGTCCATATGGGAAATATTGGTGATCTAGGAGATGAGATTTCAGTGCTCTTTTGAATTTCAGAAAAGAAAATTCCAAAATATGTGGAGGCAAAGAGTTCCACAACTTTGACCCTCAGTAGAGCAAACAAAACTGAGATTGGGAAGTGCGGGAAAGGGGTGGTCACTCTAAGCAAACAGGAACTACGTGTGGGGTAATTGTGAATTTGGTGATTGTGGGCAAACATGTCATGAAAAAAAGGGGGAAGGGCTCTGTTTAAAGAACTATGCACAAATAAACCAGTCTGAAGATGATTCACTTGATAAACACTGAGTATACCTAACTTATGGAATAGAGGCTGAGAAAAATGACTTCGTTGAACACAGCTGATTATTTTTAGAGCTAGTTTCTGCAGACAGTATATGGGCTCAAGTTTGGTCTGATGAGTACTACCCCAAACTAAATTACAGTAATTGATATATGGGTAAACCATAGAGTAATATAACATTGTGGCAACCTCAGTTCTGACGTGTTTTTCTAAGAATACCAATACTCTTGGCCATTTTTTTAGTTATGGCTGTGAGGTTTCCATGATAGGGATTCATCAAGCAGAACACCAAGGAATCGTGTAGAACACACACTAGCTATGGGGATGTCATTGATCACTACTTTAGATGAGGAGTTAAAAATCACAGATACTAATCATGGTTATATGTTTACACATCACACATGTATTTTAATCGTCACCCATTGTGTTTTAAACACACGTACAGCATTGTGCAGAGACCATCGGTAGTGTGATAGTAAAGGGTTAACCCTCTGCTGCACCAATCAGCTAGCTGCATTTTTTTCTGTGGAGCAGAGGGTCTCCTTTCTGAAACTGGGACATATGTATAACATGTTAAATGGATCTGCCCCCAGATATTTATGCTCTCGCATTGTCCTGCGTGGCCAGGTCCACGGACGACAGTTACGGTCTGGACAGCTCTCAGTTTATGAGCCTAGAAAGGGTTCCTATTCACAGAATGACTTTCTGTCTACAGCCTGCCGGCTGTGGAACTCTCTGCCCAGGGCCATCCAAAACTCCCCCACTATTGCTGTCTTCAAGAGGGGTGTGAAGCGACATCTGCAACAATAGGTTGCAGAGGGTGCTTGGCCACCACTCTTGAAGAACAGGAACATGACATGCTGTAATGAGGCTCTTTCAGAAAATTGTGTTGTCTATTTTATCTACTTGTTGCATCTATTTTATCTTCATAACTCTTTCTTTGTGATTTATTGTATTCTTCTTGGGACCATGTTGGAAACAAGTCGACAGACTTTCACATGTTATCCTTGTACCCCTTGTTTTTATACTATTGTATAAAATTGTATGTACTAAATAAAAATAAAATCAAATCACTGATGGATACATCTTGATATTTGTCTAGTCTAGTGTGTTCATTAGATGGGTGAAATCCTCTTTCAGTGCCTCTGTGCCTGTTTTCGTAGGCAGTAAGCCTCTGGTATGCGTGCCATTAGCGTTAGCCACGCTTCTAGGCCTCTTTTCTTTTGGAAAGAATGATAAAAAAAATTAAATAAAAATATTATATATATTTTTTTTTTACTATGAAGGTACACATGAACCCAAGATAATAAGTGCGTGCCACACATTTACAAAATAAATGTCTTTCCTGTTTTAGACTCTTATTTTGAAAATCCCCGACCGGACGTGTTGTTGTGCTGTCCGGTTTTGTGCTTTTGAGCTGACCTAGTTTTCCAGAGACACACGGCCCAACGTACGTTCGGGAGCGGAGAGAGAGAGAGAGACCGCGGCTCAAACTACCTGTTGGAATAAATTAATTGATTGATGTTTAACTTGTCCCTGTGTGTGTCCAGTCATTTCGACTAGCAAACGTTGTCTGTATTGTCTGTCTATTGTATTTAGTTGATTAGCTATTTAGCTAATGTGGATAGCATTTTGAATAGCATCAATGCTAGCTGGCTGGCTACAGATAGAGAGAGCACAGCGTGTGTGTGAGCATGTGTGTGCGCCTCGGTCGGGATTGTGTGTAAGCAGCACAGAAGAGCCCGCTCCGCTTCAGACAGATAGAGAGAGCACAGCATATATAAAGCTGTAAAAGCCCGATCAAGCTCAATAGCTGTACATGCCATTGTTGTTGTGATGTTTTCACACGCGGGGTAAGGCTATCGCGTCATCGGTTCAGGAGAAGACGCGTATCGCTTGTAAAGATGGTGACGCAATGGGGGGCGTCTTCAGAATTGCGCACTCTGGCAGCTGGTATCAGAAAGTATCGTCTTCAGGCTGCCAGAACGCAGTTCCGTGTGGCAGAACGGTGGAAACGGTCAAATACTTTGCCTAAAACGACCAAAATCATTTTAGTCTGGACATGGCCTCAGTCTAGACACAGCATGCCTACAAGCAGTGGCGTAGCTGGGGGGGTAGCTTAGGATGATTCCAAGGGCCCAGCACTGGGGGGCCCCCCAAATTTTTTTTTTTTTTTTTTCTTTACTAGACATCACCCAGGTGTATTATTGATGCTCTCATTGATACTATGTTTGTTTCTGAAGTGTGTGTGTGTGTGCGTGTGTGAGATATATAGAGAGAGAGGGGGGGCTTTGGTAGACTATTGCATTGGTCCATTCATTGAAGATGAACGCAATGCGACATCCTTTACTAGGCTCACCCACCAACAGTGCAGGTGCTGAACTGCTGATCCGAATATATAGGTAAAAACCATATTATGCGTTTTCATCAATAAAAAAATGGGCAAAAAAAATTCCGCTCGCGCGCGCTCACATTCACTGGGAGCCTACAAATACATTCTTTCATGGGGCCCAGAATCTGGAGCTACACCCCTGCCTACAAGTACACAGTTGCACTGTTTGTTTGACCCTTTGCTTAGTAAACCCTGAACTAGTTCTTACCAAGTCTGTTCCTGTTGGGGGTGGGAGAGTGACAATTGGCTGGTGAAACAAATATAAGACAGACAAGCTTTCGAGGGACCACATAGAGAATCTGAAAACACAGAGTCATGATGAATGTTTGTCTCGCTGCTGCAGTGCTGAGTCTTCTGGCAGTTGGCCAGTCGGCTCCCCTAGCCTGTGAGAAGCTGGAGGAACCAATGGAGAAATTCCCAGATACGGTAGGTTTTGAGCCATGCATGGCCATCTTTCTAACCGAACCAAAGAAAAATTAACTGAACTGTTCTGTGTCAAGATTCAAGATATGTATTTGTCATACAGTTAAACAGACAAGTTACACCCCCCTTCACACGGAATCACAACATATAGAAGGACTTTAATGCTAAAATAAAGAATCCTAAAAAAGATGAATAAAGTAGAAAAATAAGGCACGAATGACAGAGTAACAGTATACCACATTCAGTTCACAAGTGTACGGGTAGAAAGTAAAGTGCACTATGCATTGTTGCAAATAATGGTAATGGAGGTGACCGTGAAGTCATATTCTGATTTTGTTCAATTGGTAGAGTCCTTTTTTTCAATACAATGCTGTTCCTTGTACTGGATACCTGCAGCTCCAGACACATAGTTAGCCACAACACTAATGCAACGTCAATGGGGCCACAGTCCAGTCTCTACAAGCCCCTGAAATAAATTCTGAAACTTTGTTTGTTTTGAGTATCCAGTAAATGAAGAACAGCATGAATTATGCTGAGACTAGGACTCTACCCATCAACATCATTGATAAGTATGAAATAGGGCTATGATTCCAAAATTCTGAACTCACCCTCTTAAGGTAATGTCTATATTTTATCTGGGAAATTACAGTACAATGCAGATTTAATTTAAAGGCCCAATTTGTGAATGTTTGTTTGTACAAAGGCCCCCACTCATATGTACAAAGGTATGAACTTGCTTGTGTAAGGCACTGGTAGTGGTATAGCTTGAATGTTAGAGTGAGGAGCAGGTCATCAGGCATTTTCTGCTTCAAAAAGATCAGCTTGGGGCGGCTGCGTGGCACAGTGGGCAAGGCGCTCGCCACTAACACAGGAGATGCTGGTATCGAGCCCAGCTCTCTGCGTTGCTACCGGCTTGGCCGGCCGTCATACTAACACAATTGGCAGTGTTAGTGGGTGGGAAAGCCTCTGGGTGGGGATTGGACGTTGATTAGACTCACTTTTTAACTTGCTATTGTTTCCACACCTAATGTAATGTGTCTTTGTAGAGAGACTGGAAATACTAATGAATGAAGAGCAAGAGAAAAGCACTCACACATTCACACACCGACGGCGGAGGCAACCATGCATGTAAGGTGCCAACCTGCTCATCGGGAGCAGTTAGGGGTTAAGTGTCTTGCTCAATGACACTTCGATATGCTGCCTGAGAGGAGTGGGAATCTAACCGGGAACCTCCGGATTACCAGACGACTGCTCTACCTCCTGAGCCACTGTACAAAAAATCTAAGTCATTCAAAAGAGCTGTTTAATTGAATGGCTCAGTAGTATTGCTGGAAAACATTTGTAAAATAATTTTCTTTTAAAAGGTAAGACCTTAATTAATTTGATTGATTATTACTTTTTTTTCTTTCAGATGACCGGGACCTGGTATGTTATAGGAGTCAGTCGTCATGACACCTTGACTTTCATGCGAACATATATAGTTCTTATGACACTCTCGCCAAGCAAGTCAGTTGACATCACTGCAAGGGCACTGAACTCCTATGATTTAACTTGGAAGATGAAAAAGTAAGAACCACTTTTACCTATGGTGTTTGTTTAAGGCTGTTGGATTGAAGGAGTGTCACTCAACCATTTAGAATGTGCATATTGACATCACACATCACAAATTATTATTTTATGGTTATGAAAAATGTCTTGTTAGGGATAGTGTTGGTGGAGGACCCAAGCGCAGAACAGGACGCCTAAATATTAAAGGCAACCAACTTGTGTCTAGCCACGCCCAACTTGCGTCTAGCCACGCCCCCGCGGAGTCGGAGCTCTGTCGCGGAAGTATTATGTAGCAGTAATCCCCCCTCTTTTAACATTGACAACTAGCTCAACTGGTAGCGCCGCCTTGCTGTGGATCCTGCGGTCCGATAACATGTTCGATTCCCTTCAATTTTTTTTTTTTTTTTTTTTTTTTTTTTACATGCATTCTTTCGCCGGTTAAGTTTAGGCATGTTAACTTTAAGCATTGTTTCGGAGTTGGTTAAGGTTAAGGTTAGGCATTGTTTCGGAGTTGGTTAAGGTTAGAAGGGTTAAGTTTAGGCGCTGTTAAGGAGCTGGTTAAGGTTAGAGTTTGTCTTAGAGAATGGCAATATTCTTTCGGAG
This sequence comes from Notolepis coatsorum, assembly GCF_963971535.1. Lineage (NCBI taxonomy): Eukaryota > Metazoa > Chordata > Actinopteri > Aulopiformes > Paralepididae > Notolepis > Notolepis coatsorum. The sequence goes on along the minus strand of NC_140170.1, from coordinate 88,998,209 downwards.
TTGGTTAAGGTTAAGGTTAAGGTTAGGCATTGTTTCGGAGTTGGTTAAGGTTATGGTTAAGGTTAGGCATTGTTTCGGAGTTGGTTAAGGTTAGAAGGGTTAAGTTTAGGCGCTGTTAAGGAGCTGGTTAAGGTTAGAGTTTGAGAATGGCAATATACAGCCTATTTCCGCGCTGCAGCTCTCTCGCGCTGCCGCGGTCACATGGGCGTAGTGGCCAATCAGAGAAACGCTAAACACAAGTTGGTTGCCTAAAATATTCACGCGAACAGGACGAGGAGAATGCAATAGGCAAAACAAGACGTGGAGCCAGCCAGGGATGAAGTGTATAAAAAAAGAGAGCTTTACTTCAAAAGGGAGTAGCAACAAACAAAGGATTCTCCAAAAAGACAAGAACAAAAACTCAGCAAGGCTGGCAGGAAAAGGGTGCAAAAACTAACTACAAAATAAACACTAACCAAAAACGAACTGTAAACACGAAAACAAAGAAAGTAACAAAACAAACACTAACACTGGGAACACTTACTATACAAGGCCAACAGGATCACGGGAGACAGGGTAAGACAGAGAGCATATTCAGCAGACAGACCAGGAACACAAACAATGAACCGACACAGGGAAGCTGGCAGACAAGACAGATATACACAGACTAATTGACACATGAGGGTGATTGGAGACGAGATGCACCTGGGAAGGAAACAGACTGAACACACTGGGGCAAGGACTAAGGACAACAAATAGATACAAAACACACTGGGGAATACACTAAAAGACAGAATAACATTTAACAAAACCACGGGAGTACAGAGGGTAACAAATATACAGGGAGGGACAGCAAAATGGGGAGACAACACAAAAACACTGATAATTTAACACTAACAAAATGGAGGAGAAGTGGCAACAAAAGTCCAGCAGGGGGAGGTACAAATGGGGATGAGTGAGGAGCTGGGAAAAGTCTGTGCAAAGGTGGGGGCTGTTGAGGAGCAGTGGAAAGTCTGTGCAAGGGTGGGGGCGAGTGAAGGGCAGGGGAATACCTCAGGACAGGTGGACCCTTACATGTCTGCTTCTTCTTTTGGCAGGTATGGCTTTTGTTACAATTTGACATCCAGTATGTCTTATGTAGACGGTTTCCTCCTGGATGGTGGGTATATTGAGGGCCAGGGTTTGCATTCAGATACTGCTTGTGTGTAAGTGTGTCTGTCTGTTTCTGGGTGTGTGAGGATAGTGGTCCTCATTCTCGAACATGTTCGTAAGTGCCTCTGTAAATTTACGGAAATCCTCCTCCAGATTGCTGAACGTGTGAAACGGTCTTCGTAAATGGGCAAACATTTTGGCAGCTGTGCTCTGCTGAATGAACTGCGCATTCACGCTTATCCTCATTTGCATACAGATACGCCCCGCCAGCTCATTATAAGGAGGTGAGAGGGTCTGCATTGCATCTCTGCTGTGTTGATCCTTGTATTCAACAGGTAGTGCATAATCGATTTGCAACTGATCACAATTCGATTAGATTAGAATGTATTGTCATCATACAGCACAAGTACAATACAACATCCAACCAGAGTGCAAATGTAATAGTAAAGTGCAATTAAATTGCACTTAAATTGTTCAGTATTGTGTGATTTTGTGTGAATGAATAAATGAAAATGAATGAAAACTTTATTTAAAATGGACACCACAGCTACATTGGAACAGCCACAGTGGACATAGCACAAGTGCTAGTTTGCAACACTAGTACATTGAGGCTTTTCTAAAATATATAACAAAATTAACAGTAACATACAGAATTAAAATCACAAATCACAAATCAGAGCAAGAGTCCATGATCAAAACAACAAAACCAGTCCACGTCTACATATGTGAGCACTGCTGCTTTGATTTCAGCCATACCTTGAGTCCTCTGCTGAAGACGTTGGCATTGGACTCCAGTTTTAAGCCAGTAGGCAGAGAGTTCCATAAGTTTGCCCCATTAACAGAGAAGGCAGACTGTCCAAACGAACTCTTGCAAATGGGAACAGTATACAGTCACCATTATTGGAAGCTTGTGTGTTTGCTCTACTAGAGCTCCAACGTCTAACCACCAGGGCGGACTAGCAAAGTAAGACTTTCATTGTACGGCAAACTGTCTGTTTAACTGTGCACATGACAATAAACAATCTTGAATCAATAGTAACATACATGATAAAAGGCTTAATTTGGGATAAAAAGTTGGTGATTGCTTCAAGTTGATTCTACAGACATCATCGGAATTAAATAATTATAATGATAATAAATATGACAATTATGTTTTGCATTTATAGTCATGACTCAATGAGGAATCTGAGCATTACACACACACACACACACATGCGAGCGCTCGTATGTGCAGTATACTTCACTAAGCCGCTTGGCTGCACCTGCCGCATAACCCAATTGCGCGATAAAGTGGAATAGATTAACGAATTCCATATAAATCTATAGTTCATTAACACATTGGAGGCCAGCAGCAGGGGGCGCTGATTCATTCAGCGCCAGTGCATATTCAATGGATATAGTTTTAGAATGCCAAACTTGCGAGTCCTAAAACAATATTTTATATTATAGCTATGGATCTAATAATGCCGTCGACTGTCAGTGAGTTGCTTCCAGTCAACGTGCAAAAAACAGATTGTTTTTCCATCCGTACATTTCTGTTTTATACCGTTTTGAATATGAGTATAGTTTGAGTGATTCTGAGTAATTCCAGGAAAAGACGAGAAAAGGGCATTTTAGTGTAATCCAGTTATCACGTTGTAATTCTTCGGCTGATCATCTAATCATCCTGAAATCAACGCTAGATTATCGTTATTATCCTTCCTTGTGCATACATAAAATGGCCCTCGTAGTACGCAGCGCTATTGGCTGTCACCTTATCCCCGTCACGAGTCATAGTACCAAGCTAGCTAGCTAACATTAACGTTACCCCGCTAAATGCTATTGCGTAGCATTATGTCTACTGTCGTGAACCATTTTAAATCGGGGCATGTAGAGGAGTTTCGGGAACGAGTAAAATGTGCAGGTCCTCTTCTCAGACCTGTGGGGCAAAGCACTGCACGCATAATGCTGGCTAGCAAGCTAGCTAGCTAGCTAGCTACACGGCCCATTGATACCACGATAGTAGCCCGTTTCGTGAGCATCACAGTCACGAAAGGGGCTACCACGATAGCTAACTAACGTTAACGTTAACGACCCTGATGTAAACAAGACAAACGTCTTTCTCTGGTCTGCATCCCCTTAACAATTGTGTGTATTGAGCCGTACTGTATTGTACCCATTCTGCAATCTGTTAAATAAAGTTCAGTCATTCATTCATTCAGAATTTCGGGCATGCCGGCTAGCAAGCTAGCTAGCTACTAACGTCATGTAAAAAACTAACGTTATAAACTATACACAATATGTACAACGAAACAATGATTTACATTAGTATTTACAGTGATTTAATATGCAGCGAAATAACGTTATACGATTTAAAATATAAATACAAATATGGTAATGTAATTGTTGCTTTTAAAAATGGTGGTTGGCTTTAGAGATGAATGGTTATGACCACCAGAGAGATACTAGCCACAGATTCAGGGTCAGTTATTTTCCCATTGTACGAATTGTTAAGCTTATGGAATGTAAGGGAAATCTGATCCTAGGTCTGTGACTAAAGCCAGGCGTCATAAACGTTGTTATTTTGCTACCTTTACGAATAATTGCGAATATCTTCATGTTGAGCTATAGATTGTGGATGAATACGCACAGAAAGGTACACCATGCCAACGTTAATGCTTTATTTCTCTAAAACTAGCTGATTTAGAAATGGTCTATGATGGGGAAATACATGGAGTGGAACAGAGGGTGGAACAGGAAAAAACGAAGATGACATAACCACTACACCTCCCTATATCCGCGTGATCGGTTTAGTTCTTATTTATTTATTTATTTATTTATTTATTTATTTATTTATTTATTTATTTATTTATTTATTTATTTATTTATTTATTTATTTATTTATTTATTTATTTATTTATTTATTTATTTATTTATTTATTTATTTATTTATTTATTTATTTATTTATTTATTTATTTATTTATTGTTGTTAAGTCATGACTTGTAAAACATAATAGTTAATGATACAAATAGTGTTGTATTTATTATCATTATGTAAGGGATAATGTATAGCTACGAGGTCATTGTCGCAAAATAATTGACCGACACGGAGTTTAAAATACCGAGCTGCCTCGGCGAGGTGTTTTAAACGTCAGTGAAGGTCAATTATTTTGCGACAATGATCGAGTATAGCTATACATTATCCCGCTTATTACATGGCTAACTTACTAACAATACCTAATTCATTTTACATCGACTCGCAACACTCGTCGCTCCGCCCCCTGTCATCGCCGGCAGCTTCCCCGGCAGCAGAACACAGGTGTGTGTCTGAGTGCACTGATGTCAGTGGGCTTGATTGCGAACAGCTGCGCACAGCGGTCATTATTGTCCCACAGCGGTCATTATTGTCTGATAACTGACCTCTGACGCGCGCTATTGACCAATCACAAGCAAGCATTTCGGCAAATGTGAAAACGCCATGTAATAAGTAAGGGATAATGTATAGCTACGAGGTCATTGTCGCAAAATAATTGACCGACACAGAGTTTAAAATACCGAGCCGCCTCGGCGAGGCGAATGTGAAAACGCCATGTAATAAAATTATTTAATCCCATGGATGTCTGTCATATCGAAGTGATATTGGCATGACATATTAGAATGACATCTCATTGTAATATCGTTCAGTATTGACATTACAATGAGATGTCATGCTGTCATGTTCTACAGTAGGACTTACTACTATAATACCTAATAAAACAAGTCATTAGAATAATAGAAGCCTACTTCTGGAACTATTCATTTTGCACGTATATATATGTGTGTGTGTGTGTGTGTGTGTGTGTGTGTGTGTGTGTGTGTGTGTGAGTGTGTGAGTGTGTGTGTGTGTGTGTGTGTGCGTGTGTGCGTGTGTGCGTGTGTGTGTGCGCTGAGGCTGACTCACTAACGCATTTATTTCATTTAGCAATAAAGGAATACATCAAACCAACAATAAATAATATCATAGAGAAGAAGACAGTATATGTCATATTAATACAGTATATTCCACTATACAGTAGCTATATCCGCGGTGATCGGTTTAGTTCTTATTTATTTAGTTTTCAGTGTGTGTAATGCTCACAAGGCCTCATTGAATCAGGACTATAAATGCAAAACGTAATTATGAATGATAAGGAAATATTGTCATATTAATTATCATTATAATTATTTAATTCCACGGATGTCTGTAGTATCGGCAATTCCCAATGACTTGTGTCAGAGAAAGCTGTTGAAACCACGGGCGCACACCAGTCTTACGACTGCCTTTTTGAGTACGTAAATCCTACAAAGAATTTACAATACGAAGCCGTTCGAGAATGTCGAATAAGTACGTTAATCGAGTTACGAAGGAATTCCTTGGTAAGTTTTACGTATGTCCGTTCGAGAATGAGGACCAGTATCTGTAATGCCAATAGTGACCTCTATAGGCAAAACAGCCTTGCTTGGTATTGCACAATGATTTTACAGCAAATAAAATGTTCTTGTCAATCTTTCCTAATTGATTGCCTAATAAGTTTGACCAATATCTTAGCTTTTCTCAAACTATGTGCATGCATGTCCCCTGGACCTGCCTTGTGGTTTTCATGTAATTCGGATTTATGGTTCATGAGAAGCAGATTTTAGATTTTCTTTTTTTCTTATGGCAGAAAAGGCAGACTTTAAAGGCCCCAACTGCTAGATTGCTGTATATCTGTACCACGTTTCCAAATGGACAAAAAGTTACCAATGTATGGACAAAATAAATACAGGAAAATAAATAAATAATAATAGTGTTCCCTGCTTCGTAGTGGAGACCTAATAAGTTACTAAACTCCAACCCACACATCAATGTAACAATGTAAACAAAGTGCAATATCAAGAGGGGCTATTTTGCCTATAGATCACTATTTGAAGCGCATTACAGATTCTATCTTTAAGTAATTGTGTGTGTATGACTGTGCAGTGACTGATGTGAGCATTGTTTGGGTGTGTTAGTTGACAGTAGAATACATGTTTTTTTATAGATTTATATTCTTACCACTCTTGCTGGTTACCATCAGGTTCCCCTGTTGCTATACTACACACCGGTTGTCCTGACTGCCTCGTCATGAAGGAAAGGAATCTTCTCACGTTCTTGAGTAAGGAACAACTTTACTCAAGGAAAACATTGTAAAAAAAAGTCTGAAATCAAGTCTAATCTTAGATTTATACAGTATTTGAAGGGAAATTCCCATAGCAATGTTGCAATATGCATGTGCAGCCATGGGGCAATGACAGTTGGATTGAAGGCCGCCCCCCAAAAAAACAAGATAATTACTAAATAAATCTTTTCTTTAATGGCTTATTCTCAATGACAAATGTGCATGTCTACAATGTATGCTTTAGAAATCATTTGTAGTCAGTAATGTAAAATAAACACAATTTGTAATATTAACACATTCCCTGCCATTACTTATATCCATCAATATAGCCAGTCTGCCACCACTGTAAGCCTATGGAGATGTTCACCTTCTTTGCAGGGCTATAACTTTTTAAATTGTATTGCTAAATTGACATTACTAAGGCCCATTCAACATCGATTATCTATCGTTCAGGATGTAGGAACGTTATACTTTTACATTCATACATTCATACAAAAATACCGTCTAGAATATAAGTATGTTTTTATCGTTTTCTGCAGTAATTCCTAGAACGTGAGTTATAGGCCTAAACATAGATTATCGATTGCCGTGTCTTCCCTATACACGCTATATTAAAAAATTAAACTGTATATGATCCGTATATGTTATGCGTCATCATGCGCGGAGGAAAGGGGGGGGGGGGGTCGTTTATAATTCCGTGATCGTCAGTAAATGCTTTATGTAGTATGGGTTGATTTATTGATCAGATGGTTTGCAGTGAAATGAATAAACAATTGGGCTGAAAATAACGTTAGCGTCCTTTTACCGTGCGTCAAAGAGACTGGCGGTGAAATATCCCAAGTATAGGACGTCGATCGCCTAGGTCCATTTCCGGTTTGTATGTCGCAATAAACGCCGAAATCATATTGATTATTAAGTTTATAAAGCGATCGATATGTACTATATTGTCTGTCGGGAGCCTTGCAACAATGTCTGACGGCCGGATGAATTTAATCGACGCACACCTGCCACTTCCTGTTGTTCGAGTGTAACTCGCCCGACCATCCACCAGGCGGCGGTATTGAGCCGTTGTTGTATTGAGCCGTAGGGTCCAGCTGCAGCGTTGGAGGTGTATATATGAATTATGAATGCCATGGCGAAAAAATTCAATATTGATCTTAATATCGCTGTACAGCGTGGTCTGGCGGTCAAAGCATGGCGGGCAATAACGTGTTACAGCATGGATGGCGGTGGATGTGTTAATGAAGTTAAAAATAAACACCAGTATGAGAAACGTGTACACAAACTCCCTCGTCGTTGTTGAGAACTTATTATTGGTCTTTTCTGTGACTGTAAAGGACAGAAAATACCAATAATAAGTTCTCAACAATGACAAGCAATTACCAGACCCCTTATTTGTTATATATAAGACCATGTATATATTAGAATCATCCCATTTAAAACCCACTTCAAAACCCACCTGTTTAGGCAGGCGTATGTCTGATTAAATATTTTGTCTGGTTTTATTTTTTAATGGATTGTGATTGTAAATGAACTGTTTTTAAATTGTTGTACGGCGGCCTTGAGTGCCTTGAAAGGCGCCTTATAAATAAAATGCATTATTATTATTATTATCATTCTACTTGTTTGTACAATCTTGCATGCAAATTGCTTGTAGCATTATTGTAGGAACCAAGTGTAATCAAGAACAATCTTCTTGTCTCCTTCAACCTCCAGGTAGGAGGAGGTCTGTCACTGTTGGTGAGATGATGGAGTTTAAGAAACAGGCAGAATGCGATGGTCAGAACCGATGGTCAGAACCAATAGTCTTCAACACAGACAATGGTGAGAATTGTACTTCCATCAGACCCAGCAGTATTGCCGGGAAAAATACTACACAATATACTCTGCAACTGTCACAGGTCAAGGACATCAAGCCTGGATGATCTTGTAGTAGGTTCCCAGACAGAGACAACAGGTGGAAGGCAAGAACAACAAAAACCTACCCAACAAATCTTGCTCACTACTTGGGCAGTGTGGGTTAGTAACTAGGGTTAGTACTAGTGGTGTGACTTTTATAAGCAGCCAGAACTCTGCTGATCCTGGGTCAGCAAACAACGACCCGAAGACGAGTTTAGCCACAGCTAGCCCAACAAATCTAGCTGTACACTATGGGGACTGTGGGTGTGCAACAACAAAGGGCCACTGGGGAGGTTGATTCCCAAGCCAAGGAGTCCAGCTGGTTCTGCTGTAGCGTGGTTGGGTTGGAAGTAGCTGGTTTTGGCATTGGCTAGGATGAAGGATAGTGGAACCAGTCTCTCATTCCAGATTCCCTTCCTGGTTTTAACCCCAGGTGTTGGCCCAAGATGTCATTACTATCCTATAGAAAAGCTTGAAGGGACAGCAGAGGGAGGGGACAGAAGCAGGCACAAAAACAAACCAAACAAATCCACACAAAAATAAAGCCTCCCCACAATTAGTCCGAGTTCACAGCTCCAGTTGTCCCACGTTAACGCAATCAGTCAATGTGACTGTTCTCTTGGTTGCACACAACCTGGGGCAAAAATACTATTTCATACAAGTTCAATAACAAAAGAAAATCAATACCAGGAAGGTCCTGTCCTTGGATTGTTTGTGTACATATATGATACATGTTTGTCAGTAACAACAACACATCACATGACTGTCATGTTGATCTTATAGTGGTTTTTAAATGCGAGGCACCCAAAGACATTGCCACCTCATAGACCAGAAATGTCACTAACTCATGCTGTCACTCACTCACGGTTAACCAGTCTTCCCCTGCTGGTGGCTCACACGCACTGCACTTTGACTCATGTTCAGAGAATCTGCCCTTGTTGTTTCAATGTTCCCCTCTGCTCTTCTACACAGACACAGTTAACTGCAGGACCGGCCCACCATCCCTCAGTGATGCAGAACTGAAGGAGATAATAGCCTCATTTCCTACCAAGTTGTGCAGACTAATCTCAGAAATGGTTACCTATTTGTTATCTATTTTTTAAAACCACACAACCTGCTTGTCTTGGAGAATTTTGTTAATCTCAATTAGACTTGCCTGGTTAAATAAAGGTTAAAGAGAAAATAAATCTGTCGCAACTTTGTCTTTCAACCAAGGGATGCATGAACTGGAAACGACAAGTAAGGGAGAAATATTCTGTGACTCTTGGAGGCAGATGGATGTACTAAAAACAATGCTCTTTATTGATACCAGAGAGAAACCAATGCGTTTTGGCAACATGCCTCCATCATGTCATGGAATGAAACACGTTGCTGAAACACGTTGGTTTTTATTGTATCAATAAATAAATGTATCAAAAACATCCATCCATTCAGCCTCCAAGAGCCGCTGAATTTTTCTCCCTTACTAAATAAATAGGAAAATATTCAACTGTGATCCTTAGCACTCTTCTTCAGTGGTGGAACAAGTACCAAAATCTCTTACTTAAAGGTGGAATCTGTAATGTCATCAAACAGCGACCTCTAGGCAAAAGAGACCCTCTTGGTATTGCACTTTGTTTACATATTATGTTTTTTTCTGATGTGTGGGTTGGATTTGAGTGGGTATATGGGAGGGGTTGGCACTGCTCATTACATCTCATGTTCCGCAAAGAGAGGTTTGGAGAGGTTTCGATATACAGTAGCTGTATATATATTATGGTATGGCCACACACACACACACATACATACAGACACACACATATATGCTGCAAAATCTATAGTATATTTAATATGTTATAGTATGAGGTAGGACATGTGTTACAGTTTAGCCATTAAGCCTACTTAAAGTTATATTCCTGAATACATTTTGTAGCATAGGCTATATAGCTTACCAACTGTGCTTAAACTTTTTCTTATTATGTACGCTATGCAGTAGCCTATATTCCAGTAGCAGCAAGCCATAAAGATTGCATTCATATCTATGCTGACCAGACAACCCCATTTAGCAGGGATCTTATACTGTATACAGTAATTCGGTAGTGACAGTCAAGATTACTAATGCTATTTACTATAAGATTTCAAATGAGCAGCATAGCAATGATTAAATAAATGGCATTAATTTATGATACAATAATCACAATGTAGTAGTCACAGTGTGGGTGTAAAGTTGCAGTAGAATCAGTGAGTAAAGTAAAGTAGCTCTGGCTACTTTAAAAAACACAGTGTGGGTGTACTGTGTGCAAAACGGTAGTAGCCTATTTGCCAACACAATGAACCCGGACATTTTGGAACCACCAAACTTTTATGATAGATATGGATAGTATGGGTCACCAGCACTTAGAAACTGCCGGATGCTAAGTTGTATATGTTGGGCAACTTTTTTTATTTGCATAATTAGCTACATTTGCATAATTACCTAAATGGACAAATCTCGGAAACTACTTGATCAATTTCAACAATGTTGGAGTGGTTTTGGGGGTTATTCGGGATGCTGAATCCATTTATGATACTCAAGAGTTTCGGAATTGCAATATCTACTGGAATTTACCAAATTTCAATTTCAAGAGAAATTCTGCTGAATAATATTATGGGGAAACTTACTCCTTGCTTACAAGTCTTGGTTATCATACAGGTCTACTGTAAGCTTTAAGTCCCACATTAACAAGGTGAAAAAAACATAATTCTTCCACCTTAGAAACAAAGCTAAAGTACAACCATTTATAAATTAAAAGGATGCTGAAAAACGGATCCATGCCTTTATTCCAAGCCGACTGAAGAAAATACTTCAGCTTATTCAACTCTCAGCTATAGCTATTACACTGGCTTCCGGTAACATTTAGAATTGATTTGAAGGTCCTCCTCCTTATGTACAAAGCCCTAAATGGAACCAGACCAAGCTATATTGGCAATTTTCTTGTCAACTACATGCCCCCAAGAACACTACGATCATCTACTTCCATCATCTTGTATTTTTATTTTCTGCATTGCATTTATTCTGTCTATTTTATGCTCATTTGATGTATTCTAGTGTATTTTCTGCTGTGAAGCACTTTGGGCTGCAATTCTTGTATGGAAGTTGTACAAATAATGTTTATTATTATTATTGCCATCCTTAGAGTTATTTCTTTGCTACCTCTATCTAGCAGGGCTAAAATGATTTGAAATGGTTTTGTTAACCCTCCTGTTATCTTCAAATTGACTTTACACTCTTTATCCTTGGGGACATTTTGACCCCAGCAGTTTAAACGTCCAGAAAATGATCATAATCAAAAGTGTTACCCAAATGTATGTTTCAGGTGCTTCATGTTACTTTGTTGATGACCTAAATAACCATTTAAATAAAACATTACCCCTACTCCCCCCCACCCACCCAATTATACATACATAATATATATTATGTTGTTCAAGTGGGGAGTGGGCCCATGATAACTTTCCGTTTTTGGAAAGTAACGTTTCTGCTTGTGGTTGAGAGACAACAGGAGCATCTGCACTAAGGGTCTCATTCTCATCAGAGGAGGACGCCTCATAATCAGGGTCTCAGACACATTCTCTCCTATGTCACTTTCACCGTCAAATATCTGTGACAAAACTTCACTGGCAGAAAACTTTTTCTTCAAGGTAATTTTCAAATTAGAGTTTAGAAGGCTGCTATGCAAGCTATGTTTGCTCCTCCCCTATGTTGCGTAAAGTTTAGGTAGTCAAAAATCACAAATAACAATAGAAATACAGTCCGGGATATACATTCTAAAATATACAGCCAAAAATATACAGTAAAATTTACAGTAATAAATGTAGAATTTTTTAAATAAAAATGTTTAAGTGTATATATAAAAATAAGAAGTCAAAAGTCCAGGAAGATTACCAGAGTTTGTACTGTCACTCTGTGGTGAGGCAGTGAGGCACAGTGATGCGTTGTTACACTCTGATGGTTGTTGGAATTAAGGACTTCCTGTGCCATTCAGTGTTGCATCTAGGGAGTCTTAGTCTAACACTGAACATGCTCCTTCTATCAGCCAAGTCTGTGTATAGCGTGTTGTGTATGGAGGGGTTGTCCATGATGGCGTGGAGCTTAGCAAGGCTCTTCCTCTCTGACAGAGGAAGAGTCTAGCTCCACTCCCACCATGTTACTGGCCTTCCTGACCAGCTTATTTGTCACTTATAAGGTACATGTACATTACAGTGAAATGCTTGGTTCTGTATGAGCCCCCTGAGATTGTGCTTCAGACAGTAAAAAGGTAAAAAAAAATAAAGACCAAACACTATACAAAATATACAAACTAGTACAAGTACACAATGCAAACAAATGCAAAGATGAGTTAGAGAGGTAGTGCAAATCCTTTACTAATAAATAGATACAATATGGTGTAGTGTTAAAAAGTGTTTAAAGTGAATGTTAAAGGTGAGTGTTATTCCATACACATGGAATATGTATCTCGATACGATAGAGGGCACACATTGTGAAAACAGAGAACAATTTACCGCCTAATAGAGGCCTTGCACAGAGTGTTTAGAATGCCCATTTTTCCTTGTTAGGGACCAAGCAGTGAGACAATGAGGAAACAGGAGTTGTAGATGAAAACTGGGTTTTTATTTACCCACAAGGTGCAAAACCATTGCAAACCAAAAATTTGATAACTAGGCCATAGATGGGTTTCTCATCCACGTTAGACTCAGCAAGGAGGCCAAAAGGAACGTAATAATCCTGGTCAGAACAATGGGGCAGACTGTATAGAGCAGGGGTAGGCAACCCTAGGCACGCGTGCCTGCATAGGCACGCAGGGGCATTTGCATAGGCACAGGGGGCAGCATAATTTTTTTTTTTTTTTTTTTTTTTTTTTTTACTACTATAGTGAAATATTTTGCACTGTTGTCGCATTTATCTTGTTGAAATCCTCCCACAGGTTCTTTTTACTACCACATATTTAATTGAGACCCTTTATTTGTTTATTATTTCAATTTAGCTGGAAATACATTGCTACATCATTCAGTAACATTTGCAGAGCCTTTTAACAAAAATATTATTACGGTCACCATTGTGACCAGTGGGATTAATCAACAAATTTGATTATTTATTTTTCTATTTCATTGAACATTGCACATGTTAAAAGCAATTTTTTTACTCAAAATGTGAGTATTACCAAGTCAACTTGTGTTCTTAAAACAATGACAATAAACATAGTTTTATTAGGTTGAAATAATGTGGTTGTGTACTTATTTTTCTGTTAACTTATTATGGATTGAAAACTGAAAACCTTAATGCACAGTAACTGAACTCAATATTTGTAAGTTCTGGTAACTTATTATTATTTATTTTTTTACAGTGTAGTCTTGCGATCAATCAAAACTTATTTACACGATATACCTCACATTCACCCCCCATTCACATCCTGGTGTTCTCCTGGTGTTCTCCATTAGGCCTGTAGGTGGAGCTATGACAGCACACGTACAGTACACACACCGATGGTGTGTGATGTGTCCAAAAATGAATGGGCAAATGTGAGTGAAATGGTCACACTGTATGCAGCTGTTTGTCTGCATTGCACCCCCCCCCCCCCCAACTCAGATTTAGGGTTGATACAACCATCATAATAATATTGTTAATAATAACAATAACAATAATGATGTAATAATGTAAAAATTATCATTAAAAAGACCTGATTATGAGAAAAAATAATTACGATGCATGGAATATTGTTGAGGCACACTAGTTACAACTATATTTCAAACAGGCACTCCATGTCAAAAAGGTTGCTGACCCCTGGTATATAGAGGATATTTTGTAGGACATGACCTCGAGAACATTTGAACCTGTTTGGGGAGAGATTTCACACAGACACAACCAGGAATGAGGAAGATATGGATAGTGGTTTACCATTGTATCTTTGTTCCTGGATTGTAGCCAGCTCTTCATAACAACTCATCAACAATAGTCTTCCGGGATTCTGAAATCGGGGAGGAGATAGCGGGGGGAGCAAATTAATGAATGTGGATGAGAGCCGTGATGTAAGTGATTGCAGCTACGACTGTGGGGGTGCTGGAGACATGATCGAATAGACTTGTATGCGCCTGAATCTCCTGAACGCAGCTCAACCCATTCCTAATCGATCAGAACTAAATCGGCAGAGAAAAAGCCCATTTTTAAGCACCTATTCCCCATGCACATGCGCAGATTGCCCACGGATTGTGACGCCACGCACACCCGCCCTGGACTGTTCCATCAGAAGGGGGAGCTTCGGTGGTAGTGTGAGTGGCTACAGACCACTGCACTTAAATATAAACATTAGTCTACCTGGAGACTCAATGAGGTAATTGTAGATGTCGCCATAAGACGCGTCTGGCCATTTGTTTCATCATTGTTTCATTATCCTGTTCGGCTGAAAGGACACTGGCCACCGAAGCTCGCCCCTCTGATGGAACAGTCCAGGGCGGGTGTGCGTGGCGTCACAATTCGTGGGCAATCTGCGCATGTGCATGGGGAATAGGTGCTTAAAAATGGGCTTTTTCTCTGCCGATTTAGTTCTGATCGATTAGGAATGCAACCACTTACATCACGGCCAGGGCCGCCTCAGGGGGTGTGCGAGCAGTGCGGTCGCACAGGGCCTCGCGGGAAGGGGGGCCTCGCAAAATAAAAATTAATTTTTTTCTTTTTTTTTTTTTTTTATTATTTTTATTTTTTTGCGAGGCCCCCCTTCCCGCGAGGCCCTTTTTCATCACAGACCTAAAATCTAGTTTTGCTTATATGCTTATATATTTCACATTAGACACGTTTGTAGAATGTGTCTGACTTGTTCCTGGCTCTGCGGCTCTGCAGATACACTATTGGCTCTGCAGATACACTATTGGAGGCAGCTCTGAGGCTCTGCAGCAGAATTGGTTTCAATGAGGGGAGGGGTTACAGGTAAGGTAGAGTCTGACTATTTCGCGCGTGCAGCATTGGAGGTTATGCCAGCCAAGATGAAGAGGACATTGTTCGGCAGATGGACTGAAGATGAAAGTTGTTGCATGTTAGACAGTTCAGTCAGGCTAGCCATCCCAGCTAAAGACAGGGACAGCTAGTTAGCTTTAGCTACGTTATAATATTGAGTGCTAACGTGTGGTTCAGTCGGGATATAGCCATGATGATGTCGGCTAGTAGCTAGCTTAGCTAAAGGCTACACGAGGTACAGGGATTATCTAATTCAGCGCTATTCAGAGGAGCGAGGCGAGTGGATGTCTTTTCAAAAGAAGGAGAAGAGAACTTGTGAGCAGATAAATCTGTTAGGCAGCAATACGCCGAAAGGAGTCCAGTCTGCCGGAAAGTACTCGAAGAAGAAGAAGAAGAAATTACACCGTGGCGTGGGCCAAGAAAGTCTCCTTCCAACTTTACCATTGGCGCCGGCGTTGATACTGCGTTATGGTGAGTCAACCTATGATTATATACCCGCCGTGGACCTGACCTATCTCTCTTTCTCTCTCTCTGGAGCCAAACTGGTCGACTAGCTAATACTACTAGTAGCTAACGGTGTGTGCCAGGTGCCTGATTGAGCTAACTGTTAGCCAGTTAGCTGTTTAGCGTCAGCTGGGAACGTTCGTTTGATGCTATCAGTTAGCCTTGAGAATAGCAGGCCCTTTGACAGAAGATGTAGTCGGGCCTGCACCATGACAAGGCTCTGGCCATAGCTTCTTTTTGTCCCGCCAGCGAGAGGCCTTTCGTCAACGTGGAGACCTGTGTTGCGGCCTTTCGCCCTGCGTTCCTCGTGCAGGTAAGATTAATGAAAATGTCATGACATTACCCCACTCTTCCTTCCTTCCCCTCCCGAATGTTTTGTTAATAACGATGTTTTTTTCCAGGCAAAACATATGCTACTTCACAACATTTGGAGATACGACATGTGCTGTGTGTGAATGTCTTGGTCGTTTGTGTAGCTTGGGTAGCGTTGGGCCGTTGGCCAAAGCTGTGTGTGTCACAGTACCTGGCTAGCCTATTTAGCTGATGTCGGCCATTGGCTCCTTGCTGCTTTGGTTTCTCTATAGACCCTCTTCTCTTTGGATTTAAGTGTTGATCTTTGTCCTTTTTGATCTCTCATACATGCTCTCTCTCTAACACACACACATGCTCTCTCTCTCTCTCTCTCTCTCTCTCTCTCTCTCTCTCTCTCATACATGCTCTCTCTCTAACACACATGCTCTCTCTCTCTCTCTCTCTCTTTCTAACACACACAGTCTGCCTATGGCGGCCTTTCTCGATGGCTAGGCTGTGCTCGCTGAGTCTGTATAGTCAAGGATCTTCAGTCACAGTGCTCAGGTATTCTGCCACTGTGTACTCTCTGTTTAGGGCCAAATAGCATTTCAATTTCTTTCTAATGTGTCTCTCTCTCTCTCTCTCTCTCTCTCTCTGTACACTGTATATTGACTGTAGAACGGGAGCTCTCTCTCGCTCTCTCTTTTGCTATATGTTGACTGTATCATGCCCCGCCTCGGGCAGCGCTATTATTTAAGAATATGTTGACTGTATGAATTTTTTAACCTTTTGGGGGGGGGGGGGGGGCCTCGCGTTAAATCTCGCACAGGGCCTCGCATTTCTCCCAGGCGGCCCTGATCACGGCTATCCACATTCATTAATTTGCTCCCCCCGCAATCTCCTCCCCGATTTCAATGTAACGCGGAAGTGTAGTGGTCTATTAGGCGCTCTACAAATTAAAGTTATTATTATTATTATCATTCTGTTTACAATTGAACATTCCATGAAAATTATCTATAAATTCTGCATCCTCTGAAACATTTATAAACAGATACTAGCTAATCTTTTTAAGAGCCGGTGGTCGAAAAGCTTTTGACAGATCAATGATGAAGCCATGCTATGGTTGGTTCCGAATCCAGATTGGTGTGGGCTTAGTACTGAGTGATTTGAGAGAAGGGAATTAAGTTGATTATTCACTAAAGATTCCGCCCTCATTTATCAATAATGCGTAGAAAGTGTTCTATTTTTGTTCCTAAGCACGGAATTTAGAATGTCTCTATGCACAGAAAAATCGGGATTTATCAAACGTGCGTACACAGGTCCTACGCACACCTGCAAGTACTCTGTGTTGATAAATGCCACTTGTTCTATGATCCGTGCTCATGCACGATTTGAAGTATTTGCATACAGAACAGCCTCTAATTAGGGCGGCTGATTGGCGCAGTGGGCAAGGCGCTCGCCTCTAACGCAGGAGACGCTTAGTGTTACAAAGGGTCAGATTAAACCGAATATATATATTTATTGCCTGAGATCCCATGTATACTATTTGTATATCGTTTGATATCCCCTGTATATTCTTTGTACAATATGCACGGAATATCCCTTTAGTCTAGCAGGACAGACCATAATATTCATTCCTCTATTGGAAGCGATCCCATGGCGCCAGGTACCGAGTAAAGCCTTGCCCCCTCGAGCTGACTTGAAAGGTACCGACGAGATATGTCTGAACATGCCCGCTTTTCGCCCACGGCTACGAGACCTAGAGGCGACAGAAATGAGATAGGCACTATTTGTCCACCGTGGATATAAATATGGCGCAAGAATACAGAACCCCCCTTGCAGTTCCTCTTCAGTTCGCCTTCAGTTCAGTCTGGTTCAGTTACCGAGTAAAGCCTTACCCACTACGCAACGTGCGGTATAGCAAGGCTCGCATTGCCTCAATATAGTCTCGTGGTATCCTAAATACGTCTGTTTGTCGTATCGTTCTCTATATATTAGTAAACCTTCATTACGAGTCAAAGACCACGTGAAGTGGGTAATTGTGTGTCTATAATAGAGCACTTATTGCCGCGTGCTAATAGTACAGTAACGTCAAGTTCAGCCGTGCACTACCGCACCGGAGAGGATATCTACACCGGAGCAGCAGCACCACGGGGGACTTACACCCCACCGGCAGTGCCACTCTCCGGGCAAGGATTATTCTTCTTCATTGCTTTGACCAAGCTGCTGGAACAGAGAACCGCCTACCCCACTGCTACTGTGGGATATACACCTGCCCGTGAGACCATCACTCAAGCCTGTCTCTGTCGTAACAGAGGCTCGACGGCTCTCACCTGCAAGGCGCGCACCCTGGGATCAGGCTGCCTCTCCCCGCTGCCACAGGGGTGACATCACCCCCGTGAACCATTGACTTGCCTAGAGCTTTGGCCCCCTCTGCTGGCTTACAACCGGTAGTACACCCTTTCCCAGAAGATCCCTAGATAATTACTTAATATTCACTATTGATTTGACTGCACATTCTTTGCCTTATAAGCGCAATCTAAATACTGTAAACAATCCCTTTTATGTAATAAATATTGTAAACTAGTATTCTGTGTGGAAAACCTGTTATTGTGCGAGTGTCGTCATCTAGAATACCTTTGTACGGTGTTGGCCAGCAATGTACAAGTCGGTAGTGATTCAATGATATCAGTACTTGATTAATACAGTCAGGGAATTGTACCCCTCAGTTACAATTGGTCCTTCGAGCCGGAGATAATAATTAGCGTAATATTAATATAATATTAATATGGAATTGGCCGATGACGAACACTCCACAAACGGTTCTCCTAAGCTAGATCGCCCGCAGCGCAGACGACAGCCACCTCCCTACCTAGAGGCATACTCTGTCAGTCCAATACCTAGCTTTAAAGGGAGGTTAAACGCGGAAAAAGTAGAAAGTAAAATTATGTCTGACCTTAACAACCAGGCTACCCCGCCTACAGAGGCCCTAGTGGGTTCTAAAGTAACTGACCAAGCTCACGGTGGGGACCAGGAGGGAACTGACATGACTTTACCCCCAGACAATACCCAAGAAGTAGTCCCCGATCAGCCCCGGGAGGAAGACAACCCTAAAGAGACGCGCACCCAGGAGACGGATCTCCTCGGTACACAACAGGAGAATGGATCTCCAACCAGTACTGCCGGGAGCCGATCGCCCCGAACGGCGTCTTCCCCCAGCGAGGCGGACAAGATGCTGGCGCAAGCACTCATCGCCACCCTGGCAGCCTCCACCGAACGCGATCGACTTCAAGCGCAACAGACGTGCGAGCGCGAACATTATGCAGGCGAGCGAGAGCGCTTCCAGGCGCAACAAAGGAGCGAAGACGACCGAATAAGGCTGGAGACCAGACGCCTCCAGACAGAAGAGAACATCGAGCGAAGCCGCGCCGACGTCGCAAATGCACAGCTCCACGCCGCCCATGCCAGCGCCAATGCCCAGCGCGACGTCGCCAACGCACAGCGCGACGCTGCCCAGGCCAGTGCCCCTGGCTCCAGAGAAGGAACCAGGAGAATAAATGATGGAAGAAGATCGGTGACTGTTATGCACCAAGCCGAAGCAGTACCGCAGCACTCCAACCACAACACCCCCTCGACGAAAGAGGACCAGTGGAAGATTGAGTGCCAGTACTGTGGGGGAGAACATCGGCTCCACCAGTGCGAGGATTTCAAGAAGCTGACCACGGATGATGTGAGCCAGTGGGTCAAGGACCACCGCCGCTGCTTCCGCTGCGCGCGCAGCCACCTAGCAGCTGAGTGCCACCTGAAGAAAAAGTGCAGCAGGTGCGGTGGCACCCACCTGGAGGTCCTGCACGACATCAACAAGCGTCACCCAGGACAACAGAGTGGGCCCGTCGCGGTCATGTACCACGCCGAGGCGGTGGCACCAGAACCAAAGTTCCACCAGACCGCTCCCTTCTGTCCCGACTGCTACGGCAGACACTGGCGGACAAGGTGCGACTCGTACCATATAGAGTCTACGTCACCACCCGAGACAGGAGTGCTCCACATTGACCAGCACAGCGAGACCCCCCGAGTGCTCCTCAAAGTGGTCAAGGTGCTCCTGAGCCACGGGGACAAAGTCATGGACACTTACGCCGTCCTTGATGACGGGTCAGAGAAGACCCTTCTGCTCGCGTCCGCTGCGGCCCAGCTGGGACTGCGGGGGAGCGAGAACCAAATGACGATTCGGACAATAAGGAGAGATTTAAAGACGATAAAGGGCGAGAATGTCTCCTTCACTATCGCAGCAAGCGGGCAGCCAGAGCGACGGTACAAGATCACAAATGCTTTCACCAGCCAAGAAATAGGACTATCACAGTACACCTACCCCATCCCACAGCTGATGGATAAGTGTGCGCACCTGCGTCAACTACCTATCCCGCTCATAGACGGCGCGACCCCGACCCTGTTGATAGGCTCCGACCATGCAGACCTCATCGTCCCGATAGACCGGGTCCATACCGGAACCCGAGGCTGTCCTGCAGCAGTCGAGACCCGCCTAGGGTGGACCCTCCAAGGCCCCCTCGCTAAATCTCTCAGCCGAACAGCAGCCACTAGCTGCCTACACACAGAAGAAGACACCGGCCTCTCCCCCATACAGCAGAGGCTATTGACATTAAGCGAGAGGCCCGTGAGAGAACCGTGGGTACCAGAGGGAGTTCGGAACTCCACCCCCCTCAGCTGCGCTCCAGGCGTAGCTGACCTCGAACCCAGCACCCCAAGCGACTCCTTGACGGGGCGGCCGGGACCGGCCCCTCCTCACACGGGGTACAGAGCGAACAAGAGAAACAGACGGAGGAGGAGAAAGCACAGCCAAGCCAAGATCAAAGCAGTCTCAGGCCCGCTTCCTCCTAAGCCCCCCTTCATCCCGTCCAGCCGTCATGACCATAGACCAGTCACCACCCCGAGCTGCGTGGCCGGCCGGCTGCGTAAGCAAAGTGACCACTGGTGCCGACGGAAAGGTCAGAGTGGCAGAAGTGCTCGGCCAAGGGCGGATCTACAACCGACCCGTGGCGAGGCTGATCGAGCCGCCAAGGCTCCCCGACTTGCCTAATGACGACCATGACCCCTGACTTTGTGAACTGACCGACCCCTCACAGACATTGAGTGGTGGACAGTGCGGTTAATCTGTCCCTGCTTAGCTAATTAGGTGGGACTAATTAGGGGGCGGCTGTTACAAAGGGTCAGATTAAACCGAATATATATATTTATTGCCTGAGATCCCATGTATACTATTTGTATATCGTTTGATATCCCCTGTATATTCTTTGTACAATATGCACGGAATATCCCTTTAGTCTAGCAGGACAGACCATAATATTCATTCCTCTATTGGAAGCGATCCCATGGCGCCAGGTACCGAGTAAAGCCTTGCCCCCTCGAGCTGACTTGAAAGGTACCGACGAGATATGTCTGAACATGCCCGCTTTTCGCCCACGGCTACGAGACCTAGAGGCGACAGAAATGAGATAGGCACTATTTGTCCACCGTGGATATAAATATGGCGCAAGAATACAGAACCCCCCTTGCAGTTCCTCTTCAGTTCGCCTTCAGTTCAGTCTGGTTCAGTTACCGAGTAAAGCCTTACCCACTACGCAACGTGCGGTATAGCAAGGCTCGCATTGCCTCAATATAGTCTCGTGGTATCCTAAATACGTCTGTTTGTCGTATCGTTCTCTATATATTAGTAAACCTTCATTACGAGTCAAAGACCACGTGAAGTGGGTAATTGTGTGTCTATAATAGAGCACTTATTGCCGCGTGCTAATAGTACAGTAACGTCAAGTTCAGCCGTGCACTACCGCACCGGAGAGGATATCTACACCGGAGCAGCAGCACCACGGGGGACTTACACCCCACCGGCAGTGCCACTCTCCGGGCAAGGATTATTCTTCTTCATTGCTTTGACCAAGCTGCTGGAACAGAGAACCGCCTACCCCACTGCTACTGTGGGATATACACCTGCCCGTGAGACCATCACTCAAGCCTGTCTCTGTCGTAACAGAGGCTCGACGGCTCTCACCTGCAAGGCGCGCACCCTGGGATCAGGCTGCCTCTCCCCGCTGCCACAGGGGTGACATCACCCCCGTGAACCATTGACTTGCCTAGAGCTTTGGCCCCCTCTGCTGGCTTACAACCGGTAGTACACCCTTTCCCAGAAGATCCCTAGATAATTACTTAATATTCACTATTGATTTGACTGCACATTCTTTGCCTTATAAGCGCAATCTAAATACTGTAAACAATCCCTTTTATGTAATAAATATTGTAAACTAGTATTCTGTGTGGAAAACCTGTTATTGTGCGAGTGTCGTCATCTAGAATACCTTTGTACGGTGTTGGCCAGCAATGTACAAGTCGGTAGTGATTCAATGATATCAGTACTTGATTAATACAGTCAGGGAATTGTACCCCTCAGTTACACTTAGTGTTAAGTGTTAGAGGGTGGGAAAGCCGGTGGGTGGGGATTTGACGTTGTGGACAGCGACTCCTACAGGTCGGTTTGGTGACGCCGGTGCGACGGAAGCATGAAGTGACGGGGCAGCGTGAGCCTCCCACGCGTTACTCCTCGCCACTGAGAGTTCGAGTTGCTGCGGCGAAAAGATGCGACAGGCTGCCTCCTCGTGTACCGGAGGGGACACGTGATGCAAGGCTTCTGTCCTCACTACAACGACCTGTGGGAGGCATAGTCTAGCAACGTTCAAGACAGGGGAGGGAAGAATTGGATATACGAAATTGGGATGGGAGAAAAATAGAAAATGGGGAGAAAAAGTGGATCAAAAAAAATAACAGCCTCTAATTAACCATATATGGTAATGAAACACCCCCATGGAATGTAGAATAATGGACTAAGCGGAATTGAAACTTCACTGAGAGCGAGTCCTCTGTGATCAATCTCGCTCCCAGTGAAGTTTCAACAGAGGTCATCTATTCTAGATGCTGTGAGTGATATTTTTTTGTTTGTTAAACTAATTGGTCTACATGTTACTAAGGCTCAGCTTCTTCCCCCAGGCCATCAGAACATTGAACACTGAAAGGACACTCTAAAAGGAACGAGGAAAATAAAGGCCACTTTAAGGAAAGAACTGCTGTGTAGTATAGTTTAGAAATAGCAAGTATAGCATAAGGGAGTAAAAACTGTATATTGTATAGTAGTGTACATAGGACCCAGTGCCTTAATCCGTAGCTAACATTGCTCAGGACTTTAGCATGTCTATTTTATCATGCCTATTTTATGTCTATTTTATTACCTGTTTATTATGTCTATTTTATTATTTAGTATTATTGCACAATCAAAGCGGGCATGGCCACCCGCATTTCACTGTATGCCCTGGTATGTATGTGACAAATAAACCTCTTGAATCTTGAATCTTAAAATAATAGCTCTACACTCCAACAGCCATCACTGATATAGATTGTCTGGTTAGTAACATGGGTCTCCCAGTCCCTCCGCTCTGCAGTAAACAGTAAATACATTTTCTGGTATGCCATTCCGACTTTATCCAATCAGGAGAGAGAACTCCACACTGAAAAAGTGGTCTGACAGAAATAGAAACGAGTTTTAAACAAATGTGTGCTTGAAACAAGTAAAATAATCTACCAGTGCAGTAAGCAAATTTGGCTTGGCAAGATTTCTTGAAATAAGTAAAAATATTTAGGGTTTGTAATGTCTCTGGCTGTGTGACGTCAACTTGTCAGCATGAAATAACCGCATCAGGATAGCTTAGATAGTAGCTAATCAGACGTTGTCGCTTTTTGGATTTACTGCTAAAATATTTACTGCATTTAATATTAAAAGCATATAATTATGCCTATGACCATACGATGTCTGGTCATACAGCTCTATATTAATTCAATTTTGGATGAATGAATGATCATTACATTTATATAGCACTATTCTAGACACTCAAAGCGCTCCCCACAATGTAGGGTGGAAATTGCCTCATTCAAATTCAAGCCGGTCTCAGTAGGGAGCTGGAAAGCCTTCACAAATGGGTAGTTGACAACAGATTATCGATTCACCTTGGAAAAACTGAGTCAATTCTATTCAGCTCAAAACATAAATTAAAGGAATGTTCCCGACTTGAGATCAGCTGTAATGGCTTCAGTGTTGAGTCTAGAGACTGTGTTAAATACCTAGGTGCAGACCTCGACCAAACACTCTCAGGGAAAACAATGGCCCTGAAGGTGATCAAAAAAGTTAACACAAGGGTGAAATTTTTGCACAGAAAAAAGAGGTTCTTAATCACTGGAAACTATGAAATTGCTTGCCAACTGCATGATCCTCAGCCAATATGATTATGCATGTACGTACTGGTATAGTGGTGTTACAGTGGAAAGTAAACACAGGCTACAAACCAGCCAAAATAAGACCATACGATTGGTCCTAAATCTGCCACCTCGAACCCATATTGAGCCATGTCACTTCAATGAGGTGGGATGGCTCCCTGTGGAGCAGAGGGTCTCCTTTCTGAAACTGGGACATATGTATAAAATGTTAAATGGATGTGCCCCCAGATATTTATGCTCTCGCATTGTCCTGCGTGGCCAGGTCCACGGACGACAGTTACGGTCTGGACAGCTCTCAATTTATGAGCCTAGAAAGGGTATATTCACAGAATGGCTTTCTGTCTACAGCCGGCTGTGGAACTCTCTGCCCAGGGCCATCCAAAACTCCCCCACTATTGCTGTCTTCAAGAGGGGTGTGAAGCGACATCTGCAACAATAGGTTGCAGAGGGTGCTTGGCCACCACTCTTGAAGAACAGGAACATGACATGCTGTAATGAGGCTCTTTCAGAAAATTGTGTTGTCTATTTTATCTACAGTACTTGTTGTATCTATCTTATCTTCTTTTTTTTTTTTTTAACTTTCTTTTATTTTGTGTCATATTGAACATCACATTGCATTAATCATACAGTATAATATACTTGATTCACATAGTCAATGACATTTGTTACTCAGGCTCTTCCCTCTTATTCAATTTGTTTAAGGTATTCAGCGTAATCAAAATAAGCTGTATAATCCGAGTACGCCTCTTAAACAACCCAGTGGGGAGGGATTTTTACAATATTTTTTTTTATGATTTTTTGTAGGATAAGAAACGAAAAAATAAATAGAAAAATAAATTTAGCAAAAGGAAAAAAATATATACTTTAACAGAAAAAAAAGAACAACAAAAAAAGAAAAGAAAAAAAAGAGAGAGGGCGTCAGGCTCATGCTAATGTATCTCTAGGTACAAGGTTACAAGTGACCATCTCTGCATAAACATATCTTTTTTCAGTTGCAATTGTGCAGTCATTTCTTCCATTGTATACATCTGTCTCAGTCTCTTGGTCCATTGTTTGATTGTCGGTGGTTGATTTTGTAGCCATGCCATAGTTATCATTTTCCTTGCTATTAACAGTATCACTCTCAAGATATATAACGTATCTCCATAGTATGTGCCTTTCGGTATACATCCCAAGATATAGTACGATGGATTCAGAGGTAAGTCAAGATCTAGAATGGTTTTAATCTCATTTTTGATATTCATCCAAAATGTCTGCACCCTTGGACAGTCCCAGAAAATATGTGTATGATCTCCGATCATTCCACATCCTCTCCAACATAGTGGTGAGGACCCACCAGCAAATCCGGAGAGAACTTGAGGAGTCCTAAAGTACCTGACCTTGACCTTCCAGTCAAACTCCTTCCACATTGGGCTATTTGTGATTTTATGATTGCTTGAATGGCTGTCCTCCCATTCTTCATTTTCTATGATCACATTAGCTTCCAACTCCCATTTTTCTTTAATATAGGTGGTGTCTCCTGGATCGTCTAGTTGTAACATGTTGTAAATATTGGATATCTGCTTTCTTTCCATCAAGTTTTTTTCTATTGTGTTTATAAAGTACCGCTCCACATTTGTTGGTGGTCTCTTAATTGCTTCCCACTCACTGTGAGTCATTACATAGTGTCTTATTTGAAAGTATCTAAACATGTCTTTCGAAGGTAGATCAAAACATTGCTGTAGCTGTGCAAACGATTTAAAACAGTCTCCTTCCATTAATTGATTGATAGTAACCAGGCCCAAATCCGCCCATTTTTTAAAACCCCCATCCTCCATAGCTGGCCGGAATTCTGTATTGTCTGCTATTGGCATGGCCCTAGATATTGATCGTGGACCTCCCCCCTTTTTCCTTACACTTTCCCATACCTTTAATGTATTTGTAATCCATTTGTTACCAATCTTAATTTTTTTCCAGTATGCTTTCCCCAGGAATATTATGGATCTGAGAGGGGTCTTTGGAATTGAGTTTTGCTCAATCTGTACCCATCCTGAGTCTAGGTCCTTTTGTATCCAATGCACAAGTATGCGTAATTGAGCTGCCCAGTAGTAGTTTCTTAGGTTTGGTAGACCAAGACCACCCTTGTTCTTTGGCAAACATAGTGTTTTAAGCCTTACTCTAGGTTTTTTCCTCTGCCAGATAAATTTGGATAGGAGTTTATCTAACCTTTTAAAGGTAGTGGCAGGTATTGGTATAGGTAGAGACTGGAAGAGAAAAATAAGTCTAGGTAGCACATTCATTCGAATTGATTCTATTCTTCCCACTAGGGAGAGAGGTAAAATGTCCCATCTGGCCATGTCTGATTTGATTTGTACAATCAACTTTTCGTAGTTTGCTTGATATAACTGATTGCTGCTGGGAGTCAAAATGATTCCTAAATACCTGAATCCGTCTCTAGCCCAATGGAAGGGTGCTATACTATTCAGATGTATTGGCCATGTTCCCACTATCATCATGGCTTCTGATTTGGTCTCATTTATCTTATAACCCGACAGTTCGCCGTAATTTCTTAAATCCATCATTATGTTTGGAATTGATTCTAAAGGGTTTTTGATATAAAGTAAAATGTCATCAGCAAATAGCGAGATCTTGTGTGTAATGCCTTTTTGGTCATCTATTCCCTGTATCTGAGGGTTTGATCTAATCATCTCCGCTAGTGGCTCTATGCCAATCGCGAATAGTAATGGAGACAAAACGTCTCCTTGGCGTGTCCCTCTCTGTATGTCAAAGAAGTGAGAGCAGTGACCATTCACCCTTACTCTAGACTTAGGATTTTTATATAAACATTTTATCCATTCTATAAATGTGTTATTGAATCCCATACCTTTCAATGTTAGTTCAAGGTACAGCCAATCAACTCTATCAAATGCCTTCTCGGCATCTAAGCCGAGAAGCATTGATGGTTCTTTTCGAAATCCAGCCACTGTTTGCAGATTTAAAGTTCTTCTGATGTTGTTAGCACCCTGTCGACCAGTGATAAAGCCAGTCTGGTCTGGGTGTATCAGTTTTGTTATATGTTTCTGTATTCTTTTTTTAAGTATAGATGTCAATATCTTGAAATCGTTGCAAAGGAGACTTATGGGCCTATAGGAACTACATCTTGTGGGGTCTTTACCTTCTTTATGTATTACCGAGACAATAGCTTCTGACCAGCTTCCTGGTGGATCTCTCTCAGATAGGGCATAGTTATAAACTACACTTAATACTGGTGTTAATTGTTCAGTGAAATGTTTATAAAATTCATTTGAAAACCCATCTGTACCTGGTGATTTATTGTTCTTAAGCATCTGAATAGTTTCCCCTATCTCCTTCTCCGTAATAGGGGAGGTTAGCTCATCCGCCTCATCTGGGGATAGTTTAGAAAGTTTAAGGTTATCTAAGAAGTTGTTGATTTTTTCTTTCTTGTTTTCCAATTGCTGTGCTTTGTAGAGGTCGGTATAGTAATCTGCAAATGCATTAGCAATTTCTTGCGTTTGCATTACTTCCATGTGTGTGCTGGGGTGTTTAATCTTTGGAACTATCCGACTTGACTGTATTTTGTGGAGCTGGAATGACAGTAGCTTGCTTGCCCTATTTCCCATCTCATAGTAATTCCTACCAGCAAA
Source organism: Notolepis coatsorum (assembly GCF_963971535.1). Taxonomy (NCBI): domain Eukaryota; kingdom Metazoa; phylum Chordata; class Actinopteri; order Aulopiformes; family Paralepididae; genus Notolepis; species Notolepis coatsorum. Next base: position 88,970,309 of record NC_140170.1, on the reverse strand, counting down.
TCTAAGGGCTCCTTCCGCTTTGTATGTCAACAGGTCATCTAGTTTTTGTTTGCAGGTTAGTAGAGCTTTTAAATCTTCTTCATCTCTGTTCAGTTTATGTTTCCTTTCTAGTATTTTTAACTCATTTTCTAGGTTCTGCTGTTTTTCATTTCGCTGTTTCTTTAGTGCACTTGAAATTGAGATAATTTTACCTCTCATTACAGCCTTTGCCGCGTCCCATAAAATTGATGGTGAGACATCCCCCTTATTGTTGAGATCAAAATAACTCTTCAGTTCTTCACTTATCCTCTCCCGTGTGTGAGAGTCAGACAGCATGGATACATTGAGCCTCCAATATTTAAAGATTTTATTGGTACTGAGGTTAAGTTGAAGAGTTAGAGGTCCATGATCTGAGATGGTCGCTGGTTCAATGATACATGATTCAACTTTGTCAATATCTTGCTTGGAAATACAGAAGTAATCTATCCGAGAGTAGCTACCATGGACCCCAGACCTAAAGGTAAAGTCTTTCTGCCTAGGATGGTGGAAACGCCATGCATCTATAAGTCCAAATTCTTTTATCATTGCATTCAGTGATCTAGATTTTTTTGAAATGGGTCCACAATCTACAGGCAGTTTGTCTACTTTTGGATTTAGTACACAGTTGAAATCACCGGCCATAAGGATAATTCCTTTGGCATTACCAGCCAAAAGTGAGGCTATACCTTTAAAGAAATTGGGGCAGTCTTCATTTGGTGCATATATATTTAGAAAGGTTATGATTGATCCTCCTATTGACCCCAGGACCATAACATATCTGCCCTGGTCATCTGCAATTTCCTTTTCTTTGGTGAAGTATACTGATTTGTTAAATAGAATAGCCACTCCTCTCTTTTTCCCTGTTTGACAGGACGCACTATACACCTGGCCCACCCATTCTCTCTTCAGTTTCTGGTGTTCGTTCATTGATAAGTGCGTTTCTTGAATGAATGCTATAGAGCACTGCATTTTCTTAAGTTGTCCAAAAAGTTTTTTCCTCTTTATTGGGTTGTTAAGACCATTTATATTGTAACTAATACATTTAAGGCTTGTCATAATGTCATTGTATTTCGTATGTACAACATAGATCTATCTTCCATAGTATATGAGCTTGAGGCATTTGTCAAAGAGTATACAACATAAAAAACAAAACAAAATGGTCCCCTATTCACTTGTAAGGGAAAACCTAGGGCTTCCAATTTTCCAGTAAGCTGTCTTACATAAATCACAAATGAAATAATCTCCCGATGTTCTAGAGAGGTGTAGCTTTCTCTCTCAGGGAGCATATTGCACTAAGTGCAGAGAAGTTAACCACGAACGTATAGGGTTAACCTTTGCCTGGTAACACAGGCTAAGTGTGATCCGTCTATGGCTCAGTCTCTGGCCTCAGAACCACATATAAATTAAAGTAGATTTAATATATTTAAATGTTCCCAACAGGTAATTAATACTCAGGGTAAATGATAATCATATTAGTCAGCAGCATGTCCATTATTTCTTGTGTTTTACACTTATTGTAAACATTTCGTTAGTTTACTATATCTAACTGGTTTACTCATCTTTATCGTCCATGAATGATCTTAGGTCTGCGGCAGATAGTGACGTCATGGCTCCTTTCGTTCGCTGCTCACGCCCTCTTCTTTGTGTTCGCCACCTGTCCCTGTCCCTTGTCAGTTCTCTTTGTAGTTTCTCTCTTTCGTCGATTTGGACATGAATTCCCAGTTCTTTCAGTGTGGGAATTGCATCTACCAGAGAGTCAAACACCTTCGTTCCCGATTCTGTTGTCATCCTGAGTCGTGCCGGGTATGGGCAATTAGCGCGTATCCCTTTTTCCTTCAGCTGTTTGATGACGTGACGCACCTGACCCCTCTTCTTTTGCAGGTCTGGGGAGTAATCGTGATCAAAATAGATCCTTTTCCCTTGAAATGTGACGGTTTGTCCCCATGCGAGCTGTAGAACCTGTTCTTTGATATTGAAATCTAGAAAGCGCACAATGATAGAGCGCGGGGGTGCGCTAGACTCTCTCGGTTTGGCCATCAGTGATCTGTGCGCTCTTTCTATCTTAATCTCAGACTCAAGTTCAGGTGTTATTTTCAGGGATGTTGTCAATAGCTGCTTCACAAACTCTTTAGTATCCTTGTCCTCGCTACCTTCAGGGACTTGGTAGATCCGGATATTGTTGCGTCTGAGTCTATTTTGCAAGTCTTCACAGGTTGCTGTAATTTCTGCATCTCTTCTTACAAGGTATTTGAGCGCCCTCTGGTGTCTCATTCCACTATCATCCAGTTTCGTGATTTCTTTTTCAATTACCGTAATTCTACCTTCTGTTTTGTCAATCCATTCAGTTACTTGCGACATAGATGTTTCAAGTTTGCTCACTGAAGACTGGGTGGCATTGTGTGCTTCTTTATTCTCTCTCCTTAGATCTTTTAATTCTTTTAGAATCGCGGATTCCTCTCTCTCTGTTTCCTCGTCAGTGTCGGAAGAGCTGGTTTGACAAGCCTGTTCATCTGTGACATCTTTCTCATTTCCAGAGTCGGTTTTGGTATTTCTTTTAGCACTTCGTTTCTTCGGGCTCATCTTTAGACTTCTTACCGTTTCACTCGTTAAATGTTGCTGACAATATCTGTTTGTTGGGTCGTTTATCTCGGGGGTTCTGAGGAGCTCGAGATTCAAGCTGCTACCCGGACATCACACAACCGGAATATCTTATCTTCTTAACTCTTTCTTTGTGATCTATTGTATTCTTCTTGGGACCATGTTGGAAACAAGTCGACAGACTTTCACTTGTTATCCTTGTACCCCTTGTTTTTATACTTTTGTATAAATTGTATGTACTAAATAAAAATCAAATCATCAAATCAAATCACCACAACTGGTAGCACCCAACCTTGGGCTATGCAGGCTCAATGGCTGCCATACACTGGCACCAGGCACACATCACACTACACAATGGCTGAACGGCTCAGGAGAACCCCCTACTCATTGCGAAAGGCGCCGTGGGTTCTTTAACGACCGAATTCAGTCAGGATCTCGGTTTAGAGTCTCGTATGAAGGACAGCACTTGCAGCTGTATAGTGTCCCCATCACTGTAACATGGACATTGTTACTGACAAGTCCAGGGCCCTGTTTCTTGTACCTGGATAACTGAGTTAGCCGGATAACTTTAACTGGATAACTGAGTTAGCCGGACTTTCCGGTTCCATGTACGTGGATTTTCCAAATCACCATGACAACAGATCCAAAAGTTTGAGCCTGGTCGAAAGCAGAGTTCAAGTTCAAGTTAGCCGGATCACGCAGAGCCACGCCCCCGCAAAGAAAGTGACAGCTCGTTTCCTGAAATTATTCCCACAGCCTAGGATCTGCGTTATACCATTCTGAATTACGTTCTTGTGCTCCATTCTTCCAGAGGGGTCTTTTGAAATGTAAAATAGACCCAAAATGCTGATACTAAATTCACTTTGTCCTAAATAATGCACGTTATATATACCGTGGCGACCGTGGCGCTCGCTCGTGCGATGTACACATTATGTGGTTATTTTAATTGTAACTGGGATTAAGATGTCTGATGAGATGCGCTGTTTGACGGATTTGAGAAATTGAATGAGCCGTTGACGTCACATTAATGAATGAGGATAAAGAGATAAACTTCATTCAAAACAAAGGATATTCTAAACACGGGTCTCTCGTTCATTAATGTATAAACAATGAATTTATCCCATCTGGCACAGTGGTGCAGCGGTAGTGCTCAAGCCTGCCAACCCAGCGACCGGGGTTCAAAACCCGGTGTTTCCAATATGATTTTTTTGAATATAATATTAATGATTATACGCCAAAGTAGCCTGGTTTTAAGTTAAAATATTATAAATCTACATGCATTGAGGATGTCATTCTTTATATAGCTCTCAACGTGCACCAAATTGAATTATTCCTATATTGCAAAAGGAAGGAGACGACTAGGGTCTCGAACCCCGGTCGTCTGTGTGAAAGTCAAAAGAACAACCCGTTAGACCACATTGGAGATAAGTTAAAGATTGACTATACATCAATCAATGGGTAAGAGAGCCGTATCGTAATTCTGTATAACAGTTAACTAATTATTTTCGCTAGCAAGATCTCATTTGATTATTCAATCCAGCAGGCAAGTTTAAAGAAATATAATCTGATTGATTGAGGTAATGAGGGACTTAAAATTAGCCTATAGATAACGCATTTAACTTGTCGGCGAGGCGATTGAGCCGTATTGCAATCTGTCAATAAAGTCTTAAATCAATTAATCAATCAATGCCGTTAGAGAATCAGGATCTCTGCCATCGATACGTGCTGGCTTTTCACCTAAAGCGGCCGCGCGCATTTAGCCTGAGTCGCAAGTCTGGCTTGAGTTAACGAGACTGAATCCACCTTCGTGGAACAGGAAAATCCCGGCTTCAAACATCGGGTTAACTGAAGCCGGATAATGACATCTTGATCGACTTAGTTGAACCACGTACAAGAAACAGGGCCCAGAGGACAGAGTGCTCCCTGCTGGACAACAACACCACTTTCCAACAACAGCCTTGACCGGGGCTCGAACCGGTGATCTACCGATCATGAGTCCGGAGCTCTACTCATGTACATTTACATTTTGTCATTTAGCTGGCGCTTTTATCCAAGTTCTGTACGACCAGTCAGAAGGGTACAACTCTGTCAGCTGAGTAACATCATCAAGCAGTGCTGAAACTTGGGTGCTGCAGTGTTGAGTGCATAGACATAAGATATTAGTATAGTAAGAGGAGTGCATGGTATTATAGGACAGTAAGACGTTTTTTTTCATGTAGCCACACTGCTGGACAATACGTATGTAGATACAACACTAGAGAATTTACTAGACAAGTTACCGCTGTGCCGGATAGCAGGTGGACAGGAAGTGAAGTGAGTCACTGGCTCAAGTTAAATCAAATTAAACCTGTTGCTACATCAGGTACAAACAATGGAGTGCCACTTAGTGACCAAACATGGCACTGCATCTAAATAATAACACAAAAATATAATAGGCACTTTTGTGACTCTCCCGATTGGATAAAGTGGGAAGGCATACCAGAAAATGTATTTTCTGTTTACTGCAGAGTGGAGGGATTGGGAGACCCATGTTACTGACCAATCAGTGATGACTGTCAGAATGTAGAGCTACTTAATACTTATTTTAACAGGAAAATACCACTTACAGCACCGTTAAGTGGGCAGATGCAATAATTCGTTATAGCAGCAGTCTTGACTATGTAATAATAAAAAAAAATTAAGTACTGTATAAAGCACTTTTTTAAGTGACGTAAATTAAATACATACATTGACACAAAGATGTATTTAGCATATATATAACAATACATTTCCCAAATCAGCCAAATAAAATAGCAGCCCTGAGTGGTTTTATTAGCCTTAGAAAAAACCTTGTCAATAAAGGAGAGCTTCTTTTCCACCGGCATTATGGTGGTAGATGGAGTGGCCTCTAGATGCTGTGGTGACTCCATTTGCACCAACCCTTGAACCCTTGCACTGAATCAAATCAAAACAAATGTATTTGTAAGGCCTGACAACACACGTTAATGTCCCCATGGGCCGGACACGTCTTCTTTAAACAAGTCAAGAAGAAACATCACAATAAATCAAGAACAATACAAAAACACCATGAAGTCCAAAATAAAATGTAAAATAAATAAATGAATCCAACACTCCCAGTCCCAGACATACCCCACGCAAAGGTAAGGAAAAACTCACTAAAAACCTAGCAATAGGGAAAAAGCACAACAGGCAAATAGGCAATGTGGAGGGGAGAAACCTTAGAAGGGCCGTTCAAGGGGGGATCTCCCTACTTAGATGTCGGTGAAGAACAATTATAGGTAAATTTCTTTTATTCTTTGGACAGCCCATGTATTTGCACTTGTGAGGTTAATCTAAATCACTTGGTGTGTGAACGTGATGTATCACAAGAAACTACTCGACATCGACTATCGTTAACGTTAGGTTATGACTATAACCAAGTTCTGTTAACACTTAGTGAACACTCAGCGTTTCATGCATATATCTCGCTTCAGCATATATACACTGAATAATTTCACAAATGTACCTTTAATGCCCGCATTCATCTGGCCACACCCACATCCGCTTACCTATATAAGCAGGGATGGTGCCACACACTCATCTCCTTCCCAACAAATTTCACCACAATGAAAAATCAAGGGCCTGCAGCAGCGTCTAGACGCTGAGCGTTCACTAAGTGTTAACAGAACTTGGTTATAGTCATAACCTAACGTTCTGTATCACACTTAGCTCACGCTCAGCGTTTCATGCATAATAGGAGCTGAGCGGGAGCTAGAAGCTCGACAAATGTACCCTGCTGAGGCCCCCCACAACCATCAGACCAGAGAGGGCCGAGCCCCCCCGACCCCCCCTAATGGAGGGCACCCCCCCCTATTAGAGGTTTACCGGGAGGGCGACGGACCCGACCGTGCGAAGAGGCACTCAAGCAACTCAACGCACAGGGTGAGCAGACCGTGGCTTGACCCCACGACTACACACACGCACAACCCGCATGCCACCCGGGAACGAGCGGAGGGAAACAACCTCGTTACTGCCCCCAGAATCACGGGGTCAAGGGCAAACCCAACCCCGTGGCAAGGCCGTAGCAGCGGAGCGCGAAGGAAGACCCAGACCCACCAAGGGACTGGACCCCCTGGAACGGGGGCCCGGAGAAGTCCATGATGCCAGCATCAAGACCCCACCAGGTGGGCACGTAGTGCCCCGCCCCCCACATCGCCAGCGTATTCGGACAAAGGCCCCTCAGCCGAGCGGGCCCCGTCCCCCCAATAGTACACCGCCTGGCACACTGACCCTGCAACAGGCAGTCAGCATGGCCGTAAGCACACAAAAAAGGTTAACCAACGGAAGCAGGCAGCGCACCGGGGAAAAACCAGGCAACAGGCTATTAACCCTAGCCTGGAGACTGCGGACGAGACAGGCGCCAGAGGGGACAGCTGAACACAGCCTCCCCGGCGGAAGGAGCGTAAGCTGGCGGTGTTGCATGACCAAGCCTCCATTTAAAAAAAAAACCACCCAGAGGGGTTGAGGCAGAGAAGGCTGACACGAGTGGCAGACGTCATGAACGTGCAGGGGCACCCTCAAACGGTGAACCCGGGAGTTGACACTGCTCCAACACACCAGGGAATCAACCACCTTGGCGTTACCCAATGCGGTGGTTGTTCCTATAACCCCTCAAGAAAAAACTCCAAAACACACCTGCGGGTATACACCGGCTATACCGCAGTACAAGTGTTTCAATTTTCAAAAAAGGGTTAACCCAGGCCTACGGGTCGACAAAACATTACTTCGGACCGGGCCTGGCGATACGGGAAGCACAGGGTCACCAGAGGAGGTCAAAGACCACCCCAACAGGCCCCTCTTCGCCATGCGTGAGAGAGGAGCGAAAAAGAATGGAGAACCAGCCCCTAAGCACACCGTACTTGGTATTCCCAGGCGGTCTCCCAACCAAGTAGGGCTGGGCAATATGACGATATTATATAAATATCGGGTACAGTTCATTAACGATACACTTTTTAAACGTATCGTGGATATCGTGGTGTTTTGCCCAAGAGGCTTGTGTCGCGTCAATCTGGTCCACACGTTCAAACTTTTGAACAACGCCGCCCCCACACACACACTACTGCATCAAAGTTACTACTTATGATTAACAAAGGCATTCGTTTTGTGGCATTAACGTTATATAGTTACACGTTCAATAACATCAGCGTATTTACCCGAACATAGCAACGTCCGAGGACGACCTAGATAGATAGCAAGCATTACTCGTTCATATCTCAGCCCGTGCTGAGTTGTGCCCATTCTGCGGTCTGTTAATCAGACAGATGTATGGAAAGGCTTTTATTATAACATTCGTTGCAGTAAAATCATTATGCCTCGTTTAGTCATCCTGCGGAGCGCTGGTAATCTACTCGTCGGCCGCGGGGAGCTAACGTTAGTAGCTTTGTTGTGAGCACTCGTCAAAATCAATGGAGAACATTCTGGAAGTAAAAAACGAATACGCGCTTGCCGATTGGTGCTAAGAACAGCAGGGCAGGTGCAAGCGGTGTGACGTAATTGGCAGACTCGACTGTCAATCAAAATTATTCTGTTTTCCGTCAGAATGAATGAATGAATGAAAACTTTATTAACAGATTGCAGAATGGGTACAATACAGTACAGCTCAATACAACAACAGTGGACTGGAGGATGAAGACCAGAAAAAGACTTTTGGCTTTTTTACATAAGGGTCCTCCATTTTCAATTCATCAAAACATTTAGAGACATACAAATATACAGTAGTTTCATAAAAATACTAAAATGCTATTTATTGATTGATTGATTGATTTAAAACTTTATTAACATATTGCAGAATAGGTACAGTACAGCTCAAGTTAAGGAGATGCAGACCAGAGAAAGACTTTAGTCTTGTTTACATCAGGGTCCCCCATTTTCAATTCATCATATTTCATATCTAAATCATATAATATCTCATTGCTAAATATATGCAATATATAATCTAATAATCTAAATCTAATATATAATATAAAAATTCTAAATGCATGGGTATTTTATTTTGTCTTTAATGTTAGCTTGCAAACTCAAATACTGTCTTGGTAAGCCTCATAATGAATTGTTTGGGGAAAAAAAGAAAAACATTGTGATGTGTATCGTGTATCACCGAAAGGTCAGAAAATATCGTGATATCATATTTAGGCCATATCGCCCAGCCCTACAACCAAGTACTAACCAGGACCAACCTGTGTAGCGGCCGAGATCCGACGAGATCGAGCGTGTACAGGTTGGCATGGCCGTAAGCCATTACGACAGTGCTGAGTAAAAACGTACCCAACCAGGGTCTCCATAGCGCTTAACCCTGTGACACCCGGACCGACCTGGCATTTTTCCCCCTGAAAAAAGCCCAAGTCCCTCAGGGTACCAGAACAGCAGATCTGCATCCCCGGCGGACAACGGGTTCAACTGATCCGGACCAGCGTGACCAGAACCAGTCCCGTGCCCTAACCACGCCGACATGCCTACTCCAGGAGAAAGGGCAGATATGCGTGTCGATCTTAACATGAAAAGAAGGCGCCACCCAGACGTTCGGGCGAACCGCGCCTGGTGGTCCACCCCAAGGGCGTGAGACCCCTCTACATATGTTCAGATCCATTCCGTCATCATCCCCCAGACATGAACGAGAATCCGTCGATAACCAACCCAGGTCGTGGGATGTGGTCGTCGGAAGAGGAAAAACCCCCATCTCAGTTGCTTTATAAAAACGCCGGTTTAACCTCAAGCAACCAAGGCGTGCCAGTCAGTCGCCTGTTTACAGCGAGCTAGCACTATACGTGCGTCGGGACACACCCCCATCAATGAACAGGCTATTTAGACCTGTCATTGAATCCCCAAGGCGCCCAGGGGAACGACAAGAGGGATGTGACACTTCCTAACTCCAACACTTTTTGAATAGAAAAGAAGGAAGCACCAACAGTATGTATCCCAGTCTACACAGCCGGGGGTAAAAATCGTTCACATTTTTACATCCCACCACCCTCCCATAGGAAGGAGACGGGGATCCCCAGAGAGACTTCCCACGCGAGCTGTACAGATTGAAAAGAATATATTGCACCTTGAGCCATGTAAAAAATTGGTTTTAGGGCTCTCCGGGGAAGAGGCACTGAACCCATACACACTCAATAATCGAAATGGAATCGAATACATACACAATAGAATAGGACACCTTCTAGAGGGTCCACTCACTTTGACAATCTGAGGAGGAAGGCTCTGTACTCTGATGGAGGCTCCCTCACATGGAAGGAGGAGTCCGAACTCACAGAAGGCCCGAATAGGAGCTTGGTGAGGAGGAGCCGTGACCACCCCCCGAAACAGATCCATCACATGGACCTGAACAGCACACGGAAGTCCTACCAACAGAGACGCGCACGGTGACGTACTCTATGGCGGGGGAATTTCTGCGGTGCACACGCCCAATATTCCAGGCCGTGGGACCAGGATACTCCCCCCCCCCCCCCCCCCCCCCCCCACCCCGTAACGTGCCGAACCGCAACGTGACAGGAACCTTGAAGGACAAGGGGTGTACCCCTGACCGACAGAAACAAGGGGGAGAGGAAAGGTTACCAGTTCACCCCTTTACGACCCCACACCCATGATACGATGTAATGACAAAAAGAGAATATGACACAGTCATAGTCAGCTCTATGAAGCGTTTGACAGCTTCACACAGCGCATGAGCTAACCTGCTATCTGATTTTTACTAAGGAAAAAACACAGAATAGAGAGGGCTCTCTAAGAGCCCCGGTCCAACATACACATGTGCTTCTGTGGCCAGTCCAACCCAGTTGTAGGTCACATGACACACACAACCCATCATCACCTACAAAAAATGGCAAAAACACTCTACAGAGGAACGCCGTTTTTCATAATGAGAGAATACATAATTCTCGATTAGTATCGGCCATAGGCCTTGCTAAGCACACGACAGCGACCAAACAATCTTTTCTTTTAGGAAAATAAAGTTTCTCCAGCTGTTTTAGCACAACCTCAGCAATCAAGCTAAGGGTTACATCGCATCCCTACCACACAAAAGACACAATGTAGTGCAACAACATGTCTGATAGGAGGATGAAAAAGTCCCAGGGAACCAGGGGGAAAACACAATCCTCCTGCTTTACCCTTAATACGGCCAGTTAAAACAGGAAAACCTGTTAATATCACAGGCTGAGAAAAGAAAATTCTTTACTCATTTGTCACTAAGCATAGCTTCATAGGTTAGTTACCCCTTAGTTGTGAGTACACGGTACATAACAACACACATGATGTTTCTCACACAACAACCAGATCATTTTCACATCTGTAACAACAACCCGATTTGCCCGGAGAAGCTATTTACCAGTGACAAGACAGTTCACACAAAACTCAGGTCGTATCCCAAATGTATTGCAGCAACAGACGTTTTCTTACTGCACCTGGTATTCCCAGGTGGTCTCCCATCCAAGTACTAACCAGGGCCGAACCTGCTTAGCTTCCGAGATCGGACGAGATCGGGCGTGTTCAGGTTGGTATGGCGGTAATGGAAAACAGCGTTATTTACAAAACATATAGAAGGTAAAGCCAGAAAGACGCGTATAAGGTCTGGCCAAACCTTGTCCTACCCGGAGCGTAGATCAGCGAAGTGCAGTCTCAAGACACCGTAGAAACACAGCCATCCTGTGTTGTTCGATCTGGGCAGCGTCGCCGCTCTACCCGTCGCAACGGTCCCTTTGTTGACGCAATCCTTGCCGTCCTGGCTCAGGGCAGGATCGACGAACATCCCCTGTCAAAGATGACGTCGTAGTCAAGAGTGTAAAACATGTTATAATCAAAGCACGTTCAACAGAGTAGCATTAAGCTAACGGCCGCTACAACCGTCGGTCGCTACTGCCCCTGCTCGCGAGACGCCGAGCGAACGGCGCACGCGACCAGAGGGGAGCTCACGGCGGCGCGCGAGTAGCCGGAGCTACCTCGCGCTGGCCTTGTCCGATAGCAGCAAGCTAACGTTTCCTAGTGATCACAACAGGCTAGCGCCGCAGCTAACAGCTGACTGGCTAACAGTAGGCCCAACCTCTGTAGGCCACGCAGTGATCCCAGCAGGCTAACGCCGCAGCTAACAGCTAACTGGCTAACCGTAAGCTAAGCAGCTATCACCTGAACTTGTACACAATGATATAACAAACACTCACCCAGACAGGCCGCCGTTCTGAAACCCTCCTCACTTTTTAAGAGAAAAGAGAAACAAGATGTCAACACAGCTTTACAACGGTGATTTTACCAACACCCGACGGAATCAGCACAATACCAAACTGGCCTGTGTAGCTGACTTGAACATAGATCTTCCGCTATCGAACATCTTATGCACATATCTCCTCGTGAAGGAATACTCTCATTTGGATATGAAAGACGGGGCTTAACACGGGACAGAGAGATACCCACTTGTCCAGAAAACACAGGGATCACCAGTGTTAATGGTCGCGGCCCACTAGTTAAAACTACAATGGTCTTCAGACCAAGGTCTTCTGTCGCCTAGGCGGCTGAACAAAGGACCCTAGCCTGGGGCCGGTTTTCATAAACATTGTCAATTAGTCCCCATAGCACTAACAGACAAGTGAAGCCTGCCAGCAACAGTACTCACCCAACCTGAAACCCACCGCTCCTCACAACAGCGGCGCGTCACACAGTTCAGCTGTGGCCTGAAAGGTTTCACCCCAACCAACACAGCAAGGAACTGCAGTTGAGAAGCATGCAGCGGCGTGCTCCCAATACGAAAACCGGTGGAGGGTTTTAGAATGATCACCATCTTCCAGACACTCCAGTGACGAAGACAACATCGCCGTATTTTCTCGAAAATAGTGAGAGAGAAAATAAAGATATGATGTCAACGTATCTCCTTGTTCTTCCTCTCCTCGTAAACATTGCTTTTCCAGCCAATATTTTTCTCCACGTCAAGTGGGCATGTGAGCAACACGTTGCTTGTGATGAAATTTGAGAAGGAGATGAGTGTGTGGCACCATCCCTGCTTATATAGGTAAGCGGATGTGGGTGTGGCCAGATGAATGCGGGCATTAAAGGTACATTTGTGAAATTATTCATTGTATATATGCTGAAGCGAGATATATGCATGAAACGCTGAGCGTGAGCTAAGTGTGATACAGAACTATGAGTGAACACGTACAGCACTCTAACTGACCATCTTTAGATGATAAAGTTTGAAAATGTTGTTCCTCTGAAATCGTACATGGTTCTTCATCTGAGGTACTCAATTGACCTACCAGTCTCACTGCCAGTGCAGACCTGATCCTCAGGATGAATATTGTAACTGAGGGGTACAATTCCCTGACTGTATTACTAGATATGATACTTACTACCACTACCTTTGTACTTAATATTCGGCCACCCAGTACACGGCATAAATATATTATCATGAACACTCTCACGTAGATGAAACGGATCCAACACAAATGTACGAATTAGAAACAAGTCTTTATTGCCTACACAGCGATGGTGTGTAGACTAAACACTTAATCACTTAATTACATTTATGAATTGAAATAGTATGCACTTTTATGGCAAGGAGTATTCGTCGGTATATCAATAGATAATGTCCAATCTCTGAAGGCGCAGGTGGTAAATATACGACCTGGAATAGTTAAGGAATAACAGCAATGATACTTTAATGATTATAGGCTGGATACACTAGAGGGGGTTAATCCGGTCGCTTGTAAGCCGACAGGAGTAGGAGGGGGGGGGGGTAGAATCCAGCTGCCTCGTCCGGCCAAGGGTATCCCAGGAGAACCCACTGTAGTGACGTTCAATGCGCCGGCGATCCTTGGACCACAGATGAAAGCAGGTGGACTCTTTGTGGGCCGGCTCTCTCCGGTCCACGGGGGAGAGATGTGGAGAGACCTCGTCTTGCAGAGCGTCTCCTCACCTTGTGTCCTCTCCAGGGGGGGGGGTTCCAACACACGGTAGTGTCGGGGGTCTTTATCCATAGAATAATCAAAGTATTCAAAGCATAATCCGTGCCTGGGAAGGCGGGCTGTCGTCGGTAGAATAATCCGGTATACAGGTCCACTCGCTCGTCGGCTCTGGGGCTCCTCGGGTGCAGCTTCACATAGGGTCAACCACCCTGGGTAAGCAGCCAGTTCTCTGCCCGAAACGATGGGGTACTGACTACGGTAGTATTCTCACCGCACGAAGCACTATATATTAACAGACTATTATTAGCTTAATAGACTACGTCCAACTCGACGATATAGTGCCAAATATGACTATTCAAATATTAATATACACAATGTCTCAATACCGATGGTAGGCGAACATGGCCTTACTCCCACACGTGGCATCGCGGGGAGGCTTTACGTCTGTGACTCTATTGGAGGGTAAGAAACTGGACTGAAAAGAAAGTCCTACTTTAGTAGCGCAGTATATATACGCACTATGAACAAATAGTCCCATTAGTGGTGCGGTAGCCAAATTCCTACGCGGAACTAGGACTTGTTCGTACATGTCGAGCGGTACGTTTGAACTGGGTCTGAGGGGTATGGCAGCCTGGCACCAAGGTCTCGACCAATAGTAGAATGGAGACTATTATGGGGTGTTCAGTAGGCTAGAATGGATATTCAATGCATATTGTACAAGGAATATACAAGGGATATCAGGGAATATTAGAGAATATACAAATACAATTAAATATATATATATAAATAAATATATATATTCGGTTTAATCTGGCCCTTCACAACAGCCACCCCCTGAATAGGTCCCGGACCTAATCAGTTAAACAGAGACAGATTAATCGCGTTGTCTATTTACACATAAGGGTTTGCTGTAGGGGTCAGTCAACTTCACAAAGTCATAGGGTTGTAGGGTCATGGTCATCATCGATTGTGTCTGGGAGTCGAGGCAGTTCTATGAGCCTTGCCACGGGACGGGTGTAAGTGCGACCCTGGACGAGCACTTCAGCTGCTCGGACCTTGCCGTCGGCACCGGTGATCACTTTGCTTACGCGGCCGGCCGGCCACATAGCTCTGGGCAGTGATTGATCAATAATCATGACGACTGTTCCTTCTGTCAAATTGTCTCTCTCCTTTACCCACTTCTGGCGGGTCTGTAGAGACGGTAGGTAGTGCAGTAGGAAACTGTTCCAAAACTTGTCGGCTAATACTTGGCTGTACCTCCACATTCGTCGGCCGTTCGCTTCTTCAGGCCGGTACATTGTCTGGGGTAATGTGGGATCTAGCCGCCCCATCAGGAGTGTGTTGGGGGTAACTGGGTCGATATCCGCCACATCACTGGAGACATATCCGAGGGGCTTCGAGTTAAGTACTCCCTCAATCTCCGTGAGGACTGTCATTAGGACTTCTTCCGCCACAGTCTGGGCCCCAAGTACTGCGTACAGGGCTGTCTTTATGGAGCGCACTTCTCGTTCCCAAGTGCCACCGAAGTGGGGTGCGTTTGGGGGGTTGAATTGGAAATCAACCTGTGCTGGAGCGAGGTGGGTCTTAAGTTCTGGGCCCATAGCTTGGAAGCTCTCTCTCAGCTCTCTTTCGCCGCCTTTAAAGTTTGTCCCATGATCGGACAATAGGGTAGACGGTCTTCCTTTCCGTGATATGAATCTACGGAAGGCCATAAGGAATGAGTCTGTGCTCATGGTCGGGAGAAGCTCGATGTGTATCGCTCTGGTGGTCATGCATTTGAATACAATACCCCACCGCTTCTCGGTTCCTCTTCCTTTCTTTATGTGCAGCGGGCCAAAGCAGTCCATACCCGTTGAGTGGAATGGCTTATCACCGATTCGGAGGCGACATGGAGGAAGGTCAGCCATCCTTGGTATGCTGGGCTGCGCGCGCCACTTGCGGCAGTCTAGACATGTTCGTTGGAAGCGTCGTACCGCCTCTCTTCCTTGTAGGATCCAGTAACGACGTCTGATTTCCGCGAAGACTCTTTCTGCTCCTGCGTGATGTACATCCTCATCGTATTTCTTTATAATCAGCTCTGTGACCTTGTGTCGGCTGTTCAATACGATCGGGTATTTAATGTCATCCGGTAGATTGGGGGCTCTGCGTAGGCGACCACCCACTCTGATGAGGGTGTGAGCGTCGCTCTCTGGGGCCAGATGAATTAATCTGCTGTCGGATGGGACGGGCTTTCCTCCCTGTAGACAGGCCAATTCATCGGGGAACGAGTCTCTCTGGGCTCGCTGCAGTAGAAGCAATTCTGCTTCCTCGTAGTTAGCTGCTGACATATCAGCGGGGGACTTGCACTCCGGGTGGTACCGCAGGAATGTTCTTTGTTGTGCACTCTCTATGGACGTGCAATCGTTTATGTTAGGGTCGGTGGAGGCTACGGTGCTCAATCCACAGAACACAGACTTCTTAATTTCCACCTCCTCTGGACTGGCTTCCCTCGGGATAGGCATGGGCCACTGTCCTTCCGGGAGTCTTAGGAATGCGGGGCCGTCACTGTAGACATTGCGACGGGTGAGGTCATCCAGGGGCATCCCCCGGGTGATGACGTCAGCTGGGTTCTGTTTTGTATCAACGTAGCGCCACTCTGTTTCTCCGGTTAACTCTTCGGTTAAGTCTTGAATCTCGGTGACTCTGACTCCCACGAAGACTTTGTACTTGCATGAGTCCGATTTGATCCAGGCGAGTACCGTCGTGGAATCTGACCACAGGATTGTTCTAGACACCGGTATGGTGAGCTCACGTTGGATGAGCGTGGCTAGGTGCGCTCCGGCTAGGGCTGCGCAGAGCTCTAGACGTGGGATAGATTGTTGCTTGCGTGGGGCTACTCTCGAGCGGGCGAGGACAAATGCTGTGTAGATCTCTCCCCCTTGGTCTTGGGCCCGCAAGTAGGCTACTGATCCGTATGCAACCTCTGAGGCGTCACTGAAGACGTGCAAGTCCATTTTACATGTCTCTGGCCTCACCGTGGGTGGGAAGTAGCTTCGGCGCATATTAACGCCTGGGAGTGAGTGGAGCTCCATCTCCCACTCTCTCCAGGTGGATGCAAGGTGTGCGGGAATGGGGTCGTCCCAGCCCTGGTCCTTGTCCCACAATGCTCGTACAATCATTTTTGCCCTGGTGGTGTACGGTAGAATACATCCTAGCGGGTCATATTGTCGGGCGAGTGTTGTGTACACACTCCGTCTGGTGGTCGGCGCCGCCGCCGGCCTTCCCTGCTCCGTAGTCAGGGGCTTGTGTCTGTAGTGAAGCGAATCTGTTTTGAATCGCCACACCAATCCCAGGGTCATCTCCTGGGCTTCTCCCGGGATTGTAGCCATCCAGGTCTCGCTGCTGGCTGCCTTGTCCTCGGAGGAGAGGCTGCGCAGTACTTGCGGATCGCTGCTGGCCCACTGCCTGAGATCAAAGCCGCCTTTGATCAATGAGGCGCGGAGTTTAATCAGGAGAGCCTCGGCTTCTTCCTGGGTTGAAAGGCTTTGTAGACAGTTGTCTACGTAGAAGCTGTTCTTTACGCTGTGTCGGACCTCTTCGTCCGCTGCTGGGTCCTCTGCTACATGTTTCTGTAGTGCAAATGTCGCACAGCAGGGGCTGCACGTCGTTCCGAAGGGGAGGACTTCCCATTGGTAGATGGCTGGGTGCTCATCTCCTGGCTTCTCTCTCCATAGGAACCGTAACAGGGGCTTGTCCGCCTCTACTAATCTCACCTGCAGGAACATTCCTTTAATGTCCCCGCTGATGGCCACCTTTTCCTGGCGGAAGCGGAGTAGAACGCCGAGTAGGGAGGGGCCGAGTGTGGGACCGGGCAGTAACTCTTTATTTAGATTTTGGGATCCGATCTGGTAGCTGCAGTTAAATACTATGCGGTCTTTACCGTTGTGATGGACCTTGTGGTGGGGCACGTACCACGATTCAGTGGTCTGGTCAGCCTCTTTAATGTCCATCTTTGTGACGTGTCCCGCTGTGATGAGCTTCTCAATCTCAGCGCGGTATACACTCTCTTGGGCGGGGTTCTTGGCTAAGCGCCGCTCCGTGTTCAGCAGGTACCGTTCTATGGCGTCTGTCTTGGCGTGGAAAGTAGGCATTCCTTCTCGCCGCAGGAGTGGCGTGGCGTATCTCAACACGCCGTTGACCGGGACTCTCTTGGTCCCTGTCTCGAGGAGGTGAATGGCGTAAATGTCATCTTTAGAGCGAATGCCTTTCTTTCCATTCTTAAAGGGCATTTGTTCCAAGCTCCATAGCCGCTCTACGTGTTGCAGGAGTGCGGTTTCTCCCTCTGTGACTCGGGAGTGGAGACATCTAGTGGCTGTACTTCGGTTGAGAGATTTGGCGAGCGGGCCTTGGAGAGTCCATCCCAAACGGGTCTCGACTGCTGCAGGACAGCCTCGGGGTCCGGTATGAACCCGGTCTATCGGGACAATGAGGTCTGCATGGTCGGAGCCTATCAACAGGGTCGGCATAGCATTGTCTATGAGCGGGATCGGTAACTTGCGCAGATGTGCATATTTCTCCATCAGCTTGGCGACGGGGTATGTGTACCGCGACAGTCCTATTTCTTGGCTGGTGAAAGCGTCTGCAATCTGGTACCGTCGCTCAGGCTGGCCGCTTGCTGCGATAGAGAATGAGACATTCTCGCCCTTTATCGTCTTCAAATCTCGTCTTATTGTCCGAATTGTCATTTGGGTTTCGCTTCCCCGCAGCCCTAGCTGGGCCGCAGCGGAGGCGAGCAGCAGGGTCTTCTCTGACCCGTCATCGAGGACGGCGTAAGTGTCCAGGACTTTATTCTGGTAGCTTAGTGTCACACGCACTACTTTTAGGAGTACTCGGGCTCCACTGCTGCTGGCGGGATCGATGTACATGACGCTCGCTTTGCGGCTGGATGGTGCAGGTGAAGGGCGCCGTCTGTTACTGTCGTGAAGTATGTCCAGATGGGCTCCATCGCACTTGGTGCACCTTTTCTTTAAGCGGCATTCGGCTGCCATGTGTGAGCGCGCACAGCGAAAACAGCGCTTGTTGGACTTTATCCATTGACCTGCTTCCTCCGCGTTCAGCTTGGGGAAGGAGTCACATTGCGCTAGCCAGTGTTCTTTCTCACAGTAGGGGCACACTATCTTCCACTTCTCCGTTCTGGAGGGGGTACTGTGGCTCCTGCTGCTCGGTACTGACTCCGATTGGTGCATCACAGTCACCGATCTTCTTCCATCATTTAGTCGTCTGGTTCCTTCTCTGGAGCCAGGGGTGCTCCGTCCGAATGTATCTAGCCGTAGGCTGCTGACTTCTCTCGCCAGGAAGTCTGTTAGATCGAGGAGGTTCGGTTCGGGGCCATTCGGGTCTCTGTGGTCCCTCTGCCGCCTAAAGCGCTCCTGACGAGCGGGCGGCAGCTTCTCCAGGATCCTTTCCACATTTGAGTTGGCGTAAAGTTCATACTTCCCCTTCTCTCTTTGCGCTCCCAACATCCCTACCAGGGACTGCACTCTGATGGACAGGTCGTCCAGTGCTCGATTGTCTATTGCTGGGGGTAAGCGGTCGATGTGTCGGATCTCCTGGATCACGTAATCCCATATGCGCCCATACCTCTGGTCCAATGCTACCAGCGCTGCTGTGTATGGGGTGGTGGAAGTCGCGTAGGCGAGCGCTATATTATGTGCGCGGGGCACCTTTAAGTGCTGCAGTAGGATGGCGTATTTGTGGCGCTCATCCAATACATCCACCAACATGGTCTCCAGACACATGCGGAGTTCTGTATACTGGGCCCGGTTCTCTTGGGTGAAGTCGGGTACCATAGGCGTGCCAATGTATGACGCTGACTGTGGATACATCGGCGAGCGTTGGGGGAGAGGCCTCCTAGGCGAGTCTCCTCCCGCTTCTTGGTATGGGCTGGTACCGGCAGTGTACCATGGCCCGCTTGTCCAGGTGCTGTTCCTCGGTGCGGGTCGTGCGTCGTGCTCACCCGTGTATAGAGTCGGGGGTCTGTAGCGCAGCTCCGCGGGAGTATAGCCTGGGCTGTACCGGACCTCCTGGTCCGGTAGAGTACTGTGCTGTCTTCGGGCGCGGTTCTCCTCCTCTTCCTCTTCGTCTTCAGTTAGGTCATCCAGTGCTTGTAGTCTCTGGTTTAGCCTCTCCACAGGATATGCTGCTCCTTCCCGGTTGCTAGGTCTCGCTTGGACCGGTGGGGGGAGGTGGTCTGTGGGGGGTATAGACCTCGTCTGTTGGTCAAGTTCAGGGTTGTTTACTCGGCTAGGGGATGCCGCCCTGGAGGTGTGTCTAGACGAGTTCCTGGAGCCTCTGGCGGAGGGAGAGGGTGTTGTCCGTCTGATCAGCTGTTCTATTAGTTGCGCTTGCTGTCTGTCGCGCTCTGCGTCCCGTTGAGCACCGGCTCGTTCTCGGGCCACATTCTCTTCCATCTGAATGCGTCTTATTTCTAGACGTATCTGCTCTTCTTCGCTCCGCTGCTGGATCTGCAGTCGGTCGCGTTCAGCAGCGGCGTTCAGGCTGATGAGGAAGGCCTGCTGTAGGGTCCTCTCTGCCTCGCTGGGAGAACGCGGTTGTATAGGGGAGCCTTCCCTCAGGGTACTCCTTGCGGAGCCTTGGAGCTCTATCTCCACGGTGCTCTCCCCGTCTTCTTCCGTGCCGAGTTCTCTCTCGGTAGCGTTGTATTCCTCCCGGGACTCATCGGGGACTACTTCTTCAGTACTGGCGGGGTGTGAAGTCATGTCTGGTTCCCACTGGTCCCCACCGTGAACTTGGTCAGTTACATTAGAGCCCGTAGGGGCCTCTATGGTCGGGGTAGTCTGGGCGTTGGGGTTAGACATACTTTTACTTTCTAGTTTTACCGCGTTTACTGTTAGTAGAAGACTAGGTTGTTGACTGACAGCGTAAGCCTCTAAGTACTGAGGGAGCCGTCGTTCGCGCTGCGGGCGTTGGTTAGGAGGATCGTTTCGTGGAGTGTTCATAATAGGCCATTTCAATATTAATAACACTATATTAATATTACACTGATTACCCTCCGGCTCGAAGGACCAATTGTAACTGAGGGGTACAATTCCCTGACTGTATTACTAGATATGATACTTACTACCACTACCTTTGTACTTAATATTCGGCCACCCAGTACACGGCATAAATATATTATCATGAACACTCTCACGTAGATGAAACGGATCCAACACAAATGTACGAATTAGAAACAAGTCTTTATTGCCTACACAGCGATGGTGTGTAGACTAAACACTTAATCACTTAATTACATTTATGAATTGAAATAGTATGCACTTTTATGGCAAGGAGTATTCGTCGGTATATCAATAGATAATGTCCAATCTCTGAAGGCGCAGGTGGTAAATATACGACCTGGAATAGTTAAGGAATAACAGCAATGATACTTTAATGATTATAGGCTGGATACACTAGAGGGGGTTAATCCGGTCGCTTGTAAGCCGACAGGAGTAGGAGGGGGGGGGGGGGGTAGAATCCAGCTGCCTCGTCCGGCCAAGGGTATCCCAGGAGAACCCACTGTAGTGACGTTCAATGCGCCGGCGATCCTTGGACCACAGATGAAAGCAGGTGGACTCTTTGTGGGCCGGCTCTCTCCGGTCCACGGGGGAGAGATGTGGAGAGACCTCGTCTTGCAGAGCGTCTCCTCACCTTGTGTCCTCTCCAGGGGGGGGGGTTCCAACACACGGTAGTGTCGGAGGTCTTTATCCATAGAATAATCAAAGTATCCAAAGCATAATCCATGCCTGGGAAGGCGGGCTGTCGTCGGTAGAATAATCCGGTATACAGGTCCACTCGCTCGTCGGCTCTGGGGCTCCTCGGGTGCAGCTTCACATAGGGTCAACCACCCTGGGTAAGCAGCCAGTTCTCTGCCCGAAACGATGGGGTACTGACTACGGTAGTATTCTCACCGCACGAAGCACTATATATTAACAGACTATTATTAGCTTAATAGACTACGTCCAACTCGACGATATAGTGCCAAATATGACTATTCAAATATTAATATACACGATGTCTCAATACCGATGGTAGGCGAACTTGGCCTTACTCCCACACGTGGCATCGCGGGGAGGCTTTACGTCTGTGACTCTATTGGAGGGTAAGAAACTGGACTGAAAAGAAAGTCCTACTTTAGTAGCGCAGTATATATACGCACTATGAACAAATAGTCCCATTAGTGGTGCGGTAGCCAAATTCCTACGCGGAACTAGGACTTGTTCGTACATGTCGAGCGGTACGTTTGAACTGGGTCTGAGGGGTATGGCAGCCTGGCACCAAGGTCTCGACCAATAGTAGAATGGAGACTATTATGGGGTGTTCAGTAGGCTAGAATGGATATTCAATGCATATTGTACAAGGAATATACAAGGGATATCAGGGAATATTAGAGAATATACAAATACAATTAAATATATATATATAAATAAATATATATATTCGGTTTAATCTGGCCCTTCACAACAAATATCTTTAACATTTTCTGAAATATAAATAATAATACACATGAAATAATGATGACACTTAACAAAACGCAAAACTAAATACCAGATTCACTGAGAAGCTGCCTGAAGTGAGGCCAAATGTCATCTTTAAAAATCTGTTCTAAAGAGGGTTTATACAAAATGTAAATGCAAAGCGCTTTACAACTTATGTCTCACATTCACCGATTCACTCACACATTCACACACCAACGGTGGAGGCAACCATGCAAGGTGCCAACCTGCTCATCGGGAGCAATTACTGTAGGGGTTAAGTGTCTTGCTCAAGGACACATCGACAATCGACATGCTGCCGGAATCGAAACGGGAACCTTCTGATTACAGACAACCGCTCTACCTCCTGAGCCACTGTCGCCCCGCGAATGTTTGGAATGCCCATTTCCCCCTCCATGTTGATTGATTGATACAGATTGCCGAATGGGTACAGTACAGTACAGCTCAATACACACAATTGTTAAGGGGATGCAGACCAGAGAAAGACTTTCTTCTTGTTTACATCAGGGTCCCCCATTTTCAATGGCTAGAGATATAAGAGGAAGGTGAGATGCACAATCCCAATGTTCTCACGGAAATTGTTCAGCACTAGCGTTCTTCTCCCAGTGGTAACGGGGAAACCATTCACGAACATTTCTCTGACGACACCGAGTCATCCTCTTATTATTCCAGCATGCTGGAAAAGACAAAAATGGTTGCTACACTTGTGCAAAGCAACAGTTGCTATGTGTTGATTATGAGAAATATCAGGTGGCAGGTGCAAAATTCTGCAACATAAGACACCGCTACACAGCCCCTCCTCTACACACAGTACACCACACACACACACACACACACACACACACACACACACACACACACACACACACACACACACACACACACACATACACACGCATTGGGTCGCAGATGAAATGCCTCTGAGCTTGACCCTGTCTGAACTTGTGATTGTGAATAACACTCTGGGAGGCTGATATCCTAATGTGATTAAATGATTTATCAAATCAAAATGCTCAATTTCAAACACATGCAGTAATGCTTGGTTTGGCCTATCAATATATGCCCCCAGATTCCACACAGTGAGTTTGCTGAGAATCAGGTGAGCAGGCTATAGGGGGAGTATGTAAAACAAATGTATTACCTTATTGGGGGTCCTATTAATAAGGAAGGTGGGGCCCTAAGCCCAGTGTCTGATCTGCCTAGTGGGCAGGACGGCCCTGCTGTGAATCTACATACACCAACTCTCTAACCAACAGTGATTGATGGACCGGCTCTAGGACCCAGATGCGAATCCACTTCTAGACACCGGTTGATGAGATGGTTCACTTTGTGCACATTACCGAACAAAGAGCTGCAGCTTCTTCAAGAAAGAGTAGTCGGCGGCAAACTTATCTGGGGGAACAGGTGGAGGAGCATTCGTGAGTCAGTGCCTTCCTTTCTGTCACTGTCAACAATCCGCCCGCGTCATCCTGCAGCACCAGTGGAGAATTCCGAGGCAGCCAGGAGGAGACCCGTCGCTTGTCTCACCACGACCGCGACGAGGTACCGCCCGACACCATGAGCCAGAGGTTTACCGTTTCCAAGAGCGACGGCGCCCGGTGCGCGTCAGACATCCAGGGCGAGGTGAACCAGCTGTTCGAGGGAGATGAGCCCACGACCAGCTGCGGCGCCGACAAAGACGACGTTGCCAATGCCGAGGTGGTGGTGGTGCCGAGAGGTAAGGATGCACACACCACCAGGGCGCTTTCTTCTGGATGCTGGATGGTAGCTATGCTACATGCTAACAGCCGTGATGCTTGCCTGTCTTTACCACCACCACTGTATTGGGCAGATGTGTGTGAGAGTGTGACTTGAATTTTTAATGACTTCAGTATAGGGCATTGGTCAACACCATTGCCATTTGCCATGCATACATTTCCAGTCTTTCCTTTCTGCCACAGGTACATTGCGCAAAATAAGAATTAGTTGCATGGTTATGTTTCACGTATTTCAGCCGAATAAGAAAGTAAATTGTATTTTCGTTTCACTTTAGCTTTTTTATTTTTTATTTATTTATAAAAGTGCCTATAACTGTGGCATGAAACAAACAGGTGTCACACTATTGCATTGCATGTCAGATCAGTTCAGAATGGAATTAGAAATGTCAAGTCTCTCATGTTTCGCAAGATGACCTATTCTATTTTGACTTTGTTACAGCTCAAGCTGATACGGTTGTTTTATGAGTTAGGACACATTTGTACTGTGTGAGAGGCTGTCGGGATGTACATTTGACAATTTTGGCAGAGACCGATACACACTCATTCATGTCCTGTTATGCCTGACATTTAATGACACAGATATGATGCGGTTTGTATACAACAAGTCCCCACAAGAATCCAATGTATAACCGAAAGTGATAAGACATGAAAACAATGGAAAATAATGTATTTATTCAGCAGCGTAACATAACTGTGATTTGCCAAGTGCACATTTGTCTTGCCCCCCCCCCCCCCGCATGTCTCACGAACACACAAACACTCCAGACAATTGCTATGTCACCATGGAGAGGCTCACGCAACTACCATGCTGCAAACCACCCCGTGATCAGCACATTGGACAGCAGCCAGCGCGAGCAAGTGTATCAACCCTAATGCTCTGGACTCAACCACCACAGCCTGATTTCTCCAGCTATCAAACGTCCAGAACAGCTTTAGCCAGCCTACACTAACAGATCAACACAAAGGTATAGCCTACACAGTATGCCAATAAGCATAGAACAAATAGCCATCAAGAAAAGCACAGCAACTCATTATAGGCCTACACAGTATGAATGAATGGATGACGGTATACCTGCGCCTTTTACAATGCTATCACTTGCATTTATAAAATCATCATTCATTATCAATGGCACAGTGGCCAACATCTCATCACAGACATAGATTAGAGTAGATAGCTATAGATCTATACCTGCTATCTAGATTTAAATCCCTGATCCCACTCCATAACAAAGAGACACCTGTACTCACCCATTAGATGTTCATCCTGCGGGTCTTGCGCTCAGCAAAGTGATTATAATGTTAAAGGGGCACTTCACCAAAAAGCAATGCTGATTTATTTTTCACATGATCTCATTCTCATACACACACATCGAAAAACTCTAAAAAGTTAATTCGTTTGAATATGGCCACCAGTGATGTCATTGGAGACATTGAATCCTTGTGTTGTGTTAATTACAGCTCAGTGAAATGATAAGGTAGCAGTCCCTGTAAGACAAGGTATTGATTATTGTTGTGAAGGGCCAGATTAACACTGAGAATCTACGTTTTATTGTTTTATATAACTTGTATATTATTTATATATATAAGCTGTTACAAAGGGTCAGATTAAACCGAATATATATATTTATTACTTGAGATCCCTTGTATAATATTTGTATATCGTTTGATATCCCTTGTATATTCTTTGTATATATACACGGAATATCCCTTTACCTAGGTACAAACCAGACCATAATATTCGTTCTCCTATTGGACAGCGACCCCTAGGCGCCAACGGCCATACCCCCAATGGCAAGTTCAAAGGCAACGCCAAGGCATGTCTCAACATGTCCAGGTTTGCGCAGTAATACGAGACAGAACTGAGGTTGGCACTAGATTATTCACCTTACGTATAAATACGTCGCAGGTGGATACAGCAGCACTTAGCCTAAAAGTCTAGTCTTATCCTAAACGTTGAAGCCTTCACCACGATACAACGTGCCGTGAAGTGGGCCTCTTTGCCCCTGAATAGAGCCTTGAGAACCGCGTGCGAATATATAGCTAAAGTGTCAGAGTTTAACGCCGTATCGTCGAGTTCGACTTATTCTATTGTGAAGTAATAGTCTATCATTTATAGTGTATCGTGCGGCTACCGTTCTTCAGTGAACCCCTCTCTGTAGTCTAATGCATCACTCCTGTGGAACCCCTCTCTGTAGTCTAATGCATCACTCCTGTGGAACCCCTCTCTGTAGTCTAATGCATCACTCCTGTGGAACCCCTCGCTGTAGTCTAATGCATCACTTCTGTGGAACCCCTCTCTGTAGTCTAATGCATCACTTCTGTAGAACCCCTCGCTGTAGTCTAATGCATCACTCCTGTGGAACCCCTAGCTGTAGTCTAATGCATCACTCCTGTGGAATCCCTCTCTGTTGTCTAATGCATCACTCCTGTGAAACCCCTCGCTGTAGTCTAATGCATCACTCCTGTGGAACCCCTCTCTGTAGTCTAATGCATCACTCCTGTAGAACCCCTCGCTGTAGTCTAATGCATCACTCCTGTGGAACCCCTCTCTGTTGTCTAATGCATCACTCCTGTGGAACCCCTCGCTGTAGTCTAATGCATCACTCCTGTGGAACCCCTCTCTGTTGTCTAATACATCACTCCTGTGGAACCCCTCGCTGTAGTCTAATGCATCACTCCTGTGGAACCCCTCGCTGTAGTCTAATGCATCACTCCTGTGGAACCCCTCGCTGTAGTCAAATGCATCACTCCTGTGGAACCCCTCTCTGTTGTCTAATGCATCACTCCTGTGGAACCCCTCGCTGTAGTCTAATGCATCACTCCTGTGGAACCCCTCGCTGTAGTCTAATGCATCACTCCTGTGGAACCCCTGGCTGTAGTCTAATGCATCACTCCTGTGGAACCCCTCGCTGTAGTCTAATGCATCACTCCTGTGGAACCCCTCGCTGTAGTCTAATGCATCACTCCTGTGGTGTGTATAGAGTGCTTTTGTAACTGGCCTTTGACTATTTCCATTTACTGTCATACAACACTAAGAATAAGGAATGCTAAGTTCCTTATTCTTAAATACATAAACGTATTGAGCGTTAAATCTGGAAAACGGTCCGTCACTAGCAGATCCGGGAAGACAAACGCTCCCCAAAGTATTTAGCGTTACACAAAACAACCTCTGCATTTAGATATAATCAAAGCCTTAAAAGGACAACTTTGGTATTTTAAAATCTGGACCATCATGTGGGGTATAAATGAATAATAGGGACACAAAGTTATGTAATTCGTCCAGTATTGAGGGAGATTTTTTCAGCCGGCAGACACAAACCGGGCTGAAATGTAATCACACGGGGCAAACATACCCTACCTACACATGTTAAAGTAGATGAGTCTGTGTGATCTCTGAGCTGAATGAAATTTGTCTTTAACAGGCGCTTCACTGAGGCGGTTAATTTATTTGATATACAGGGCCCCCTCTTGTTGATGCTGTTACTGATTGTTCACGACTCGTGGTCTGTAATTTCTCCTTTCAGCCCTTTTCACTTATAGATGGAAGATAAGATAATATATTCCTTTATTGATCCCCTTGGGGAAATTCAGGCATCATAGCAGCATGGGGGAGGGAGGAGAGGGGGTACAGGTAGTAGGAGACATGATACAGGTGATATAATAGAATTATAGTACAGATTAGAAACAATGTGTACTTTGTGCCTTGGAATGTATTGATTCTAAGTGCTCTATTGGAGAGGATAATTTAGATTATAATTGTTTTGTTTATAAAACTGTCTGTCCCAGTTATTACTAAACAGTTAACGTACATTTTTTATCTCTCCATTGCCACGGGGTGATTCCCCTGCAACACGGTTGGAATGGAATCGTGGAACCTATTCTACATGTTCAAATGACTGGTTGGTTCTTAGGGTTCCTCGAATTTGCTCTAAACTAGGAAAAACTGCTTTTTCCTTTGATGTTTCCAACACCTGGAATGCCCTCCAACTGACTCTGAAGCTGAAGGTTCTTCCTTCTTTTGCTGCATTTAAAAGTATGATCTCCAAACACTGTGTGTTTGTTACCAGACTGCCCACAACTCTTTCATTACACCAGAGTGAGAAGGAAAAAAGGCACGCCCCCTTATGAGAGCCACCTATAATTAACAAATCTGTATATATCTTTTTTTTACCAAATACAATTTGAATTATTGAACCATACCGAACTGAAAAAATTATAATGAATATGAGAATACTTGTATCATTAACAATTACACTTTACATTTATAGTCATAATTCAATGAGGCATCGTGATGTCCTAAAATAAATAAAAGCACTACACAACCGCCACAAATGGCAGTGAATAAATAAATAGTCTAAGCTCAATCACAGCTATAGTGGAATATAATGGACACATCTACATTCTGCTCTTAGTCCACTCCATATACCGTCTTTTTTTTTTTTTTTTTATTGTTGTTGGTTTTATTTAAAAAAAATACATTCCACTGCTCATCTTACTGGTATCAGTATGCTGTTGCATGTGACAAATAAAACCTTGAACTTGCACATGGACTTGAACATCAATCATGTAAATTGAACCATGCCATCCAATAATCAAGTGATCAATCGTGCTATTTAAAAGGGCCAAGTTTGCACGCTAGGCCTACACACACAACATGGCATATAGCTGACCCCACTCACCCAAAAGCCATGATGCAAGTGATTTTTTGTGAACCCTTCCACCCATAAGTGCCAGCGATCCCATGTGCTCTCTCTCTCTCTCTCTCTCTCTCTCTCTCTCTCTCTCTCTCTCTCTCTCTCTCTCTCTCTCTCTCTCTCTCTCTCTCTCTCTCTCTGTTTCATGGTTGGTGTGCATGTGTGTCTGTGTGTCCAGTCCTAGTCTCACTGTGAGGTAGGAGAGAGAGAGGGTTAATTGTAGGGATGAGTACTCCTATGAATTAGTAGTGCTTGAGTACTTGTTTAGGGAAATCTATTCTGCATCTTTTTTGTGATCAAATCTTTTTATTATTTTCATTTTTCCTTCCACATGAAACAAGACAAAACACAATACAGTAATAATAATAATAAACAACAATAATAAACAAGACTTCACGGGACAATAACAGCAGTAATAATAATAACAATAATGACAATATATAGAAATAATACAAATCTATCTGTAGCTAAGGGGCTACACAACCCTGACTGTATTAAAGATTGTTTAGATTAAACCACTACTAAAGAATATTAATAGCCAGACAGTACAGTTAGACAAAATGGCGGACACTCAATTGACTGCGCGGGGACAGGGATACCAAGTTAACAGCATTTTAATAGTCATAGCAACATACATATTATTTAGTACGGTTATACTTTAATAATAGAATGTCAGTGCAACAAAGTCAGCGGTAACGAATAGTTCCTAGACTACGGATACTCGACCGGTGGAGCTCTGAAGGGAGTGAGACGAAGCGAGGCGATACAGGGAAAGCAAGATGGTGGCTGGAGACGATGGGTTCTCTCTAGAGCTCCTGCCCCAGAGAGACTGTCCTGTCGCCGCTGGAAGAAGGGGTCTTGTACGGAACCGGTCCTTGTAATCCTAGCGCCCGATGGCAGGGTTAATAGCTATTAATCCAAAAGCCCGTTGGCATAGATGGTAGCTAGCTAGCTTCGTTTGTACGTGAAGCTAACCCGCAGACGGTCTCCAATGAGTAGTTATATCCAAACGGCGCTGGGTTTAACTATAAGTCTCTCCACATTACTTCGCTTACACAAGTCACTATACTGTGCCAATAATGGCTCGACAATATTATAGTTGTATCTAAGTAGCCATTAGCTCTCTATAACGATACACTGCTATCGGTCTGTGTACAACTGTACCGGACGTCTTTCACTCTCGCTCTGCTAGTTTTCCTGTTATGCTACTGCCGCTGCTGCTGCTTGCACCGTCTACACAATATACTCTATCTGGTCCCTATTGGGCTCAGCCTGTTCACCTGTACAGAATCAATGCGCCTGCTCTGGGCTTGTCTGAACATGTCTGAACATGTCTAGAAACTATGTCTAGGGGGCGCGTCTCTGGCGCCTAGTCGTTCAGAATGGGATCGACCATAAGCGAATGGAGAATACTGTTTAGGCAAACAGATGACGTAACGATATATATCTTATATATATAAACAATATATAAGTTATACAAAATAATAAACGCAGACTTTCAGTGTTAATCTGGACCTTCAGAACACTATCTTTGGGGCCCCTCCCCAAAATGAACTCACCTCTCCCCTCCCTGGATCCTGCTAGAGAGATGGTTTATCTGTCCTGAAAGGACTATATTAACATACTACAGGAAATTGTCATACATTTCCACCCTATCTACCTTCTATATATATCTTCAATAAGGTTCTACCATATCTCATACTTCTGTAAATTATTATCAATAATTTGGCCTGGACACGTTACTATTTCAAAGTTATATAATAGGTATTATGTTTCATCATGAATGCATCAAAGTGGGGGGGGGGGGTCGTTTTTTGATGCTCTGATCGTCAGCAACGGCATACGTTTTGGAGTACGTTACATATGATCGTTGCGATCGATGTGAAACCATTGTTGGATCAAAGTAGGAATGATGTCATTATAGTCCGTACCTTTACTAGGAGGTATATTCCAATTGTCTGATCGCGATTTCCAGTATTGATGTCCATCGGGTCCCTGACATGAAATGGCACACAATATGCATGAAGTGTGCTGAACGTGTTACAAGGTGCTCGGATGAAGTATTTAACTTGCCTGAGTCCAAATTCTCCACCCGGATCATATAAGATGTAACACACAGTGTGAAATAAGGTTTCAAAGGGTAGGCAATACTGCCACCTAGCAGGATTCGGCTGGTATTGCACTCACAGGGTCTCAGAATGAGTTCCAATGGTAACGGTTGGCAAGCAAACACGTAATATTACGTGATTGGCCGTGAATGAGTTAAAAGGAAATGTATTTTATTTTCATTGGTCTTCCGGTTATTTTACTTTGAAAAATTGCCACTTCCTGCCTGTGTCTCACTCTTTTTCGTAAAAAACAAGTCTCCTGCCATAATGCTCCCCTTCGCGTAATTCACTCACAGCTCGTGCTGTGGTTGAGAGTGAGACATGATTATAATCAGGTTTTTATGCACCCGAGTCTCCTGAACACATAGAGACAGTGTGAGGTTTTTGTCCATTGCTCACTTACTCGCTCTGTTCCTTTAAGCCTACTCGCTCTGTTTCCTTTAGTTTTCTGTTAATCATTGCATTCCCCTATTCACACGCTTCTTCCCATAGACGTCGTTGATTGGTTCTCCCCCAACCACACGCTTGTCAATCACATCCCTCAGCTGTCACTGCTTGTCAATTAAGCATTCCCTGATTATTTATACCCCGTTTCCCCATTCAAGTTTTGTTGGATCGTTTTGATATTTCAGTTGCATTCGCCGTTCCTGCCTTGCCTGCTGTTTTTTCCCTGTGCTTTGCCTCCAGGATATTCAAGAAGCATTCCTCTTGGACACCCTTTTCCCGTGGCGACGCGCTCGCTCCGTTCTGTTCCAACGCTCTTTACGCACAGCGCCTGGGTGAGTTTTTATGACTGTCTTTGATCCTATTCCGTTTTTCGTGTGTTTATATAACACTGAAGATTTCCTGCTTTTTATCAGACAGTCACTCACCCAGCGTTTAGCCTTTTTTGGATTGTTTCATTGGGATAATATTTTGGCCTAACATCACCCACTGTGTGTTTACACACCGAAGATATTATCACTTGGATTTGTATTTTGGGACTTCGCTCACAGTGTTTATTTTGCACCGAAGATTTCTATCACGTGGGATTGTGTTTGGAACGTTACTCACAGTGTGTATATACACCGAAGATTCAGTCACTTGGATAACTCTGTTTTTGGGTACAAGTCACCTCTCCTGTCACCTGCTCTGTTCCAACTGCACTCTGAGCTAACTCGCTCCCTCTCTCCCTCTCGGTCCCGCAACCACCTCGGAGATTCTGCCGAGAGAAGTCTGCAGAGCGGCTCTGACGTCATCGTCTGCAGAGCAGCAACATTCATCCTTGCTTGTATTCCAGTCTTTGTTTGAACTCTACCAAGTCTATGCTGTTTATTTAGTGTAAATAAACAAGCCCTGGTTTTTGGCAACTCTGAATCCTACTCTCTTGTGTCGTTGCGTTTGGGGTCGGTGTCAAACCATAACAGACAGCATACATACGCTGAGCTACGGTAACTTTCGCTCACTGTAAGCCTCTTTTATGTCATCACTAGGCAAATGAGAATGCTTCTTTAGAAATAGCGGCAAAATACACAAGACCAAATAAGAAATAGGTATCGGTCACATAGTTAGGGTTGGATTACAGCTGAGCTCAACACAGACTCTTGTCTCCGTTGTATAGGTCCACAAGAATGTATGACATTCCCTGCATGAACACACATCAGAATACAGGGCCAACACAGTAAATAACAGTTGATTGTACACACTTGTTTAAGTAATTTACAATATGGAATTATAGATATGGTAGAATTTATAGATATTGGGTCTCATTCCCGAAAATTTTTCAAAGATATATTCTGGAAGACTTATCTTGGAACCACTGAGACATAATCAATGACAAGTTCACTCTGAGTCCTGAACGTGCTGGTAATATGTCTTAAGTGGCTGAAAAGGTCGCACAAATTATATGATCTGATATCTGCTTGGAGAATGGCATTCTGTCTTAAACTCGAAAGCGCGTTCCCGTTCAGGTCATTTGCATACAAAACAACGCCTCCAGAGGTCCTTATAAGGCAACTAGTGACGCAGCTGTGTGCAAATGGAATGGCGGAAGTGCTTTGCGAGTCTTGCGAGCCGCGTGATTACGAAACCTAGCGTCAGTCAGTGCCAATCAGAGAGCGTCTCTGAGAAATGCGGCTAGGTTTCGTAATCACGCTTGCGCGCCATCAAAACTAGATTCGATTAATGTATTGGCATCATATACAGCTCGCGGTACACCTGCCGCAGCGTGCGCGCACACACACACACGCGCTAGGGATGTGCATCTCCTCACTGAGGCCGATGCGATGCGCATCTCGATACGGTGCCAACGATACGATACATTAACGATACATTTGAAGCACCGGGCGATGCGATGCGATATGATTCACCCCCTGTTGAGATACGATACGATTCGATACGATTTGATTCAACATAATGCGATTCGGGGCGATACGATGCGATTCAACACGATGCAAAATAATGATACAATTTTATGGTATGACAGAGGATTTGGTTGTATTCCTTATATGCAGCTTATATTATTATTAAAAATAAAATAATCTACTGTAAGACAATTTATATAAAAACTCTTGGGTGCCTAAGAAGACTTTTGCATAAACTGTCTTTTCTATCCACTTTAGCTAAAAACACACGAGAGAGAGAGAGAGAGAGAGAGAGAGAGAGAGAGAGAGAGAGAGAGAGAGAGAGAGAGCCCCTCCCCGTCTGAGCTGCCGTCGACAGTTGATGATGTCACACACTAGACTAGGTCACTAGGATGCGTCTATACTTTCCGACCGTAGCCGCATTATGTCAACAACACGGAGCCAGGCTGGATGGATTGCATGAAGCGATATAATTAAGAAACGAATAACCAATAAATGTGAAGTTATCTTTGAACCCCTGTTGTCAAGCGTCTTCAATATACCCCCCCCCCCTCCTCACTAATGGTACTGGTGTTGCATAGTCACTTTAGTTAGTTAGTTAGACACTAGTTTAGCGTTAGCTGAACGGCTAACTGGCGTTAGCCAGAGGCTACTAGCGTTAGCATGTCTCCTCGACTTCCACTGTTTGTTGATAACTGTGACGCGGCTCCCGCCTTATGTAGTAGCAAAGCAATAGTATCTACTGTGTGTGTGTGCAGTCACAGTGCACTGCTGACAAGTGGATGAGAGGAAATTATATAAATGCATCGGTTTTTGACCGATGCAAAGACGCTACAACAAGATGCATCGCAAGTTCAGCCTGACATTTTTCCGATGCGCACTAATTCCACCGGTGCACTCGCATCGTGAACGTGTATTCCGGCGCACCGATGCAAATCGATGAATCGTCACATCACTAACACACGCACGCGCGCAGTACTGTATATGAATGAATGAATGAATGAAATATAATATATATAGCCTATGGCGAGCGTAATGAATGAACGCAGTATGGCTTATTATTCCATAATTAAGCCTATAGGCTACTGTTCATTCGTAGGCGCACACAAGACTTGTTATGGAATATTAATGCAGTCTATTTCCACCGATTAGCTTTAGTTCTTATTTATTTATCCACTGTCATTTCAGTGTTGGTGTATAGGCTATATAGTGTATTTCAATATAAGTTTAATTGATTAATGATATATTCGAAGGAGTGCAGGTTTATAGCTATATCAACCCCCTCCAATGTACAGTAAATGACCAAGTATGGTTTTGTCAATATTCCAATGTACAGTTTTGCTTGTAAGTCTATCCCCCACCCACCCCTCCCAACCTCCTCCAACAGTTTCTACGTCAAATGTACTCTCTTTTCTGGACTCTTTTTGTATCACAAACAGTACTGTATTTGCAAATCTGGTATGTCAGACATAAATGTATAGATGTAGCAGTACTGTCTATCTGTGTCGTGTGTGTCATATATGTTATGATGAATTGAAAATCAATCAAAGGTCTGTCCCATTGTATACCAATCAATGGGATACATTGCATGTTGACCTGCATTCTTTCAAATGTATATAATTAATCATTAAAACAGATGTGTAACAAATAAGAAATACAAATTCCACAGAAGGCATTAAATAATTATTATTTTCAATCATTTCACAATAATTGCATAATTGTGTTTGAATATCTGAGTAATTAAAGTAATTATACATTTGTCCAAAATAGCTGGTTCAGATATGGTTAAGCAGCTGCCCTGTGATCAGATGAATCCATATAATTTATTTTTCAGACATCAAATGCGTAATTTCTTATCGTACAAATATTGTCATATTTATTTTAATTATGATTAAGTAATTAATTCCAAGGAGGCCTGTAGCGTTGACGTGAAGGAATCACTATGAGAACACAGTCTGTCAAGTTATAATGAAATTTTAAATTAGTCAATCAATCATGAGATTTGATCGTGGCTGAGAGCAGATTTAAGAGTGCTCCTCAGCACTCTTAAATCTGCTCTCAGCCACGATCAAATCTGATCTGAGGAAAATTTGGGGACTCCCACTCCCAGCCCTAATGGGCCGAAATCTGGCTAAGATGAATTTTTTTGTCGTAACTTCGTTCGGGAATGAGACCCATTGTAGATACTTTTATGGATAGTCTTATTAGCAAAAAACCTGCTAAATCCTGACAGCACCTACCCCCTACCAGTGAATGCCTCTCACCTGCAAAAGGTGTTAGGTTGGGGAGGGATGAATGAATGAATGAATGAATGAATGAATGAATGAATGAATGAATGGATGAATGAATGAATGAATGAATGAATGAATGAATGAATGAATGAATGAATGAATGAATGAATGAATGAATGAATGAATGAAAACTTTATTTAACAGATTGCAGAATGGGTACAATACAGTACGGCTGTACTGGGTTAGGTGGCAAAGGCCAGTGGGTATTTGTAGTTGTGCATGCATCAGCCAACAGTGCCTTTTAGGCTCGGTAGCTCAAAACAGGCTATTGTGTTATCAATTTTGTTAATAAGGCATAGATTGAAAGTATCTGCCCGATTTGTACAAGTGATTGCTTATTATGTAGGTAAGAACTTGTACTTTGATATAATGTAAAAAAATATATATATTTGAAGCTTGCTTAACATGACCCTATTATCTGTGGCTGGTCACATATACCCAATGCTTAATGCGTATTGTCAGTCAAAACAGTCAGTTACCATTTGTAATAATTACCTCCACTCGGAACGGCATGTCCATATCCTAGCTGTATTCCAATGCAACAAACCTTTTGCGGTACTATCCATGCTCCACAGCTTCCAGTGTTGTCTTCCTGCAACAGCTCACACCTCGCAAGAGATTTCTGTTTCAGTGGCACAAACAAGCACTTTTGGTGGATGTATTTGGTGGTAACCAACTAAAAAATAATTTAACTCTCCCCTACCAATGCTGCAGTGAGTCACTCTTGACTCGCCCTCTGCAGCCGACACCTTAACCACACCCTTCCTCCCACATGACCGTTCTGAAAAGAGAGCTACTACTGACTCGACCGACCATTGTATTTGAGAAAAGGCTTCTGGGAAGAGCCTTGCTATTGTGATACTCAGGTTCTGGAAACAATTGTTCACTAGGTCAGCAGCCATGGATTTCCATCTTCTTTTTTTCTTTTTTTTTATATTGAATTCTACTAACCAGGACTGGACTCTGACTCTTGAGGAGTGGATTCTTCTTGGTTTGAATCTGCACCACTATCATCAGTCAAACACACATATTGTGGGTTTTATTGTTCAAATCAACCCGGCTCCTCCAGCTAACCGTTGGATACAGTATTCCTTGACTCGTCTCCTGAGACGCCATGCCATTTAATTCCGATTGGTTCTATCCTGTCACAGGGATTTCCCAGAGGACCGGGAATGGAGACATTTACCTCAGCATGCTTTAGATAAGCACAAGAATGAGTGCAATCAGTCAGGTCCAGTCAATTACCTATAAAACCCCTTCCATGAATAGATCAATATATTCATATTTGCTCAACTTATCATGAAGGCTGATCAGTTAATGTAATTTCCAATTCATTAGCGGGAGCTCCCCAGATTCCCATAAACGTCCTTATGGTGACTATATTAGCGGCTCCTTAATCACATTGCCTCACTATTTTGTCCCACAAAGTGCTGTAGCCCTGGGCAGGGGTTTCAGTTAACCTTGTATTCAGTCAGTGCTGTTGCCAGCATTGTTGAGCCATTATAAGCACTGTAATAAATAACAAGTTTGTACTTAGCACCACTTTTCCCTTATACCAAAATAATCTTTATGTTAACCCTTTGGTTGCCGTTCACGAGAATTCTCGTTTCTGTGGCCCAGCGGTTGAGTGCCGGAAACGAAGATTCTTGTTTCTGTGTCGTTTTTCCTTTTTTTCTTTTTTTTGTATCTATTTTTTCTCCCCATTTTCAATTTTTCTCCCATCCCCAATTTCGTATCGTCCAATTCTACCCTCCCCTGTCTCGAACGTTGTTAGGCCATGCCTCCCACTGGTCGGCTGCAATGTGGACGAAGCCTTGCATCATGTGCAGTGATGGGCAGTAGCTAGCTACATAGCTTAACTACAATTCTCAGTAGCGTGATGGTAGCGTCGCTACTTTTGAACCAATTAGCGGTCTCTGTAGCGCAGCTATTTTTAGAACGAAGTAGTGACGTAGCGACGAGGAAACGCTACCCCGCTACTATCGGGAGATTTGTGAGGAGAAAAAAAAACTCCCTGTAGAAAACCCACTATGATTGGTTGGTTGGTTTAGATATGAGTATGACGACTCACGATTGGGTATGGTTAGGCCAAAACATTACGGGTAGGCCAATCAGAGGCAGGATAGGGCGGGACTCCAGCTCCGCAAACCAGGAAGTGAAAATCAAAACACAGACGTACTGAATGAATGAATGCAATTTAACGGATTACATGAACCAGTCCGCGCAAAATGGCAGAGGGGTTCGATGGCATTGATGAAGATGATGATGTCAATAACAACAATGCCTCTCCATGGCCCTATCTGGGCCCCGTTCCCTGTACCTGGATAACTGAGTTAGCCGGATAACTTTCGGGTAAGTCTGACTTAAGCCGGACTTTCCGATTCCCCGTACTTGGATTTTCCAAATCACCATGACAACAGATCCAAAAGTTTGAGCCTGGTCGAAAGCAGAGTTTAAGTTCAAGTTAGCCTGAACCATCGCCACGCCCCCGCAAAAAAGTGACAGCCCGTTTCCTGAAATTATTCCCACAGTCTACGATCTGCATTATACCATTCTGAATTACGTTTTTGTGCTCCATTCTTCCAGAGGGGGCTTTTGAAATGTAAAATAGACCCAAAATGCTGATACTAAATTCACTTTGTCCTAAATAATGCACGTTATATATACCGTGGCGCTCGCTCGGTGCGATGTACACATGACGTGGTTATTTTAATTGTAACTGGGATTAAGATGTCTGATGAGATGCGCTGTTTGACGGATTTGAGAAATTGAATGAGCCGTTGACGTCACATTAATGAATGAGGATAAAGAAATAAAACTTCATTCAAAATAAAGAATATTCTAAACACGGGTCTCTCGTTCATTAATGTATAAACAATGAATTTATCCCATCTGGCACAGTGGTGCAGCGGTAGTGCTCAAGCTTGCCAACCCAGCGACCGGTGTTCGAAACCCCGTGTTTCCAATATAATTTTTTTGAATATAATATTAATGATTATACGCCAAAGTAGCCTGGTTTTAAGTTAAAATATTATAAATCTACATGCATTGAGGATGTCATTCTTTATATAGCTCTCAACGTGCACCAAATTGAATTATTCCTATATTGCAAAAAGAAGGAAAAGACTAGGGTTTCGAACCCCGGTCGTCTGCGTGAAAGTCAAAAGAACAACCCGTTAGACCACAGTGGAGATAAGTTAAAGATCGACTATACATCAATCAATGGGTAAGAGAGCCGTATCGTAATTCTGTATAACAGTTTAACTAATTATATTCGCTAGCAAGATCTCATTTGATTATTCAATCCAGCAGGCAAGTTTAAAGAAATATAATCTGATTGATTGAGGTAATGAGGGACTTAAAATTAGCCTATAGATAACGCATTTAACTTGTCGGCGAGGCGATTGAGCCGTATTGCAATCTGTCAATAAAGTTTTAAATCAATTAATCAATCAATGCCGTTAGAGAATCAGGATCTCTGCCATCGATACGTGCTGGCTTTTCACCTGAAGCTGCCGCGCGCACTTAGCCTGGGTCTCAAGTCTGAATCGAGTTAACGAGACTGAATCCACCTTCGAGGAACAGGAAAATCCCGGCTTCAAACATCGGGTTAACTGAATCTGGATAATGACATCTTGATCGACTTAGTTGAACCAGGTATGAGAAACAGGGCCCTGGACACATTTATGAGTTTGACTGAAAAAACACCTAAAACATATGCTGCTCTCAACTTCCCACACGTCCAGCACTAACTTGAGAACACATTCAGGTGAACTGATGAAAATCAACTGTTCCCAAACAGCACACAAGTCAGTACACTTTTTGTCAACAGCTTTAACTAACAGATAGCTGCTATCATGATGATGTTTCACTGTAGGCAGAAAATGAACAATATTATGGGGGTGGAGAAAAGAAAAAAAGAGGGAAAAGATCATCTAGAGCAGTGGTTCTCAACCTGTGGGACAGGTCCCCACATGATTTTGGGGCCATGGAATGTTTTGTGAGTTACATATTTAAATACATTTGGTCATTTAGCTGACACTTTCATTCAAAGCAACTTACAAATTGTGTACAACAAGTCAGCAGGAGTGGTACATATCTAGCAGCCAAGGATAAGTAGTATTGTTTGTCAGTGTCAAGCTTGAGTGTTATACTCTGAGTACATACTGTAGTAGTATAGACATATTAGCATAGTTGGTAGTAGTATATACATGGTAGCATAATACTAGTAAAATGAAGTAAAACAGTTACAATTCAGATATTGAAGAAGTGTGTTTTTGGTTGATAAAGTGGGCAGGTTTCAGAAGATGCAGAGTTTAGGGATAAATAATACATAAAGATAGAATAGAAAAGAAAAAGACCATTACTGCATCAAAAGTAATCAACAAACTATACTATAAAAACTGATCAAACCAAATGGTCTCTTTCTTTTCTTTTGTAGAGGCTGCACCCAGCTAAACTTGCCTTCCTGGATTTTGTACATAATACAAGTTCATGTTAAAAGGATGACACAAAAAGCCAGACCGAGGGCTTGTTTCAGTTTTATAATAAACAATCAAACTGAGCATTTTTTTTGTCTGCCTATTTGTTTGGT
This sequence comes from Notolepis coatsorum, assembly GCF_963971535.1. Classification (NCBI taxonomy): domain Eukaryota; kingdom Metazoa; phylum Chordata; class Actinopteri; order Aulopiformes; family Paralepididae; genus Notolepis; species Notolepis coatsorum. Next base: position 88,930,445 of record NC_140170.1, on the reverse strand, counting down.
GGAAACTTGATCACGAAGTAAAAAAAACAAAAAAAGTAGTGCCGATGTAGCTAGCTATTTTTGCCATGTTCTTGTAGTGTAGCTTGCTACATTTCTCTGGGGATAGCTTCCATTGTAGTTGAGCTATATTTAATCGAGAGTAACTTTTTTTTTTGATCCACTTTTTCTCCCATTTTCTATATTTTCTCCCATCCCAATTTCGTATCATCCAATTCAACCCTCCCCTGTCACGAACGCTGTTTCTTGCCTACCACAAGCCGGCTGCAATGTGGACTAAGTCATACATAGCACAAGTCCCCTCCGGTACTTGAGGTAACAGCAGTCGCATCTTTTCACCTGCGCAGCTCGATCTCTCAGTGGTGAGGAGTAACTCGTGGGAGGCTCACGCTGCCCCTGACACTTCCTGATTCTACTGTGCAGGCGCACCAACCGACCTGTAGGAGTCGCTGTCCACAACGCCCGATCCCCACCCATCAGTTTCCCACCCCCTAATACGGCCAATGTGTATTAGTACGGATGACCAGCTAAACTGAAAGCAAATGTGGAGCGCTGGGCTCGAACAGGCAAGCCCAGCGTCTCCAGATTTCGTGGCGAGCGCCTTGCCCACTACGCCACGTAGCCGCCCAATCGAGAGTAACTTGTAGTGTAGCTTGCTACATTTTCCAAGTAGCTTGCCCATCACTGATCATGTGTCCCCTCCGGTACACGAGGAGGCAGCCGTCGCATCTTTTCACCTGCACAGCGCGATCTCTCAGCGGCGAGGGTCTGCGTGGGAGGGACACGCCGCCCCCGTTGCTTCCTGATTCTGCTGTGCAGGCGCACCAACCGACCTGTAGGAGTCGCTGTCCACAACGTCCAATCCCCACCCACCAGCTTCCCACCCCCTAATACTGCCAATTGTATTAGTATGAACGACCAGCCAAGCTGGTAGCAATGCCATCTCCTGCGGTAGTGGCGCGCCTTGCCCACTGCGCCACTTAGCCGCCGTTTTTCCTTTTTTTCTATATTAATATCCTATTCCATGTCATAGAGCTGTATTTTGCCTGGAAAAGGCATATTGGGACTCCGAAGGTGCAGTACTGGCCAGATCCTGGTAGTGGCGCTGTCTCGAGAATGCAGTAACCCCTGTTGCAGACCAGGTGTCACACTGAAAACGCTCCGGGGCGGACTTTTCTGTTAGTCTGAAGTACTAGCGAGGGCTTCACCCGATCGCATAGAATACTTTTTGGGATGCCGAATTGGGACTGGGAGACTGGGATCATTCTTTTGTGCAAGGCAACATCAGGCTTGACTTAAAACATTACTTTCCTAACTTAGTGAAACTAAATGTAACAAATTAACACATAGATATAAATGTACTGAATGGTTATTTCTTATTTTATTTCTTATTTATAAAAAATATATATAATAAAATAAATTCCGATATATATATATTTTTTTTTACCGATACTCGATCCAGCGGTGGCCGATACCAATATCGGATCGGTGCATCCCTAAATGTTAGACATGTCTTTACTTCTACCACTCAATACAATAAAACACATTTATAATCATCACCTTCTCTTAATTTTCGCTGCATTGAATTACAGGTCACTATTATGTTAGCTAGCGGTTAGCTGACGTTGCTAGCAGTAGCTGCTAGTAACATCAACCAGTGTTACTAGTTAGACTAGTTAGCTACCTGGTAGATCGAAGCCCATTATAGAATAATAGAAGATCATATCATAGATTAGAAGCTCCTACTGTAAATAATCTGCACACTGTGTGTGTGTGTCTCAGGTAAGTTTGTTGAGTTTTTGTTTGGCAACATTATGAAATGTTCTCTATGTTTTAGACATTTTTATTTAACCTTTATTTACCCAGGCAAGCAATTAAGAATAAATTCTTAACATTTAATTGAACATAATTGGACAATGCCATGGATTGTTGCCACTCTCAAACTTAAACTGGTGACTGAACCACGATTTGTTTAAACAGTCAACATAACATATATGGATATTATCAAAGTGCTTGACTTAAACTTAAAAGTATCTTCTAACATACAAAATAACTCTGTTCCTCAATATACATTTAACATATTACACCGTAGGCTATGTGTTACAGCACTACTTTTGGTGTCCCCCCCCAGACATTTCTCTTGAGAAAATGTAATGTAATTGTCCCCCCCAAAGTTGATATCAGATTTTCGCCCCTGGGCCAAATGGACATATGATCTACCAGATGGCGATCAAATAATTGGAAAATTCTTTCTGGAATCCAACCGGCCAAAGGTAAGAGCAATTTGACGTACATTTCAGCTTGATCGTGCAAGGATTACATAGCCATCCCCCAGATCAGCCTATGTTGTGGTAATAACGAATGCCGTTATTGGCAATCAATTAATCAGAAATAACTTCCCCCGCCCCCCCCCCCCTCCTTTCATGCATTGATGATGGAACATAATACAGATCATATGCATTTGGATTTTTAACTGTAGCGTGTGTAGGGACGAAACGCCAATAGATTTAACGTTATTAGCGTTGCGCCTTATAAATAGCCTCTCAGGAATTATCCCAGATCATTCCGATATAACACTCATATTCACCACGGTATAAAGCGGGAACGTATCGATGGAAATCTTTTTTCTTTATGGCATATTGAACGGAAGGTTCATACTGTCAATTGACAATGATATTGGATCCATAGCTATAATATAAAATATAGGTTAGCTCTACAAACAACGTGATGCACAGTGAAAATATTTTTTTTTTTTATCTTTTTCCCCCTCCTTTTTCCTCAGATTTTCTCCCATCCCAATGTTAGTCGTTATGCCAATTCCCAATCCCCTTCCTGGTTGCTGCGCACTTACCCCCCACAGTCGGTCTGGGAGAGTGGAGGCTATCACGTGCTTCCTCCGACACACGTCTAGCCAATCAACCGCTTCTTTTCACCTGGCAGCGCGGACTCTCACTGAGAGGGTGTAACGTGTGGAAGGATCACACTATCCCACTTAGATCCTATCCGCGCTTAGCAGGCACCCCGACCGAACTGTAGGAGTCGCTGTTTACAACGACCCGGACCCACCCCGCCAGCTTTCCCACCCTCTAATACAGCCAATTGTATTAGTGTGAACGGCCAGCCAAGCTGGTGACAACGCCGGAGCTGTGAGCTGGATTCGAACAGGCGAATCCAGCCGCTCCGGTGTTGGTGACGAACGCAATCTCCGCTACGCCACCTGACCGCCCCCACAGTGAACATTTGTAATGGAAAGCAGGCCTGACAACAGCGGGCCCAGTCTAATGGCTGGCACTGGATGTGTTAAAGGCACGCCAACCTTTTGGGAAATTAGCTTATTTGCATCTACCCTGGAGTTAGACAAGCAAATACATACCCTTTTCTTCTCTGTGCATGCATTAGGCTTACTGGGAACAGCCGCACTGTTAGCCTATAGCGGCATTCACTGGAAGTAGGTGTGCCAGTGTAGCCTACTGTAGTTCCCAACAGTCACGAAATACAATCCAAATACAACTACAAAACGTTCCTGTAAACATGTTGTGATCTGTGTATTTACCACGTGGAGAAAAATAAATTTGACATTTTCTAAGCAGATTATACTCAATTTTCTTTTTTGCCGAACCACTGCTGCCTGGGCGCAGTGATTTCATCACCTCAAAAGCGATGTTGTTTTTTGAAAAACTGGGATTTTGAGGGGAAGAAATCACTGCTGTTCCCTAAGCCTAATGCATGCACAGAGAAGAAAGGGGTCTAACTCCAGGGTAGATGGCAAATAAGCGAATTTCCCCAAAAGTTGGCGTGTTCCTTTAAGTTCAACTGTAGCAGGCGATCAGGCATGAGAGTATCTCAAGGAGGGCCACCCGTAAGTTAACTAATCGTCCAGTGGCTGTGGCTCAGGAGGTATTGATTGATTGATTGATTGATTAATTGAAAACTTTATTAACAGATTGCAGAATGGGTACAATACAGTACGGCTCAATACAAATAATTGTTAAGGGGATGCAGACCAGAAAAATACTTTTGTCTTGTTTACATCAGGGTCCCCCATTTTCAATTCATCAAGACATTTATGACATACATGACATACAGATATACAGTACTGTTTCATCCTGACATTTATGACATACAAGATATACAAATATACAGTATTGTCCGCCCGTGCGGTAGGGGGCCGGACCGCAAATGACATCACGTCAATCTCTCCAGACTGTCTGACAAAAGTATAATTTTTTTCCTCAAACGTATTCAAGTATAAACATCATAACCATGTAACAACAGCAGTTATAATGTATATTATCATCAATATGTTAGTTTAATAGGTTAAAGTGTTATTAGATAGATTTTCGTTTTCGTTTTTCAGTTGTTTAGTTAGCGAAAGTCAGCCATTTTGAAAATTTGACCGTCGGGAATTGTAGTTTTTCTGACGACATTTTGAAGAGGAATTTTTCCGAACGACACTTCCCAAAGGCCTCTATGGGGCTTCAAGCTAATTACTTCTGTATGAATTTCTTTAATATCTCTTATTACTCTGGATAATAAATCACAAAACTTAACGTTATTGGCATATATTGAATCCCAGTTAGTTTCTCTTCCCTATTTTTAGCATGTAGCAACAATTAGATTTGAAATTAGTTTCAAAATGGCGGCACTCTGGCCAGAATAATAAACCTACTGTACATACAGTAGATTTCATTATCTGTTCTTATGCACGCCTGGTGATACTAAATCCAAATTGAACTTGGGCATTTGAAAGATAAGATTTGGCACAATCCATAAATGTGCGAATTGGCTATAATAAGGTAATTTATAAGCCTGCTATTCTATATTCTATAATAATATTTCAAATTGCATTGGTCCGGATGGGAGAATTCAGTACTGTATCTACAAAACCTTCTGTTTAATCATCTTCCCTTTATTCATTTCCTTAGATTTTTGTACACGTGATCTCAAGAAGGTACTGGACGAGATCAGTGGCAGTTTTTCATGTCTGGTAATTTTTAGCATGGCGTTATTCACTGTCAAAGATGCAAAGAAAAATCATAATTCATATTCTCCTTTGTTTCATCACAATTTACAATTTTGGACATTTACCGGGGCCAGTTTCTAATTGCAGCCACCCGTAGGTGCTCTTTGAGAGCGGTTTTGAAGGAGGGTAGGGATTCACATTATTTTACGACTGTGGGTAGAGCGTTCCACATTGTTGTACATGATTTGTGGAACTCCCTCTGGTGTTGTGGTCGTGGAATTCACTGACCTTTGGGAAGTATTTCGACATGGGTATCTTAGTGGTGTAGTGTATCTTGTAGACCAGGGCCCTCATTTATCAATGGTGCTTACGCACAGATATGTGCGTAAACCGTGCTCACCTGGCGCCCAGCGGTAGAATATGAAGACTGCAGACGGACGGAATAGCTTTCATCAGTTTCATGCATTAGTTTCAACACTGACGTGTTCTGTATTCATTATAGTTGTAACTGAGGGGTTACAAAACCCTGACTGTATTAAAGATTGTGATAGATTAAACCACTACTACTTATTATTATTATTACTTGCCAGACAGTACAGTTATTATATGGCAGACACTCAGAATAGACGGCACGGTGACAAGGAAATATCATTTATAGTATTTATTATTATGCAGCAATATACAAATTGGGAATTACTTGGTCGCTCTTTTATGGCGAAGAATATGAGAAAGTCAGTGAGTAGCAAAGTCAGTGGGAATGAATAATTCCTAAGCTGGGTATACTAGACCAAACGCCGCCTGGCGTGGGATGGCAATATAGGGGGGCAAACGAGGGTACCGCTGGAGACAGGTGATATCCTCCCAGAGTTGTAAGCTCCAGGAGAAGGAAGAAGGTACGGATACTCAGTCTGTTCACTTGAAGAAAAGGGGTTCTCATACGGATCCGGTCCTTATAATCCAAGTGCTCAGTAGCAAGGTAATAGCTGTAATCCAATGCTCGATAGCAATGATGATAGCCAGCCAGCTTCGTCCTCGAAGCTAGCCCGAGGTAAGATCTTCAAGGTAGTTAAATCCAAACGACAGTGGGTATTAACGATGCTCTTCTCCACGGTAGTACGTTCCACAATCACTATAATCCAACCAATAATGGTTCTACAATATCGCCGCGGTAGGTTCCAATATGCACATGTCCAATAGTTCTGCGACTAGGCCCTCCTCGTGTGCTGGCACTAATTACTAAGTCCACACACACTTGCTAAGGTTAACACTAGTTACTAAACGAACAAACTGCTTGTTAATGCTGCACACCGAACGAACTGCTGTAATACGATTCACACTAAATGACGACTCTTTACTTCACGTTAAGTTAGGTCGAACTTGACGTTACTTAATACAACTGCTACTTAGACGTACACTGCTTGCTTAGACAAACTTCACGTTACTGCATTAGATCTGACACACTACTGTTTGCGCCCTCCACGATATATATACTTAGAGGGCTTTCTAGTGCCCAGCCTCAGCTCTTGTCTGGAATCAATGCGCCGGCACCAGGCATGTCCCAACTTGTCCAGACTCGCCTTTGAACCTGACTCAGGGGCGCGGTCCTTGGCGCCGCGAACGTCAAGGGCATTATCCAATGAGGAAAGCGAATAATACTATGATTCAAACGGAGGCTTAAAGGGATATAGCTTATATATATAAATAATATACAAGTTATATAAAACAATAAAACGTAGATTCTCAGTGTTAATCTGGCCCTTCACAACAGCCGCCTCCTAATTAGTCCGCACCTAATTAGTAAAGGGAGACAGATTAATGGTCCAGTCAACTGCTCCATACTTGTTGTGAGGGGTAGGGCAATCTTCAAAGTCAGTGGGTCATGGTCGTCATCAGGGGAGTCAGGGATCTCCGGCAACTCTATCAGCTTCGCCACAGGTCGGGTGTAAGTCCGCCCTTGGACTATGACTTCTGCCGCTCTGACCTTCCCATCGGCACCAGTAATCACTCTGCTCACGCGGCCGGCCGGCCACGTAGCTCGGGGTAGTGACTGGTCTATTATCATGACGACTGTGTCCACCGTCAGGTTGTCCCTGTCCTTTACCCACTTCTGACGGGCTTGGAGGGATGGTAGATAATGGAGGAGGAAACGGGTCCAAAACTGGTCGGCCAATACTTGGCTGTGTCTCCACATTCTCCGGCCGTTCATCTCATCATGTCTGTACACCGCCTGTGGGAGGGCAGGGTCCAGCCGCCCCATCAAGAGATAGTTTGGGGTGACTGGGTCGACGTCTGCTACATCACTTGAGACGTAACCGAGGGGCTTAGAGTTCAAGACGCCCTCGATCTCCGTGAGGACTGTCATCAGGACTTCCTCCACCACGGTCTGGGCCCCAAGCACGGTGTACATAGCAGTCTTTATAGAACGGACTTCTCTTTCCCAGGTTCCCCCGAAATGAGGGGCGTTCGGTGGGTTGAACTGGAATGTGATCTGAGCGGGAGCCCATAGCCAGGAAGCTCTCTCTCAATTCTCTGTCTCCTCCTTTGAAGTTTGTCCCTTGGTCGGACAACAACACAGACGTACTGCTTCTCTCCCTTGGAATATCCTGAAGCGTCGTCGGATCTCAGCGAAGACTCTCTGCCCCCGCGTGGTGCACCACCTCGTCGTACTTCTGTATGATCAGCTCGGTTATCTTGTGTCGGCTGTTGAGGACGATAGGATGCTTAGCATCGTCAGTCACGTCCGGGGCCCGTCTCAAACGACCACCCACCCTGATGAGGTGCTGGGCGTCGAGCTCTGGGGCCAAAGTGAGAAGTCGGCTGTCTGAGGGGACTGGCTTGTCCCCTTTCAGGCAGTCTAGTTCTTCTGGGAATGAGTCTTTGGGCTCTCCTTAGCAGAAGGAGTTCGGCCTCTTTGTAGTTCGATGCGTCAAGGTCTGTGGTGGGGGGAACCTCAGGGTGGTGCCACAAGAATGTCCTTTTCTGAGCACTCTCAAGAGTTAAGCAGTCGTCTAGGTTCGGGTCCGTTGGAGCCGGGGCGTGCGTCAGCCCGCAGAACATAGACTTCTTGATCTCTGCCTCCTCTTGACTCGCCTCCCGTGGTGTGGGGGTAGGCCACTTCTCCTCCGGGAGCTTGAGGAACTCAGGACCGTCACTGTAAGGGTTAAGACGTGTGAGGTCGTCTAAGGACATCCCCCGTGTGATGACATCCGCTGGGTTCTGCTTAGTGTCAACGTATCTCCAACACGCTGATCCTACCAAGTCTTGAATCTCGATGACTCGGACTCCGACGAAAACTTTGTATCGACAAGAATCGGACTGGATCCAAGTGAGCACAGTCATGGAGTCTGACCACAGGATTGTCTTTCGCACCGTTATGGTGAGTTCGCTTTGTATCAGCGTGGCGAGTTGCGCGCCTACCAGAGCTGCGCAGAGCTCTAGACGCGGGATCGATTGCTGCTTGCAGGGAGCTATCCTTGAGCGGGCCAGGACGAAGGCTGTATGTACTTCTCCTCCCTCTTCTCGGGCTCTCAAGTAAGCCACCGATCCGTAAGCCACTTCTGAGGCGTCACTGAAGACGTGCAGGTCTATCTGACACGTCTCCAGCCGCACTGTGGGTGGGAAGTAGCTCCGTCGAATGTTCACATCTTGAAGCGAGTCGAGTTCTCCCTCCCACTCTCTCCAGGTGGAAGCCAGGTGCTCGGGTATGGGGTCGTCCCAGCCCTGCTCCTTGTCCCACAGTTCTCGCACCAGCATCTTCGCCCGAGTGGTGTAAGGTAGGATACACCCCAGCGGGTCGTATTGGCTTGCGAGTGTTCTGTATACACTCCGTCGAGTGGTCGGTAGAGGGGTCGACCTTCCCTGATCCTTGGTCAGGGGTGTGTGCTTGTAATGGAGCGAGTCTGTTTTGAAACGCCAGACGAGGCCCAATGTCATTTCCTGTGCTTCACCTGGGGTGGTCGCCATCCAGGTCTCTCTGCTTGCTGCCTTTGTCTCTGGGGGGAGGCTGCGGAGTACGTGAGGGTCACTGCTGGCCCATTGCCTAAGGTCGAAGCCGCCTTTGACCAGGGAGGCTCGTAGCTTCAGCAAGATGCTTTCCGCTTCTTCTGGCATTGATACGCTCTGTAGGCAGTTGTCCACGTAGAAACTCCTTTCCACGCTGTGTCTGACCTCCTCGTCGGCTCCAGGGTCTTCGGCCACGTGCTTTTGTAGTGCGAACGTGGCGCAGCATGGACTGCATGTGGTGCTGAAGGGGAGGACCTCCCATTGATAGATTGAGGGTTGTTCATCGTCGATCCTCTCTCTCCACAGGAACCGCAGCAGGGGCTTGTCCTCCTCCATCAGTCGCACTTGTAGGCATGGCCGCCTAGTTATAGTTGAAAGTGGGGGTGCATAATTTTTTTTTTTTTTTTTATTATTAATAATTTTTTTTTTTTTTTTTTTTTTTTTTGCAGGCAAGGGGTGGTAACGGCAGTGGCAGATATTTTTTTCATTTAATGAACCTGTACATGCAATTTCCTGCAATATAGAGCCTTCAATCTTGACCAATAAAGCTGCTCTTTTCACTATAAAACTCAGTTTATATTGCAGTATGATAGCCAATTACTATAATAATAATAATAATATATTAATATATATATATATATATACTGTATATATACTGTATATTGATTTTTCGCTCTTTTATTTTTATTAAATCAATCTCCTTTCAAATAGGCCAAGTTTTTAATAAGAAAGAGAGAAAAAATACCAACAAGGAACAATAACAGGGTCTGCTGTAAATATAGCCTATTTTGTGTCTTAATTTGTTATGTTATCCTACACTTTAAGCTGTCTGATATTTCCATTACCTGTAACTCTTGGGTCTCTTTCTCTCCTTCTCTGCCTCCTCCCTGAGTCTGCACAGTCACCATATCATTCTACATTAAGGAGAGCAATACACTTATGAATACACTGAACATCATTATGAAACATTTCTATTGCACCCTTACTTACAATTCATTATGAATTGAAAATGGGGAACCCTGATGTAAACAAGACGAAAGTCTTTCTCTGGTCTGCATCCCCTTAACAATTGTGTGTATTGAGCTGTACTGTACTGTACCCATTCTGCAATCTGTTATTGATTGATTAAAAATGTTATTAACATATTGCAGAATGGGTACAATATAGTACGGCTCAATACACACAATTGTTAAGGGGATGCAGACCAGAGAAAGACTTTTGTTTTGTTTACATCAGGGTCCCCTTATTGCATTATTATTATTATAAAAAAAATTTAAAAAAAAAGTTAAAAAAAAAGATTTTTTTTTTGGGGGGCCCTCATCACTAAAGGCCCACGGGCCGCGGCCGTCGTTAATCCGGCCCTGCTCGTCTGCCATAGCGAACGTTAAAATTTGCAAACGAAGTCAACGTTATCCAGCTGACGACACCACATATCTAGATATATAACAACGTTAGCTAGCGGCTAGCACTAAAGCTAACGCCAACCAGAGGGAAACTTTGTTATTATTATTATTATTATTATTGGTATGACCAGATGGCATTTCGGGACGTGAAACACTTTTATTGTATTGCGTGGTAGAACTTCTACCACTCAATAGAAGACATGTCTAACATAAATAATCTTAACAATCATAAACAACTTACTGGAAAATCCTGCCTGCCACCAAATGACACACTTCTGTGGCCTTTATTTACACTCAGCCTACCTGCAGCGCCAGCGCCGTGCGCCGTCTGCTCTGCTGGGGGTGGGAGAGGCACTGGATCAAACCATATGGGGGAGCAGGGGGGGGTGTCGCAATCTTTGGAAACTTAAAAACTTGCTATTAAGTGTCATTGCGTATTATTAATTTGATTGAAATTACGTAGTTATGGTTAGAAATATATATTGGGGGGGGATATATCAAATTTTTCATATGATCAAAAAGTGGTGGAGCAAGAGCTTTGCTCCCCCAAGTTCAATAGTCGGAGAGCATTTGCTCCGAGTGCTCTTATGGCCAGGCGTCTATGCTTGTAGGAACATCCCTTTGATGTCGCCGCTGATTGCTACTTTGTCCTGGCGGAAACGTAGTAGTACGCCAAGGAGGGAGGGGCCGAGTGTCGGGCCGGGCAGGAGAAAGTTATTCAGGTTATGTAGTCCGATCTGATAACTGCAGTTAAATACAATGCGGTTCTTGCCGTTGTGGTGGACCTTGTGATGGGGCACGTACCAGGATTCAGTCGTCTGGTCTGCCTCTTGGTCGTCGATTTTCTTTATATGTCCAGCCGTGATCAGCTTGTCGATCTCGGCGCGGTATATCGTTGCTTGAGGGGGGTCTTTAGCGAGACGCCGCTCGGTGTTCTGTAGATAACGTTGTGTCGCTTCTTTTGATGCGTGGAGGGTGGGCATCCCCTCCCGCCTCAAGAGTGGAGTTGCGTATCTCATCACTCCGTCGACCTCGACCCTCTTTGTCTTTTGCTCGAGGAGAGCTATGGCGTACTTGTCTTCCTTGGAGCGAACTAGTTTCCGTTCGTTCTTGAAGGGCATCGAGTCTAATGTCCATAGTCTCTCGACGTGCTGCAAGAGGGTAGTGTCGTTGTCGCTTACCCTCGTGTAGAGGCAGCGTGTGGACGTTGGTCGGTTGGAAGGCCCGGAGAGAGGGCCTTGGAGCGTCCAGCCCAGGCGGGTCTTGACCGCGGCTGGGCAGCCTCTGGGTCCGATGTGGACCGCGTCCGTTGGGACGATGAGGTCTGCGTGGTCGGAGCCTATGAGCAGGGTTGGTGTGGCGCCGTCGATGAGCGGTATAGGCAGTCGGCGTAGGTGCGCGTACTTCTCCATCAGCTGTGGGATGGGGTAGTTATAGCGTGACAGACCTATGTCATGGCTTGTAAATGCATTAGTGATGCTGTACCACTTCTCGGGCTGCTCGACCGCTGCTATTGTGAATGAGACGTTTTTGCCCTTTATGGTCTTTAGGTCTCGCCGAATAGTACGGATTGTCATTGTTTCTTCGGTACCTCGCAGGCCCAACTGGGCTGCGGCGGAAGCGAGGAGGAGAGTCTTTTCTGACCCATCGTCGAGGACGGCGTAAGTGTCCAGGACCTTGTCCCCGTAGCTTAAGAGCACTCGGACCACCTTCAGGAGCACTCGGGAGCTCCCGCTCTTCGCAGGGTCTATATATAGGACATCTGCTCTCGAGCTGCTTTGTGGTACGGGTCTCCGCTTGTTGCTCTCGTGTAGGACATCCAGGTGGGCGCCGTCGCACTTGCTGCATCTTTTCTTCAGGCGGCACTCAGCTGCCATGTGGCTGCGCGCGCAGCGGAAGCAGCGGCGGTTCACTTTGATCCACTGACTCACTTCGTCAGCGGTCAACTTCTTAAAGGTGTCGCATTGAGATAGCCAATGTTCGTGGTCACAATACTGGCAGGCGATCTTCCATTTTCCCTTCGCGGGGGGGGTGTTATGGCTCTTGTGCCGCGGCACTGACTCGGCCTGGTGCATCACGGTCACGGACCGGCGGTTGTCATTGAACCTTCTCGGTCCATCTTTAGGGTTAGAGCCACCCCACGCGAACGTGTCTAGTCGTAGACTGCTGACCTCCCTGGCTAGGAAGTCAGCAAGGTCTAGGAGGGATGGTTCTGGGCCGTGGGGGTCACGGTGGTCTCTCTGCCGCCGAAAACGCTCTCGACGGGCTGGAGGGAGCTTCTCCAGTATCCGCTCCACGTTGGAATTGGCATATAGTTCATATCTCCCCTTCTCCTTCTGTGACCCGAGCATCCCTACAAGGGATTGCACCTTTATAGAGAGGTCATCTAGTGCTCTATTGTCTTTAGCTGGGGGGAGGCGGTCGATATCCCATATTTCTTGAATTACGTAATCCCATATGCGTCCATAGCGCGCGTCGAGGGCCACCAGAGCATCAGAATAGGGGGTTCTTGAGTTCGAATATGCCAGCGCTATGTTATGCGCTCTGGGTACTTTAAGGTGCTTGAGGAGGATGGCATATTTATAGGACTTGTCATGTACCTCGGACATAATAGTCTCTAAACACATGCGTAGTTCAGTATACTGTGCTCTGTCCTCACGCGTAAAGTCTGGGAATGTGGGTGTTCCAAGGTAAGATGCCATGGATGGCTGGGACACCGATGCGCGTAGGGGGAGAGGCCTCCTGGGCGAGTCTCCCCGTACGGGTGGTCGTGGGTTAGTGCTGGGTGGGAACCAGAGGCCGGGCCCCCAGGTACTGCTCCTCGGTGCTGACTGTGTATTAAACTCACCCCTGGGTTGGGTTGGGGGTTCGTAACGCAGCGGCTCGGGGCTGAGGTCGGGGCTGTACTGTGCCTCCTGGTCCGAAATAGGTTCGTGCTGGTGGGCTTGATGTCCTCCCTCGTCCTCCGTTAGGCCTTGAAGTCTCTTAGTTAGTTTCTCGGCGACGTAGGCGGGATCTTCCCGTTGGCTGGGTCCCGTATAGACTGGTCGGGGAGGGGAAGGTGCCCTCGACCCGTGTAGTGATGATCTCCGAGAGCTCCGGGTGGAGGAGTGGGGGGTCGCCCTCTGGAGCACTTGCTCCATCATCTGCGCCTGTAGACGGTCTCTTTCCGCCTCGCGCTGTGCATTGGCGCGGTCTCGCTGAATGTTTTCTTCAGCCTGGAGACGCCTCTCTTCCAGTCTGATGGTCATCGCTGCGTCAGCCTGGAGGCGACTCTCTTCCAGTCGGATGCGTTCGCGCTCGTTCTGTTGTTGCGCTTGGAGACGTTCTCTTTCCACTGCAGAATGTTCGCGCTCACTCTGTTGTTGCGCTTGGAGACGGTCTCTTTCCACTGCAGAATGTTCGCGCTCACTCTGTTGTTGCGCTTGGAGACGGTCGCGCTCACCCTGGATGCGGTCTCTTTCGGTTGAAGCTGTCAGAGTGGCGATCAGGGCTTGCGCTAGTCTCTGGTCAGCCTCGATGGGGGATGACGCTGATGAGGGTGATCTGGCGTTGACAGGACTTGGCGTTGACCTGTTCTCTTTACGCGCTCCGAGGTCCATCTCGAGGGCGCTGCTTCTTATCTTCTCCCGCGCTCCGAGGTCCATCTCTGAGACGCGGTACTCTTCTCTTGGGTGCGCGCCGAGGTCTATCTCGGGTGCGCGCTCTTTGGTCTCTTGCGTTCCGAGGTCCATCTCGGTGGCGCTGTCTTTATCCTTTGGCGTTCCGAGGTCCATCTCGGTGGCGCTGTCTTTATCCTTTGGCGCTCCGAGGTCCATCTCGGTGGCGCTGTGGTCTTTGGGTATAGTCACGTCATGTCCCGCTTGTCCCCCCCATGAGCGGAGTCAGTTTCGTTTGAACCCGCTGGGGTCTCTACTAGTGGGGCCGACAAGTCGATAGGGTTGGGCATGCTTAAACTATTAGTTTTATCCGTGCTTAACGTCTTTTTAGATAAGCTAGGAGGTAAAACGAAAGCATAGTCCTCCAATTGTGGAGGGGGCTGACGTTGGCGCCTAGGGCGCGATAGTTTGGGAGAGCCGTTTGGAGAGTGTCCGCCGCTGGCCATATCACTATTAATATGATTAAGATTACTGATACCCTCCGGCTCGAAGGACCAATTGTAACTGAGGGGTTACAAAACCCTGACTGTATTAAAGATTGTGATAGATTAAACCACTACTACTTATTATTATTATTACTTGCCAGACAGTACAGTTATTATATGGCAGACACTCAGAATAGACGGCACGGTGACAAGGAAATATCATTTATAGTATTTATTATTATGCAGCAATATACAAATTGGGAATTACTTGGTCGCTCTTTTATGGCGAAGAATATGAGAAAGTCAGTGAGTAGCAAAGTCAGTGGGAATGAATAATTCCTAAGCTGGGTATACTAGACCAAACGCCGCCTGGCGTGGGATGGCAATATAGGGGGACAAACGAGGGTACCGCTGGAGACAGGTGATATCCTCCCAGAGTTGTAAGCTCCAGGAGAAGGAAGAAGGTACGGATACTCAGTCTGTTCACTTGAAGAAAAGGGGTTCTCATACGGATCCGGTCCTTATAATCCAAGTGCTCAGTAGCAAGGTAATAGCTGTAATCCAATGCTCGATAGCAATGATGATAGCCAGCCAGCTTCGTCCTCGAAGCTAGCCCGAGGTAAGATCTTCAAGGTAGTTAAATCCAAACGACAGTGGGTATTAACGATGCTCTTCTCCACGGTAGTACGTTCCACAATCACTATAATCCAACCAATAATGGTTCTACAATATCGCCGCGGTAGGTTCCAATATGCACATGTCCAATAGTTCTGCGACTAGGCCCTCCTCGTGTGCTGGCACTAATTACTAAGTCCACACACACTTGCTAAGGTTTACACTAGTTACTAAACGAACAAACTGCTTGTTAATGCTGCACACCGAACGAACTGCTGTAATACGATTCACACTAAATGACGACTCTTTACTTCACGTTAGTTAGGTCGAACTTGACGTTACTTAATACAACTGCTACTTAGACGTACACTGCTTGCTTAGACGAACTTCACGTTACTGCATTAGATCTGACACACTACTGTTTGCGCCTTCCACAATATATATACATAGAGGGCTTTCTAGTGCCCAGCCTCAGCTCTTGTCTGGAATCAATGCGCCGGCACCAGGCATGTCCCAACTTGTCCAGACTCGCCTTTGAACCTGACTCAGGTTGCCAAGAGAGAACATAATAATATAACTAATAATAATATAACTAGCAATGCTCTCTCTGTGGCCATACACACACAAGGCAATTTCCACTAAGCACAAAGGCCAATAAACGAAATGCAATATTGTCAAAGTCAAGGTTACAAAATCACACTAGGCCTAGCCTCATGCCAGAGAGAGAGCGTGACTGAAGTGAGAAGCCATGTTTTAACAGGTGTGTGGTGATCCATGATTGGGTGGTGTTGATTGAGTGTTGGAGTCTGGAAACCATCCACCAATCGGTGCTGTGCTGGGTAATGGAAGGGCAGGCCTGGCAGGGACCAATGGTGGAGGGAACAATGGCTGGAGGGAGGAAAGAAAAATGGAGAACACACACACATGGAGACACACACTGGGGAATATATACATTGGGATGTAACACCCCCATACATAAGACAAAAACATGTTTGACACCAACTAAACATGTTTTTCTTTAACAACGAGATCCTCATCTCCGAGATAACCGGTACTCCAAAGTAAAGAGCTATGAAAAAAAGAAAAATAAGCCGTCGGTACAACAATGAACCAGTCAACAAACAAGTCGACCGCACGAGAGATTTAACTCCGAGATAGAGCATCCGCCAACACATTCTCAGACCCCTTCTTATGCTTTATGCTGAGGTTATAATTTTGCACTATGAGCGCCCAACGCATGAGGCGCTGATTGTGGTTGTACATCCGCGACAGAAAAACCAATGGGTTGTGGTCGGTGTATACTACCACTGGTAATACGCTCAAACCGACATACACCTCAAAATGTTGCAACGCATACAACATAGCCAAAGTCTCCTTTTCAATAGTGGAATAGTTTAGTTGATGTTTGTTAAATTTCCGGGAAAAATAACAAACCGGGTGACTGACACCATCGTGATCTTCCTGTAATAACACCCCTCCAGCTCCCACCCCGCTGGCATCCACCTCCAGCTGGAACGGCAGGGAGAAATCTGGAGCAGAGAGAACAGGGGAACTGCATAAGAGAGCTTTAACACCATCAAATGCATTTTGACAATCAGCTGTCCAAATGAATGGTTTGGACGGGCTACACAGGCTAGTGAGAGAAGTGACGACAGAAGAAAAGTTTCGGCAAAAACCACGGTAATACCCAGCCATCCCAAGGAATCTACGCAATTCCCGCCTAGTAGTAGGCACTGGAAAAGTTGTGATTGCAGATATTTTTGCATCCACCGGACGCACTTGTCCTTGTCCTACCTGCTTACCAAGATAGGTAACCGTAGCCTTGCCGAACTCACACTTGGCAAGGTTAAGGGTCAGGGAGGCTCCAGCTAAGCGGTCAAAGACAGTTTGTAAGGTTGTCATGTGGTCACGCCTAGGGATGCCCCGATCGATCGGCCACCGATCGTTATCGGCCGATAATTAGTATAAATATGCGATCGGGGAATTCCGATAATTAGTCATATTCGCCGATCGCGGAAACTGATCAAGTGGATATCTCACTCGCTTGTCTCAGACGCACAGGACCTGCAAACTGCTCCTCCTCCCTAGCCCCGCCCGGACCCCGTGTAGAGTTTGTAAACACAGAGGAGGCGGACCTCCTCTGCTGAGTCTAGATAGTGCATTCGACTTGAGCTAACGTTAGCTACCTAGCTATCGTTACTGTTTAAACAAAATTACCCAGTCAACTATTCACTTTTAGTAGGCATTGTCTAACGGTATTTAGCCGGCTAGCTACCGATAGCTCCTGATATCAACAAATGCTCCAGCATGTAGTGCATGTTGATACCTCCGTTAGATTGCGTTAGCTCGCGTTAGCTGACGTTAATTCACTGTTCAAAACGAAATGTCCGATTGAACTAAATAGTTGTCTTAACGTCATCTAGCCGGCTAGCAGTAGCTACAGATAGCTCCTGATATCAATGTCTTATAACATTGATTGAATGCGTATTCGAGCTGAGGGCTTGCTGAATGTTAAATGACCAAAGCATAACGTTACCAATAGGGTCCCGCTGCAGCGCCGGAGAATCCTTTTTGGTAGCTGGAGGCTACTAGAGTACACACAGACAGTGGAGCTGTTTGCAGATAGCGAGCATTTTGACTTGTTGCGTGGTGGCGATGTCTCGCAGATAATACAAGTACAAGTCTAATTATATAATATATATATTTTATTAAAAAAAAAATTATATAAAATAATTTTTAATTTCTTTTTAATCAAAAACGATCGGTATCGGATCGGTATCGGCCGATATGGCTCACGACGATCGGTGATCGGTGGCAAAAAACGTGATCGGGGCATCCCTAGTCACGCCAGTTGGTCGAATAGACAACCAGGTCATCGAGATAGGCATTACAATTTGGAACACCAGCCAGGACTAGGGTCACCAGTCGCTGGAAAGTGGCCGGGGCATTACGCATTCCAAAAGGCATTACAGTATATTGCAAAAAAAATTCAGGAATAACAAACGCCGAGATTTCCGAGGCACGGGGGGTCAAAGGGACCTGCCAGTAACCCTTTAACAAATCTAGTTTGCTAACATAGGTGGCAGATCCAAGGTTGTCAATACAATCTTCCATGCGGGGCAGTGGGAAGGAATCAGGCACGGTGACAGCATTTACCTTTCGGAAATCAGTACAAAATCTAGGAGTTCTATCCGATTTGGGAGCTAACAAGCAAGGTGAACTCCAGGGACTGCAACTTGGCTTGGCTAAACCATGTTTTAACAAATAGTCAACCTCCTGTTGCATCATGGCTCTCTTGGTGATGTTAACACGGTATGCATGTTGCTTGATAGGCACAGCATTGTTAACATTAATATCATGGGCCAATACAGAAGTACAGGAGGGAACATCACCAAACAGAGCCATGTAGGCCTGAATCAAATTTGTGATGTCCTCTCGCTGCTCCTCAGGTAAGTGTGCTAAGTGAGTGGGCAGGTTCAATAACATCTCAGTGTTGGACAATCTAGCACCCTGATGGGCTGCATTGCGCAACTCTAAGCCATCTACATCCTCACCACTAACGTCAGGAGAGTCCGGAACTATTGGAGTTGAGGCAACAGCAGAGACGGCCAGTCCGGCTGTCTGGTCTGAGGTCTTCACCTGCACACTATCTCTGGAAAAATATGGTTTAAGCATATTGATGTGGCAAACACGAGAGTGACGTTTACGATCAGGGGTGTGAACTACATAGTCTGTATCACTTATTTTCTTGTCTATTGCATACGGTCCGGAAAAACGAGCGGAAAGAGCAGAACCAAGGATAGGTAACAGGACTAGAACCTTATCACCTGGCTGGAAAGATCGAGAAACAGCTTTCTCGTCATAGTGCCGTTTCATAGTTCTCTGGGAAGAAGAGAGCGCTTCTTTTGCGAGAGAGCACGCCTGATGCAGTCGCTCTCGAAACTGGCTAACAAAATCTAGAACATTAGTGGGTGTGCTGGCACCCTTTGACATGAACCGTTCTTTAAGAACTTTCAGAGGCCCTCTAACAGTGTGCCCAAAAACGAGCTCAGCAGGACTGAAACCAAGAGACTCCTGTATGGTCTCTCGCGCAGCAAATAGAACAAGGGGGACACCCTCATCCCAATCTTTCTCTGTGTCTAAGCAATATTTACGCAGCATGGACTTTAAGGTCTGATGCCAACGTTCTAGAGCCCCCTGAGTTTCAGGGTGGTAGGCACTGGACACTATATGTCGGATACCCAGGGACTGTAACACTTGCTCAAATAACCTAGACAGGAAGTTGGTGCCTTGGTCAGTTTGTACTACCTTAGGCAGTCCAAACGTGGAGAAGAACTTCGTCAAAGCCTTAATTATTACAGGCGCTGTAATTCTGCGAAGAGGGATAGCCTCAGGGAAACGGGTGGCGGTACACATTATTGTCAACAAAAACTGATTGCCGGCTTTGGTCTTTGGCAACGGACCAACACAGTCAACTATGACATGTTCAAATGGTTCACCGACCGCTGGTATAGGACAGAGGGGAGCAGGTGGAATTACCTGGTTTGGCTTTCCGGTGATCTGACAAGTACTACAGGTACGACAGTACTGTGCTACATCGGACTTCAAACCGGGCCAAAAGAAATGTTGAAGTATTCTGTTGTATGTTTTAGTGACTCCCAAGTGTCCAGACCAAGGGTGGTCATGGGCCAAGAACAGTACATGCTGACGATAAACTGCAGGGACAACAATCTGATAAACAGTGCTCCAGTCTGGTACCTGATCTGGTAGCCCTATCTCCGATTGTGCATGCTCTGCCAGTCTAGTTCAAGTTCAAGTTCTTTAATAGTTGTCATACAGAAGTACAGAATACTTTCATACAAAATGCTTCTTACTGTTACGCTCCAGAGACTGTGCTAGACAAGATAGTATCAAATAACATAATAACATAATATAGCATGAATTTAGAAGAAGAAAATGAGGTCACAGTGTTCGGTATAGACATATGTACAATGTTCTGAGTTACCATATAATATACAATACACAATACTATGCAGTGTACTAATGTACAGTACTATCTAGTGCAAAGCAGAAATGGGATGAGGTACAATTTTAGGTACAATTTACAGTAAGGTGTACGAGTTGTAGTGCAATCCTTCATCCATAAATATAAAGTGTGGGGAGTGGGTGCTACAGTGTGTTTGTTTAAAGTGGGTGTGTGCTATAAAGTGTGTGGAGTGGGTGCTACAGTGTGTTTGTTTAAAGTGAGTGTGTGCGTGTGGATGTGTGTGCTATGTGCGTTTGGTGGTTGTTGTTGTGTAGTGTTCATTCATTGTTCGTTTAGCAGCCTGATGGCCTGGGGATAGAAGCTACTTCTGAGTCTTTCTGTGCTCGCCTTGAGACTCCGGTATCGCTTGCCTGACCGCAGCAGTTCCTGAGTACCATGGGACCTCCATGTACGCATCAAAACTCCTTCATCCACAAAATAAGAATGCAACTCTCTCCTCTGTTCTGTTTCAAGGGTCAGCCTTCTGGGCAGTAATTAGCATTTCACGAGTAACGGGTAACTTCAATGAGTCTGTGGTTTGTCAGCGGTATCAGAAGTTGGAGCCAGCAACTCCTCCCTGACAAAGGCTGAAGCAAAAACAGAGTCAGACAAATTAATTTCATCACCTCTCTTTTTCAATTGAGCCCGAGTGACAACACTTGCAGAAAAAACTTCAGGGAAGTTCTGTGACAAGTCATCAGGCAGAGAATCTGTGTCTGGGTGATCCAACACTTCCAGCACAGCGTTCACCTGTCCTCCAGCTAAATCATTTCCCATGATAAAGGAAATGCCTTTAACTGGCAAGGAAGGTCTCACCCCTATTTTAAAGAAACCAGTGACCAAATCAGATTGTACATGAATACAGTGTAACGGGGCTGGCACGAAACCCATCTCAATACCTTGAACTAGGACACTAGAACCACAGGAAGATTTCTCAGACAGAGGTAGTACATCAGAGAGGATAAAGGATTGTGAGGCTCCAGTATCTCGTAAGATCTGAACTGTACACTGATCTTTTGGATCCCCTGTCAAGGAAACTAAACCCTTGGAAGTAAATGGCCTGAAACAAGGATCGAGAACATCCTGATCATTGTGCATCTGTTGATCGGAACCAGGTGCCATTTTAATCAGACCAACCCCTTTGGGTTGCCTGAAGTTCTGGATCGGCAAAAAATAAATAAAAAAAATCTGGATTTGATTTAATTATACATCAAATGATTTATGTCAAGGATTGCAATGCCTCGCTTGAATGTAGTTAACTTTTCACCTGGATAACGTCAACATTCAGGGTGAATGTAATGTGAGAAATTGGGATAATAAAAAAAAATACAACATTTATTTTTATTTAATTTTTTTAATCGGATCGGGAAAGATCGGTATCGGTAGATACTCAAAATCACATGATCGGGATCGGATCGGGAGCAAAAAAATGTGATCGGGACATCCCTAGTTTCAATGTTAAACAGTCAGAAATAACATGACCAGATTTATGACAGTAGTAACATGTCCGCTCCTCTTTTGAGCGTGGAGGTGACATTTTTGGTCGGGGGTGTGTGAATTCTGGATGGTTGGGGACAGAATGTCTCTGAGAGAAATCATGGGGGAGAAACGAGTCACGCCTATCTACAAACACAGTTTTATGGGTTAGCGCAAACTCATCAGCTAATACAGCAGCTTGCTGCAGAGTGGACACTTTCTGCTCACTCAGGTAAACGACAATACGCTCTGGCAAACGATTCTTAAACTCTTCTAATAGAATGAGTTTCTCTGAGAGAGTTAAGATCTGAGGCCTTGCTTGCTGCACACCATTTATCAAAGAGAGTTCCCTTCTCTCTAGCAAACTCTACAAAGGTCTGGTTGACAGCTCTCTTGCGACTGCGAAACCTCTGCCTATAAGCTTCGGGCACAAGCTCATATGCACGAAGGATGGCAGCCTTCACAGTATCATACAGTAAACTATCTTCTAGGGAAAGTGTTGAACAAACCTCTTGGGCTTTACCAGTCAATTTGCATTGAAGCAACAAAGGCCAGACCTCTCTTGGCCAGCGCAATGAAGCAGCAATACGCTCAAACACATTAAAATAAGTATCAACTTCTGTCTCTCGGAACGGAGGCACCAAAGCAATGTGTTTACTTATATCAAAAGTGTGTGATGAATAAGCTGTGGAGGAGGACATACCCGGGCCTTGTGGAGGAGTCGGTGTAGCAGAGTTGGATCCACTCCTTTGGTCTCCCAGCTCCAACTCCCGCAGTCTGAGCTCTTTTTCCACCTCCAGCTCCAACCTACGAATGTTAACAGCCCTTTCATTTTCCGCCTCAAGCTCCATTCTACGAAGCCGATACTCTGCCTCACGTGCTTGTGCCTTCTCCTGAGCCTCCATCTGGAGACGGGCTATTCTAACCTTGAACTGGGCCCCTTCTCGAGACCCAGATGACACAGGAGAGGCCAAGTGAAAATGTGGCAATGTGACTTTCACACCTGCCTTTTCAGCACCATGAGCTTGCTCCTCAGAAGGCTGTGCTTCCGTAGGTTCACCAGGAGGACTTGCATGTTCATCAGAGACCACAGGTAAAACAAGCGTCCCCTGCTCCAACAGTTTATCTACCACAAGACACCTGATATCCTGCTTAAGATGCTTTTGTTGAACCGAGAGTTTAAAATGTGTGGCAATCTCCACTAAGTCTGCCTTGCGGCAGCTATCCAGCGCTTCCCAAGTAGGATTGCTCAAGAATTTCCCCAGATCAAAAGTACTAACTGCCATTTTTTTACACAAATGCCATTTTTACACACACATTTATTAATTACTATACAAGTGTAAACAAACACAGTTCACCAAATCCATCAACCAACAATTGAACACGGGTTACAAGATCCAGGCAGAGCCCCCATTTATGTTACGACCCCTGTGAGTCTAAGGGTAAAGGGCTGTAACATAACAGTTGGTTGACAGAAAAGATGGACCACGTTTGTAAACAACAATGATATTTATTGATAGATGCAAAGGAAGCACATGTAGCTCAAGGGTGAGCCCAGGCCAAAACAACAAACAAACACCACTATACTCCAAATAAACCCAATCTAATCTATGGTAAAAGAAATTACATTACCTAAACTACTCTTACCTAACCAAAACAGGAGAAAACAATATCCAAAGGAAATGGCAGCTCACCCCATCTGTGCTTCCTGAGAAAGAGAGAAAAACACATTAATGATACATAAAACAAAGGCAGAATATATACAAAAACAAACTATAGCTAGCAATGCTCTCTCTGTGGCCATACACACACAAGGCAATTTCCACTAAGCACAAAGGCCAATAAACGAAATGCAATATTGTCAAAGTCAAGGTTACAAAATCACACTAGGCCTAGCCTCATGCCAGAGAGAGAGCGTGACTGAAGTGAGAAGCCATGTTTTAACAGGTGTGTGGTGATCCATGATTGGGTGGTGTTGATTGAGTGTTGGAGTCTGGAAACCATCCACCAATCGGTGCTGTGCTGGGTAATGGAAGGGCAGGCCTGGCAGGGACCAATGGTGGAGGGAACAATGGCTGGAGGGAGGAAAGAAAAATGGAGAACACACACACATGGAGACACACACTGGGGAATATATACATTGGGATGTAACAAATACACTAGACACATTGTCATTTGTCGGCCTATTTATGAATCGTTTTCAAATAAACGCTAGATTATCGATAGTATATGTGTACTTATGCACGCTATAGAAGCGAGCTGAGAAATCGATTATCTTATTTCCTCAACAACACACACACACACACACACACACACACATACACATACGGGGCACGCTGTTATCTCAGTGAAAACAGCTCAGATTATCCTAAAACTGGTAACATAGACTCCTTACCTTAGATCAGATGTTCTCCAAAAAGATTATTCCAATTCCTGATCGCCATTCCAAATATCGATTGCGTTTATTGATTGATTATTGGCTGCTGTAAATATATATTCCATAATAGTTTCATTCTACCATTGGACGAGAACCTGGCGCCAGGTTGCCATACCCCTAGGTCCAAGTTCAATCGTGCCGCCCAACATGTCGTGGCAAGCCCCGGTTCCGCGCAGGAATATGTCGGGCGAAATACAAATGGTACTATTTGTTCATAGCGCATATATATATGGCGCAAGTAAAGTAGAACTTTCTTTTAGTCCAGTTCTTTACCCTCCAACAGAGTGACAGACGCGAAGCCTCCCCACGACGCACGTGTTGTGTAGTAAGGCCTACTTGGCCCCAGAATAGGCATTGAGATATCGTGTAGATTAATAGTTGAATAGTCATAGTTTGGCACTATACCGTCGAGTTGGACGTATTCTATTAAGCTAATAATAGTCTATTTATGGATGGTGCATCGTTCGGTTAGAGTTCTAAAGTTATCAGTACCCCCATCGTTCCTGACGTTATCTGGACGCTTAACCAGGCTGGGCAGACCCCTAGTGGTGCTTGCATCCGAGGAGCTCCGGGCCAGGGCGACTGGACCTGTATATTGGATTACTCTACCCGGACGACGGCGAGCCTTCCACGGCTTGGATTATGCTTTGGGTGCTTTGATTATTCCATGGATAAAGGCCAACACTGCGGAGTGTTGGAACTACCCCCCGGAGAGGACTCCAGGTGAGACGGCGCTCTACACCAGTGAGGTCGCCTCACGTCTCTCCGTTGTGGACCGGCAGATACCGTCCACCAGAGGGTCCAGCTGTATTCGTCTGCGGACCGAGGTTCTGTGGGCACCGTGTTCAAGACTTTGAATTCTCCCAAGAAACCGTCGGCCAGATGGGATACCGCCAGCGGCTTCTCTAACCCCCCCCTCCTACTGTCTTACAACCAGCGGGACCCCCCCCCCCCCTTAGTGTATCCAGCTATAATCATTTAAGTACCATCGCTATCGTTTCCTAAATATTCCAGGTTGTATACTTACTCCCTGCGTAACCAGAGATTGGACATTCAATGTTGATTTACCTACGAATACTCATTTGCCATACAAGTGCATATTTCAAATCATAAGTGTAAACAAGTGAACGTTGTATATACCTTTTGCTATATTAAACCTTCGATTTGTACATTTGTGTGGATTCGTTTCATCAGGTGGGAAAGTGTTCATCATACTTATATCATGTACTGGATGGCCAGAAGTTAAAGTACAAGAGGTAGTGGTATTAAATACCATATCTAACAATACAGTCAGGGAATTGTACCCCTCAGTTACAATTGGTCCTTCGAGCCGGATGGTAACTAGTGTAATATTAATATAGTGTTATTAATATTGAAATGGCCTATGATGAACACTCCACGAAACGATCCTCCTAACCTAGAACGCCCGCGGCGCAGACGACAGACACCTCAGTACTTAGAGGCTTACACTGTCAGTCAACTACCTAGCCTTCGACAAACGGTAAACGCGGTAAAAGTAGAAAGTAAAATTATGTCTGACCTTAACGACCAGGTTTCCCCGACCACAGAGGCCCTAGTAGGTCCTAATGTAACTGACCAAGCTCACGGTGGGGACCAGGAGGGAGCGGACATGCCTTTACCCCCTGCCACTACCCAAGAAGTAGTCCCCGACCAGCCCCGGGAGGAAGACGACCCTACAGAGAGAGAACTCTGCACGGAAGAAGAGGAGGAGAGCGCCGAGGAAATAGAGCTCCAGGACTCCCCAACGAGTACCCCCAGGAGCGGCTCACGCAGGAGCGGCTCACCTCCACAACCGCCTTCCCCCAGCGAAGCGGAGAGGATGCTACAACAGGCGTTCCTTGTCAGCCTGACAGCCTCTACCGAACGCGATCGACTCCAAGCGCAGACGCTTAGCGAGCGCGAACATTTTACCATTGAAAGAGACCGTCTCCAAGCACAGGCGCTTAGCGAGCGCGAACAACTCCAAGCGCAACAACGGAGCGAAGAAGAGCGCACACGCCTGGAGATGAGACGCCTTCAGACAGAAGAGAATATGGCAAGAGACCGGGCCGACGCCCAGCGCGCCGCTGCCGGTGCCCAAAGAGAAGCAGATCTCACCAAGCACGAAGTCGAGCGCGACAAGTTACAAGCGCAGCTAATGGAGCAGCTGATCCGCAAGGCAACACCCTCCCCCTCCGCCAGGGGTTCAAGGAACTCGTCGAGACAACAGTCAAGGGCAGCGTCTCCTCAACGAGCAAGCGACCCTGAACTTGACCAACAGACCGAGTCTAGACCCCCCGCAGACCCCCTTCCCAGACCGGTCCAAGCGAGACCCAGCTACAAGGAAGGAGCGGCATACACTGCGGAGAAGCTAAATAAACGATTACAGGATCTGGAAGATCTGATAGAGGAAGAAGAGGGAGAGGAGGAGAACCAAGCCCGACGACAGCACAGTACTCCACCGGACCAGGAGGTCCCATACAGTCCAGGCTATACCCCCGCGGCGCTGCGCTACAGACCCCCGACTCTATTCACGGGTGAGCACGACGCACGACCAGCCCCGAGGAATAGCACCTGGACCAGCGGGCCACGGTACCCTGTCAGTACCAGCCCACAGCGAGGCGCAAGAGGGGACTCGCCCAGGAGGTCTCTCCCCCAACGCTCGCCGATGTATCAGCCATCCACGGCGTCATACATTGCCACGCCGTCATTTCCAGACTTCGCCTATGAGAGTCGAGCACAGTACACGGAGCTCCGGATGTGCTTAGAGACAATGATGGTGGATGTCGCTGATGAACGCCACAAGTATGCAATATTACTGAAGCACCTGAAAGTACCGCGAGCGCACAATATAGCGCTAGCCTATGCCACCTCTTCGACACCATACACAGCGGCCCTAGCGGCGCTGGACCAGAGATATGGACGTATATGGGATTACGTAATCCAAGAGATAAGGCATATTGATCGCCTACCCCCAGCCACAGACAATCGCTCACTAGACGACCTGTCAATCAAAGTGCAGTCCCTGGTAGGGATGCTGGGAGCGCAACGGGAGAAGGGCATGCATGAGCTATACGCCAACTCTAACGTCGAGAGGATTTTGGAGAAGCTGCCACCCGCAAGACAGGAGCGCTTTAGGCGACAGAGAGAATACCGGGATCCCAACGGCCCCGAGCCATCCCTCCTTGATCTAGCCGACTTCCTGGCGAGAGAAGTCAGCAGCTTACGACTGGACACATTCGGGCGGAGCACGCCAAGCTCCAGAGAGGGACCCAGGAGAATAAATGATGGAAGAAGATCGGTGACTGTCATGCACCAATCAGAGTCAGTACCGAGCAGTAAGAGTCACAGCACCCCCTCGAGAAAAGAGAAGTGGAAGATAGCGTGTCCCTACTGTGAGAAAGAACACTGGCTGTCACAATGTGACCTATTCACAAAGATGAATGCAGAAGAAGTGAGTCAATGGATAAAGTCCAACCGGCGCTGTTATCGATGTGCGCGGCCCCACATGGCAGCCGAATGCCGCCTAAAGAAAAGGTGCAGCCGGTGCGATGGAGCCCATCTAGATATACTACACGATAGTAACAGAAGACAGCCTCCACCTGCACCATCGCGCGGCACCAAGGCAAGTGTCATGTACATTGACCCCGCCAGCAGCAGCGGCGCCCAAGTGCTCTTAAAGGTAGTCCGTGTGACATTGAGCTACCAAGATAAAGTCATGGACACTTACGCCGTCCTTGACGACGGGTCAGAGAAGACCCTTTAAAGAGATTTAAAGACGA
Source organism: Notolepis coatsorum (assembly GCF_963971535.1). NCBI lineage: Eukaryota > Metazoa > Chordata > Actinopteri > Aulopiformes > Paralepididae > Notolepis > Notolepis coatsorum. Next base: position 88,902,660 of record NC_140170.1, on the reverse strand, counting down.
TAAAGGGCGAGAATGTCTCCTTCACTATCGCAGCAAACGGGCAGCCACAGCGACGGTACAAGATTACAAATGCTTTCACCAGCCAAGAAATAGGACTATCGCAGTACACCTACCCTGTCACCAAGTTGATGGATAAATATGTGCACCTGCGCCAATTACCTATCCCGCTCATAGACGGCGCTACCCCGACCCTGCTGATAGGCTCCGACCATGCAGAACTCATAGTCCCGATTGACCGGGTCCATACAGGACCCCGAGGCTGTCCTGCAGCAGTCGAGACCCGCCTAGGGTGGACCCTACAAGGCCCCCTCGCTAAATCTCTCAACCGAACAGCAGCCACTAGCTGCCTCCACTCCAGAACGACAGAAGAAGACACCACTCTCCTGCAGCATGTCGAGAGGCTATGGACACTAGAGACAATGCCCTTTAAGAACGAAAAGAAAGATATTCGTTCTAAAGAAGACATTTACGCCATCAACCTACTCGAGCAGGGGACAAAGAGAGTCACAGTCGGCGGAGTGATGAGATACGCAACTCCACTCCTGAGGCGAGAGGGAATGCCCACCTTTCACGCAAAGAAAGACGCCACGGAGCGCTATCTATTGAACACGGAGCGGCGCCTAGCCAAAGACCCCGCTCAAGAGAGTGTGTACCGCGCTGAGATTGAGAAGCTAATCACAGCGGGACACGTAACAAAGATTGACATTAAAGAGGCCGATCAGACGACCGAATCATGGTACGTGCCGCATCACAAGGTCCATCACAACGGCAAGGATCGCATTGTGTTTAACTGCAGCTACCAGATCGGATCCCAAAATCTGAATAAAGAGCTCTTGCCCGGCCCCACACTCGGCCCCTCCTTACTAGGCGTGCTACTGCGCTTCCGCCAGGACAAGGTGGCTATCAGCGGGGATATCAAAGGGATGTTCTTGCAGGTGAGACTAGTAGAGGAGGACAAGCCTCTGCTGCGGTTCCTGTGGAGAGAGAGGATCGGAGATGAGAACCCAGCCATCTACCAGTGGGAAGTACTCCCCTTCGGAACCACATGCAGCCCGTGCTGTGCTACATTTGCACTACAGAAACACGTCACAGAGGACCCAGCAGCAGATGAAGAGGTCCAACACAGTGTGAAGAACAGTTTCTACGTGGACAACTGTTTACAAAGCGTTTCGACTCAAGAAGAAGCCGAGGCTCTCCTAATCAAGTTACGCGCCTCCCTGATCAAAGGCGGCTTTGATCTCAGGCAGTGGGCCAGCAGTGACCCGCACGTATTGCGCAGCCTCTCCCCCGCGGACAAGGCTGCCAGCAGCGAGACCTGGATGGCGACAATCCCAGGAGAAGCCCAAGAAATGACACTAGGACTAGTCTGGCGCTTCAAAACAGACTCGCTCCACTATAGACACAAACCCTTGGCTCCAGAGCAGGGAAGGTCGACGGCGATACCGACCACCAGACGGAGTGTGTACAGAACACTCGCCAGACAATATGACCCGTTGGGATGTATTCTACCTTACACCACCAGGGCAAAGATGATTGTACGAGCACTATGGGACAAGGACCAGGGCTGGGACGACCCAATACCCGCACACCTTGCCTCAACATGGAGAGAGTGGGAGACGGAACTCCGCTCACTCCCAGGCGTCAATATACGCCGCAGCTACTTCCCATCCACAGTGAGGCCAGAGACATGCGAGATTGATCTACACGTCTTCAGCGACGCCTCCGAAGTAGCCTACGGATCGGTGGCCTACTTGCGTGCCCAAGAGAAGGGAGGAAAGATACACACTGCTTTCATCCTGGCCCGCTCAAGAATAGCCCCACGTAAGCAACAATCTATCCCACGTCTAGAGCTCTGCGCAGCCCTAGCAGGAGCGCATCTAGCCACGTTAATCCAACGTGAACTCACCATTCCGGTGCACAGAACAATCTTGTGGTCAGATTCCACGACAGTACTCACATGGATCAAGTCTGATTCATGCAGATACAAAGTCTTCGTGGGAGTCAGAGTCACCGAGATTCAAGAGTTAACAGAAGCAGCGAGCTGGCGGTATGTGGACACCAAACACAACCCAGCTGACGTCATCACCCGGGGAATGTCTCTGGATGACCTAACCCGTCGCAACATCTACAGTGACGGACCAGAATTCCTCAAGCTCCCGGAAGGAGAGTGGCCTACGCCCACCCCGCGGGAAGCAAGTAACGAGGAGGCTGAGAACAAGAAACCTATGTTCTGTGGACTGAGCACAGTCGCCTCCACAGACCCCAACATAGATGACTGCATTACCCTAGAGAGTGCGCAGCAAAGAACATTCCTGCGGCACCACCCAGAGATTCAGTCCACCACTGACATGTCAGCAGCTGACTACGAAGAAGCAGAACTTCTTCTACTACAACGAGCCCAGAGAGACTCGTTCCCCGATGAGCTAGACTGTCTACAGGGAGGAAACCCCGTCCCATCAGACAGCAGACTGATTCACCTGGCACCCGAGAGTGACGCCCATAATCTCATCAGAGTGGGTGGTCGCCTGCGGAGAGCCCCCGATCTACCGGATGATATTAAGTACCCGATCGTCTTGAACAGCCGACACAAGGTCACAGAGCTGATCATAAAGAAATACGTCTCCAGTGATGTAGCAGATGTCGACCCAGTCACCCCCAACACACTCCTAATGGGGCGGCTGGACCCCGCGCTACCCCAGACAATGTACAGGCCTGAAGAAGCGAACGGCCGAAGAATGTGGAGGTACAGTCAGGTACTAGCTGACAAGTTTTGGAGCAGCTTCCTACTCCACTACCTACCGTCTCTACAGACCCGCCAGAAGTGGGTAAAAGAGAGAGACAATTTGACAGAAGGAACAGTCGTCATGATTATTGACCAGTCACTACCCAGAGCTATGTGGCCGGCTGGCCGCGTAAGCAAAGTGATCACCGGTGCCGATGGCAAGGTCCGAGCAGCTGAAGTACTCGTCCAAGGGCGCACTTACACACGTCCCGTGGCGAGGCTCATAGAACTGCCCCGACTCCCAGATACTATCGATGATGACCATGACCCCATGACTTTGTGAGTTGACTGACCCTTACAGCGGACCTTGAGTGGTAGACAGTGCGGTTAATCTGTCTCTGCTTAGCTAATTAGGTGGGACTAATTAGGGGGCGGCTGTTGTGAAGGATCAGATTAAACCGAATATGTATATTTATTTATATATATATATTTAATTGTATTTGTATATCGTTTGATATCCCCTGTATATTCCTTGTACAATATGCACTGAATATCCCTTTAGTCTACTAAACAGCCCATAATAGTTTCATTCTACCATTGGACGAGAACCTGGCGCCAGGTTGCCATACCCCTAGGTCCAAGTTCAATCGTGCCGCCCAACATGTCGTGGCAAGCCCCGGTTCCGCGCAGGAATATGTCGGGCGAAATACAAATGGTACTATTTGTTCATAGCGCATATATATATGGCGCAAGTAAAGTAGAACTTTCTTTTAGTCCAGTTCTTTACCCTCAAACAGAGTGACAGACGCGAAGCCTCCCCACGACGCACGTGTTGTGTAGTAAGGCCTACTTGGCCCCAGAATAGGCATTGAGATATCGTGTAGATTAATAGTTGAATAGTCATAGTTTGGCACTATACCGTCGAGTTGGACGTATTCTATTAAGCTAATAATAGTCTATTTATGTAAGGTGCATCGTTCGGTTAGAGTTCTAAAGTTATCAGTACCCCCATCGTTCCTGACGTTATCTGGACGCTTAACCAGGCTGGGCAGACCCCTAGTGGTGCTTGCATCCGAGGAGCTCCGGGCCAGGGCGACTGGACCTGTATATTGGATTACTCTACCCGGACGACGGCGAGCCTTCCACGGCTTGGATTATGCTTTGGGTGCTTTGATTATTCCATGGATAAAGGCCAACACTGCGGAGTGTTGGAACTACCCCCCGGAGAGGACTCCAGGTGAGACGGCGCTCTACACCAGTGAGGTCGCCTCACGTCTCTCCGTTGTGGACCGGCAGATACCGTCCACCAGAGGGTCCAGCTGTATTCGTCTGCGGACCGAGGTTCTGTGGGCACCGTGTTCAAGACTTTGAATTCTCCCAAGAAACCGTCGGCCAGATGGGATACCGCCAGCGGCTTCTCTAACCCCCCCCTCCTACTGTCTTACAACCAGCAGGACCCCCCCCCCCCCTTAGTGTATCCAGCTATAATCATTTAAGTACCATCGCTATCGTTTCCTAAATATTCCAGGTTGTATACTTACTCCCTGCGTAACCAGAGATTGGACATTCAATGTTGATTTACCTACGAATACTCATTTGCCATACAAGTGCATATTTCAAATCATAAGTGTAAACAAGTGAACGTTGTATATACCTTTTGCTATATTAAACCTTCGATTTGTACATTTGTGTGGATTCGTTTCATCAGGTGGGAAAGTGTTCATCATACTTATATCATGTACTGGATGGCCAGAAGTTAAAGTACAAGAGGTAGTGGTATTAAATACCATATCTAACAATACAGTCAGGGAATTGTACCCCTCAGTTACACTAATCGATGAGTCTGCACAATTCTGTGACTATTAGTCAGATGAGAATGTCTTTAATGGAGGACGGCGCTATCCCTTCCCGTTTTTGTGCAATCTAATGTGCTTGTGTGTTGGACCCTAATCTCATTCCTACTTGTGTCCCTTGTGTTGCCATACCCCCTGCACCCCCCCCCCCCCTACTATTCAGCAGCTTTTAGAGAAGACAGGGCCAGAGCACCAAGGTTATAGACCACTTCACTGGAATTCTGTTTCTAGGGGATAGTTTGGAACCCAATGCATTTCCTGTCAACTATTGCATTAGCAAACCTTGCAACAGGAAATGAACTTGGGTCTGTTATTACTTTGAAACCGTCTTTTATGCGAGACAGAAACTGTCAGTGCTGACAGATCGCCACTATTTAACCAGCTCTCTCTCAGAGTTTGAAATTAAGGGAGTCCCAACATCCCCGGGGCAATATATATATAGAGTGTCTAGGATGGTACAAAACCCATTTAGGGACGGTCCAGGAAGCGTTGATAATAATAAAAAATAAAAAAAGAGGCTGAATTCATATACAACCACAATTCGAACAAGTTCTTCATAGTACTTTGAAAGTATAATTTGGGAAGGTTCCGGGACAATTGTAAAGCAGATGAATTGTAAGCCCTGTGGCTGCAGGAGGAGTGAGGAATGGGAGCAGTCTGTACCGACACCCCCATCCATCGCTCCATGTGCCCACAGGCTGCCTCCCAGGGCCAATGCATCCATAGTGGATCCCCCTGCGCTGGAGAATTACTATGCAAAATACCCCCTCAGCACTTCTCAGCTTTCACTTCACAGACTATGTGCCCCAGTGCGTAGGCCTATCAGTCATTCCTTTGGACAGAGATGGATGGCTGCATGTCCGCTCGGGAGCAGAGCCATCTCCTTGTGTTCCTCTCACGAGTTAGGGAGATTATCTGTGGAAGGAGTTTTTACAAAGAGCTTAAGAGTAAAGGAAGAGGGCAATCAGTATAGAAAAAATAAATGAATGGAGAAAATCAACACCACGTCATTCAGACGAAACGGTCATATCTGCAGCACCTACAATTGTCTGTGGAATAGCAATCGACTGCTTAAATATCAGGAATGTGTCAATATTGTGAATAAAATATTTTCTAATTTTGGTGTTAAAAACTAGCCCCACCGCTAGCCTGGCTTACCCCTGTTGTCTGTACGTCGTCAGAAAAGTGAAATGCATCATCAATATGCGCCCAAAATAGAACAGAAAACCAAAAATATAAAAATATCAATACGTTTTTGAGACCCTAAACATTGCAAAGTTGTTGCTCAATCCAATAAGCCTCCTGTTCTTTTACTGGTATGAGCAATCATACGTCCCGCTCCATTCATTTCGAAGCTCTCGCGCCTCAGAGCCGATGACCGGAAGTAGCCGGGGCGACCGGCGTCGCGCTTCCTCCCTGTCTCAGGTTTATTCCTGCTCCGCTGCAGCCGGGCGGAGAGTCTCGTCTCTGCATCCCCCCTGGCTGGGGTTGCCATAGTGTCACGGTGCATGTTCAACCATGTTGCGTCTCTGAAATGGTCCTGCAATAATGTGGAGGAAACAGCCCCCTTCAGCTCAAGCAAAGTGCTTTCATGAAATCAAGCTCTGGCTCCTGTGGAGCGGAATTTATCTGTCCCTGATTTGATTAGCCGTGTTAATGGCCTTGATACGAATGGAGGGGCTGTGTGAGCTGTATGGCTCATCATCTAGCAAGCCACTGTGTACGCCCCAAGTATAAGCATTACTATTAATCTGATTAAGAAGGATAATCTAGGGCGGTCAGGTGGCGTAGCAGAGATTGCGTCCGTCACCAACGCCGGAGATGCTGGGTTCGCGTGTTCGAATCCAGCTCCCGGCGTTGTCACCAGCTGGCCGTTCACACTAATACAATTGGCAGTATTAGAGGGTGGGAAAGCTGGCGGGTGGGTCCTGGGCGTTGTGGACAGTGACCCCTACAGTTCGGTCGGGGCGCCTGCTCAGCGAGGGTAGGATCTGGAGAGAGGTAGTGCGGCCTCCCACACGTTACACTCTCCCAGTGAGAATCTGCGTGGCCAGGCTGGCTGCCGGCAGGCTGCACATGTGTCGGAGGAAAGCATGTGACAGTCTCCGGCCTCTCGGACCAACAGTAGGGGAAAGTGCGCAACAACCAGGAAGGGTGGGATGGGAGAAAAAAAATAAGGATAATATAGCCTAATCTACGGTGTTTGACCCATGCATGGATGTTGATCCTATGTCCGTCCGTGTGTGCGCACAGGTGCATGCGCACATTTTACTTGAGTGTGTATGGATTCTGCCTGCATGTGTGCCTAATACTATGCATGCATGCTTATGTATGTGCAAGGGAATGAGTGTGTGTGTGACTGTGTCAATGTAATTGCCCCTTTGTTGGCATTTCCCTCTGTGCTATTATCCCAGTGTGTGTCCAAGTCCCTTCAATCCTCTGTTCTGAGCCGGCCAGAGTAGCCTAGTGTGCGATGTCTAAATCCGTCCCCCTTGGCCTGGAGTGGCGATCCAGTTTCTATTGATCCAGTGGGTGTGAGCTCTGTCCTCGGAGCTGATGACGGAGGCGCTGCAGGTTGGGTGCCTCTGCCTGCCTCTGCCCGCCCGGAGTTCTCTCTGCCTTCACCTCGCAGTGGAGTAGAGAGAGTTCTCTCTGCCCTTCACCTTGCAGTGGAGTAGAGAGAGTTCTCTCTGCCCTTCACCTTGCAGTGGAGTAGAGAGAGTTCTCTCTGCCCTTCACCTTGCAGTGGAGTAGAGAGAGTTCTCTCTGCCCTTCACCTTGCAGTGGAGTAGAGAGAGTTCTCTCTGCCCTTCACCTTGCAGTGGAGTAGAGAGAGTTCTCTCTGCCCTTCACCTTGCAGTGGAGTAGAGAGAGTTCTCTCTGCCTTCACCTCGCAGTGGAGTAGAGAGAGTTCTCTCTGCCTTCACCTTGCAGTGGAGTAGAGAGAGTTCTCTCTGCCCTTCACCTCGCAGTGGAGTAGAGAGAGTTCTCTCTGCCCTTCACCTCGCAGTGGAGTAGAGAGAGTTCTCTCTGCTAGGCCTGCCGCGATAAGCAATAAATCGATTAATTGCCGCGATAATTAAAATGAATGCAATGATTTTGACGGGCGCGATTAATTGCTATTTGCGCGTTTGTTTTAATGACGCGGAACCAGTGCCCCTTGTCAGTCACTGTCCGTGTTGGGAGGCGGGCCGCTGGCTTTACTACAGCACAACACAGGAGCTCCGTGGGGCAACACCACATAGCTTAACTACATTTCTCAATAGTGTTGCTCCTTTTAACCAAGTAGCGTTATTTGTAGTGTAACGTTAGAATAACACAGAATAACGTTAATACAATTACATGCATCATTGTTTACAATGAACGGGTGGGGCTAGTCAAAGGACTGGAGACGGGGACAAGTTAAACATGAATTAATTTATTATAACAGGTCGTTTTCGAGTCATGCTGCAGTGCCTACGCACCACAGCTATTCTATTATAATACTGCGTTGACGCTTCCTCCTCATCGTTGATTGCCTGTAGTAGCTGCATCTAACGTTAGTAGCTAACGTTAAAACTAAAAAACACAGAACCGGACGAGACAAGTTGTCGGCTAGGATAATCACAACAATACTTCCGGTCCGGTCGGTGGGCTTCAAAATAAAAGTCTTAAACACCGGAAAAGACGGAGCGGTGGGCTTCAAAATAAAAGTTTTGGAAAATAAATTTCTCAAAAAAATTCTCTAACCGGTCGCAATACTATCGCTTATCGCGATATTTTCGGGGGCAATTAATCGCCCAGCAAAATGTGTTATCGTGGCAGGCCTACTCTCTGCCTTCACCTCGCAGTGGAGTAGAGAGAGTTCTCTCTGCCCTTCACCTCTCAGTGGAGTAGAGAGAGTTCTCTCTGCCCTTCACCTCTCAGTGGAGTAGAGAGAGTTCTCTCTGCCTTCACCTCGCAGTGGAGTAGAGAGAGTTCTCTCTGCCCTTCACCTTGCAGTGGAGTAGAAAGATATATATATATTTTTTCTTTAAATCTTTTTCCCCCCTCCTTTTTCCTCCGTTTTTCTCCCATCCCAATGTTAGTCGTTATGCCAATTCCCAATCCCCTTCCTGGTCGCTGCGCACCTACCCCCTACAGTTGGTCTGGGAGAGTGGAGGCTATCACGTGCTTCCTCCGACACATGTGTAGCCAATCAACCGCTTCTTTTTCACCTGGCAGCGCGGACTCTCACTGAGAGGGTGTAACGTGTGGAAGGATCACACTACCCCCCTTAGATCCTTTCCTCGCTGAGCAGGCGCCCCGACCGAACTGTAGGAGTCGCTGTTTACAACGACCAGGACCCACCCACCAACTTTCCCACCCTCTAACACTGCCAATTGTGTTAGTACGACGGCCGGCCAAGCCAGAAAGATATATCTTTATTAGATTGGTCCTGGGCCAGTAGTGGAACTGGATAGGCCGGCGATACAGTTGCTACTCAAACTGTGAGTCAACGTTTAGTGAGCAGGTATTATCTCTAGTCTTCTATTATCTAGTAGTAAATATCTAGTCATCTATTCTGGGCAGGTTTCTCTATTATCGCCTGGATCTTTTTCAAGTATTTATATAGGCTATAGCATGATATTTGTTCACGTCTGCAAGATTGCAAGCTGAATAATCCAATTGCATTGAACTGCATGATAATGTAAAGTGTGATATCGAACCAGAAACCACTCAGTTATTTTCAAATAATATCCCCTCAAATACTGAAGATCTCATTTTAGGAGACACGTTTGTTCTGCATGTTTTTCCATTGGGTGTATCTTATTGGGAGGGGAAACACTTGCGAGAACATGCAAACTCCACACAGAAAGGCCCGGGAGATACCCCACCCATGGGTACCTGGCAACGCGGCAACCTGGTCCCCAAGCGGGAATCGAACCCAGGAACCCTTCTAGCTGTGAGGCGACAGTGTTGACCAGTACACCACGTGCCGCTGTAAAGTCTATGTGGTTATCACTCATTTAGATGACATCATAATTCCATCATGATATGATTCCGATACAATACCATAAATAATAATATTTAATTATCGCCGAACATAAAGATTCCTTTATAACTTGATCTATAATGTACAGTATGCTCTCCCCAGCCAAGCTGTGATTGAATGAACAGTAACTTCCAAGTTTGTGTGTAACAGTAACATACTGTAGCAGAAGCAGTGACTGAAAACACACACTGGGCTCATAGACTGGACTCCTGGACTGGGCTCATAGACTGGGCTCATAGACTGGGCTCTTAGACTGGGCTCTTAGACTGGGCTCATAGACTGGGCTCATAGACTGGGCTCATTATACTGGGCTCTTAGACTGGGCTCTTAGACTGGGCTCTTAGACTGGGCTCTTAGACTAGGTTTGTAGACTGGGCTCTTAGACTGGGCTCTTGGACTGGGCTTTTATACTGGGCTCTTAGACTGGGCTCATAGATTGGGCTCATATACTGGGCTCGTAGACTGGATTTGTAGACTGGGCTCATAGACTGGGCTCCCCTTTTGACCCTTGTTATTACTATATAGGCTAGTTATTCCCCCATGTTTTGTTCCCAGAGCAGGGAGGCAGTATAATCTGTGTCACAATGTTCTGTAAATACCCACTTGAAAAGACTGAACCAGCCTAGGATACAGTACAACAAAGATAATAACAATAATGAGTCACAACTACAACCTTGACAACTCCATGACCATAATGACAACAACAACCTCATGACAATAACAACGATAACAATAATGACAACAGCCACATGACAGTAATGACCTCATGACAATGACAATAACAATAACAACGATGACAACCTCATGACCGCAATGACAACAACAACCTCATCACAATAACAACAATGACAACCTCATGATAATAATGCTGGTTCATTCTGATCTGGTGTGTATTTGGAAACAGATCATCATTATGGGCAGTACTTCCTCTTCATTAGCTCCTCTTGTGTGCAGTGTTCCCCAGGGTTCAGTTTTAGGTCCGTTATTGTTCTCCACATATAGAGTTTGGAAGTCAACTCCACCCCTATCCGTGGCTGTGTCTCAGAAGACTTTGAATTGCATCAGTTTTTCAGTAGTACTTTTTCAGTCACCTTCCATGAGGATATTTAGTATTTTATGGACTAACCTTTCACATATCCGTGATACAAGGGCCAAAATATACTCACCACTGTGTTTCAATCAAATTCAAAGTTTATAATTATAATACTTTGAGCAACCAAAATCTCCTGGGGGCTGGGGCATTGGATGTAGCGAGTCCGCTCATGGATGTAGCTAATGGTGGCAATTTCAACAATCCCTACAGTCTAGGGCGGCTAGGTGGTGCAGTGGGCAAGGCGCTCACCACCAATGCAGGAGACGCTGGGTTCGAGCCCAGCTCTCCGCATTGCTATCAGCTTGGCTGGTCGTTCATACTAATACAATTGGCAGTATTAGGGGGTGGGAAGCTGATGGGTGGGGATCGGACGTTGTGGACAGCGACTCCTACAGGTCAGTTGGTGCGCCTGCGCAGCAGAATCAGGAAGCGATGGGGGCGGCGTACCCTCCAAACGCAGACCCCCGACGCTGAGAGATCGCGCTGTGCAGGTGAAAAGATGCGACTGCTGCTTCCTTGAGTACCGGAGGGGACACGTGATGTAAGGCTTAGTCCACATTGCAGCCGGCTTGTGGGAGGCATGGCCTAACAACGTTCGAGACAGGGGAGGGTAGAATTGGACGATACGAAATTGGGATGGGAAAAAAATAGAAAATGGGAGAAAAACTAGATAAAAAAAAAGAAAATCCCTACAGTCTGGCATCGAGGAATATAACTTTGTTAGGGGCACACAAGTTAGTCATTGATTATTGAGCATATGACTTGGGATGTTTGTTTATGAAAAACTACAGGACATGACACGTTTTCACTAGTACTGTCAGGCGATTAAAAAAATGCATCTAATTAATTACAGGATTTGTAATTAATTAATCACATTTTAATCGCATAACCATTTTAGGCCTGATATTTTATATTCTATAATCATATTTCAAATTGAATGTGTCCGGATGGCAGAATTCAGTACTGTATCTACAAAACCTTCTGTTTAATCATCTTCCCTTTATTAATTTGCTTAGATTTTTCAGGTCTGGTCAATTTTAGCATGGTGTTATTCACAGTCAAAAAAGAAGAAAAAAAATAATTTAATGAATTATGGAATGAATGAAAAAATTATAATAATAATAATTAAAAAATTGATACAAAAAAGAAAAATATTTTTTAATAAATGTTGAGTACATTTTCATAACACGATAATTAGCTGTGTAATTAATTAATCTAATTAACGCGATGAACTGACAGCCCTAGTTTTCACTAACGAGCTAGCTCTAACGTGTTGGTTATTTTTTGGGCATACAAAATTAAATTTTTAGGAGATATTCAAACATTTAATGTTGCAACCCCAGATTGGATGTTTAAAATCTTAGAAGAATGAAATTAATAAAACAATGTAATGTTTTCAGTCCATTGTCACCCATATAATTTCTTTATCGAAAAGTGTAAACAAGCAATATGCTTCCACCGGGTCATGTTATTCACAAACACAATGTTCTGCTCTCGAGGCCCAGTTTTATGTCCCACTAAAAAAACACTAATAAAATCATTCTAGCCAGGCAGCCTGGCTGTTATCAGCCACTGAATGTCCCAGAAACACCTCCAGCTGCTGATAAATCCAGATAAATCCTCTTCAGCCTTCCAGATTCCTCAAGCCTTATTCAGGACAAACCTGAAGGCAGCCTGTTGGCCAATGTCTAACCTGCAGGTAGAGATTTGGTTGTTACTCTTGACCTTTGTTTTGATGAAGTATTGCTTCTTTACCTTTGATTACCTTAAACAAGGTCCATGCCTTTGTCTTATCTGACCTGAACTACTGTACTTCTCTGCCTCAGGCGTCTTCCTTTGAATCTCTTCTTAAAATGCACATGTTTAAGAAAGCATTTTCATCACCATAATTGGATTTGAAAGTTGTTATTATAATGAATACATTTTTTTATATATATAATGAGGAGACAGAGCACTGAACAATGAAAATACAGTGCAAATAATGTGATTTTATGTTTAACTATAATCTACTTAATCTTGAGGTTAATGTGACTTAATCACATGAAAAAATTAATCATTAAAAGGCATGTCAGTGAGTGGTTGCCGTGATAACTAAGGACTCGTTGGCAGATGGAGCAGTAGAAACTGCTCTAAGTGGAAAAAAGGCATCTTTCTATCAGATAATTGTCCTTTTTGACCAAATAAACCATTATGTGTTTTTTTCAGTGACTTCAAATGACAGATATGGATGACATATCTATATATATATATTAAGGCTGTCAAAGTTAACGCGGTATTGACGCGTTATCACCTGATTCTATTAACGCCACTATTTTTTTTAACTCACGATTAACTAAATTTTTATTTATTTTTTTTACTAGACTTCACTCAGGTGTATTATTGATGCTCTCATTAATACTATGTTTGTTTCTGAAGTGTGTGTGTGTGTGTGTGTGTGTGTGTGATATAGAGAGAGAGGGGGGTGAGAGAGAGAAACAAGACAAACGTCTTTCTCAGGTCTGCATCCCCTTAACAATTGTATGTATTGAGCCGTACTGTATTGTACCCATTCTGCAATCTGTTAAATAAAGTTTTCATTCATTCATTCATTCATTCATTCATTCATTCATTCATTCATTCATTCATTCATTCGTTCATTCATTCATTCATGCAAATACAGTACTGTTTGTGATACAAAAAGTGTCCAGAAAAAGAGTGTATATATATTTGACATAGAAACTGTACATTGGAGGAGGTTGGGTAGGTGGAGTGGGGTTGGGTGGGTGGGGCTGTACATTGGAGGTGGGGGGGGGGGGGGGTGGGTAGGGGGGGGGACACTGTACACTGTACATTGGAATACTGACAAAGCCATACTTTGTCTTTACTGTACAACTGGGTTAGGACATTTGTAGGGGCCAGTTTCGAATTGCAGTCTCCCGTAGCTGTTCTTTGAGAGTGTTTTTGAAAGTGGGTAGTGATTCACATTCCTTTACAGCTTTGGGTAGGGCGTTCCACATTGATGTGGCATAATTGTGAAACGTGTTTAGTCCCTTGTTTGAGCCGAATCTGGGTTTAACATGATTTGTGGAGCTCCCTCTGGTGTTGTGATCGTGGTATTCACTGACCTTTGGGAAGTATTTTGACATGTACATGGGTACCTTGGTCATGTAGTGTATCTTGTAGACCAGGCCCATTGCAAGTTGCTGTACTCTATCGTCTACTCTAAGCCATCCTAGGTTGGCAAAGTGGGCAGGGGTGAGGTGGGTTCTAGGAGTCAGGTCAAGTAGTAGTCTGACTAGTTTGTTTTGAGATGTTTGTAATTTGGTTTTTAGTGCCTTTGAGGTGCTTTGGTACCATGAGGTGCAAGCATAGTCATAGTACCCTTGAATGAGTGCTTCAGGGTATTCTTGTTTACCAGAGAGGAGATCCGGTACAAGAATCGAGTTCGTTGGTTGACTTTTTTTATTACATTGGATGCCATTTTGTCACAGGAAAGATTAGCCTCTAGGATGGAACCCAGGTAGGTAATTTCATCTTTCCTTGTGACAATATTGTCACCCACTGTAACTGAGAAGCCGTTGGTCTTGCTGTTATTTGAACCGAAGAGAATGGACTCTGTTTTGCCCATGTGTAATGATAGTTTGTTGTCGGCGAGCCATATGCAGATTTTGCCTAGTTCCGAGCTGAGGGTTTTTTCAACCTGTAACTTGTTCTTGTCAGAGACCAGCAGGGCTGAGTCGTCCGCAAACAGGAACAAGTTGCAGTCACAAGCTGACGACATGTCATTTCCATAAATTTGGAACAGTAGCAGTCCTAGTATGCTTCCTTGTGGAACACCACAGTTCACTGTGAGGGGGGGGGTATAGGGTACCGTTTACCTCCACCATCTGTTCTCTCCCCTCCAGGTAGGATTGTATCCAGCTCACTGATAAACTATCAAAACCAATTGCTTTTAGCTTGTCAATCAGAATGGTGTGATTGACAGTGTCGAAGGCCTTTTGTAGGTCCAGCATGACCATGCTGCAGTATTTGCCCACGTCCACCTCTTGCTTGATGTGGTCGTTCAAATAGAGAAGGCATGTGTCAGTGGAGTGGGATGTTCTGAAGCTGATGATCGCAGTGTTCTTGCTGGCGTGTAATTTATTAGAGTGTTGGCGATGTAGCTAGGTCCCTGTCCATTTAGAGCAGGGGTCAGCAACCTTTTTGACATGGAGTGCCTGTTTGAAATATAGTTGTAACTAGTGTGCCTCAACAATATTCTATGCATCGTAATAATTTTTTCTCATAATCAGGTCTTTTTAATGATAATTTTTACATTATTACATCATTATTGTTATTGTTATTATTAACAATATTATTATGATGGTTGTATCAACCCTAAATCTGAGTTGGGGGGGGGGGGGGATGCAATGCAGACAAACAGCTGCATACAGTGCGACCATTTCACTCACATTTGCCCATTCATTTTTGGACACATCACACACCATCGGTGTGTGTACTGTACGTGTGCTGTCATAGCTCCACCTACAGGCCTAATGGAGAACACCAGGAGAACACCAGGATGTGAATGGAGGGTGAATGTGAGGTATATCGTGTAAATAAGTTTTGATTGATCGCAAGACTACACTGTAAAAATAATAATAATAATAATAATAATAAGTTACCAGAACTTAAAAATATTGAGTTCAGTTACTGTGCATTAAGGTTTTCAGTTTTCAATCCATAATAAGTTAACAGAAAAATAAGTACACAACCACATTATTTCAACCTAATAAAACTATGTTTATTGTCATTGTTTTAAGAACACAAGTTGACTTGGTAATACTCACATTTTGAGTAGAAAAATGGCTTTTAACATGTGCAATGTTCAATGAAATAGAAAAATAAATAATAAAATTTGTTGATTAATCCCACTGGTCACAATAGTGACCGTAATAATGTTTTTGTTATAAGGCTCTGCAAATGTTACTGAATGATATAGCAATGTATTTCCAGCTAAATAAAGGGTCTCAATTAAATATGTGGTAGTAAAAATAACCTGTGGGAGGATTTCAACAAGATAAATGCGACAACAGTGCAAAATATTTCACTATAATATTTCAAAGCAAAAAAAAAAAAATAAAAAAAAATTATATATATATGTGTGTATAAAAGTGCATTACAGTAATCTAACCGGCTAGATATGAATGCATGAATTAGCTTCTCAGCATCGTTCTGATTAATAAATGGTCGTACTATTGCTATATTTCTGAGATGGAAGAATGATGCTAGTTCAGTTCTGAATCTATGATAACCCCGAGACTAGTGACCTCAGATTTGATCCAAGGGGTTAGTCCTCCCAGGTTCTTTATTAACGTTTCTTTTTTAGTTTTGGGGCCGATAATTCGAATTTCTGTTTTGTTCTCGTTTAGTTTCAGTAAGTTCTTACTCATCCATTTATTTATTGCCAGTAAGCAGTCTGTAATGGAGCTAATCGCTGTATCATATGGTTCAGCAGATATGTACAGTTGTGTATCATCCGCATAGCTATGGAAATCTACATTATGTTCTCTGATGATATCACCCAGCGGTAACATGTAAAGGGAGAAGAGTAAAGGACCTAAGCAACTCCCTTGTGCAACTCCATAGTTGTTGTCGTATATATCAGACATATATATATATATTAGGGCTGTCAAAATTAATGCTTTAACTTTGGAGATTAATTAAAATTATTTAAAGCATTAAAATAAATTAATCTATTTATATGGAGTGAAAAATCTTCAATTTTAGCGCCGCAGATATAAGAAAGAGGTCTAGCTGAGTCAATGTTGATGGTTTTGTTGAACATTTGTATTTCACAGGAGAGAAACTGTATTCAAAGAAAGCTATTAAAATAGTCTTTGAATCTAAATATACTTTCTTTGTGTTGATTTTACATTAATTCCATTGATTTTACTCAAGTAAATATCTGTTACAAGCTTCGGTCTTAAGTAGAAAAATGCTATTTTTAATCTAGATTAATTACAGAAAATGTATTGACAGCACATTATATTCTTTTTTTAATATATTTTTTCTGGAATGTAAAACATACAAACATATAGACAGGTATTTAAAACTGAATACAGAGAAAAAGACAACTAGTCTAGCAGACAACAAAAAAATACAAATAATGGTAATTGAGATCAAATATAATTGCAAGGTAGAGATATTTTAGACCAATTTCATGAGAGACAGTTTGGACAGAATCCCTTCACCATATCTGTATTATACCTTTCCATTACTGTCAGGCAAGGTTTCAGTGTAGTTAATATAGAGCTGCCAAATTTTCTGAAAGCACTAGCAGTCGTACATCTTTCTCAAAACATAATCTTCTCCAGATTGGTTCATGTCTGAGAGCCACTGTCCTATTGAGAGATGACTTCCATGTTACCTCGATGCATTTAATTTGGCCACACAAAGAGCTATATTTATAAAAATCTATTTTCATCCTGGAATTTCCCTTACAATAAAACTTTATTGTGGTTCCCTAAAAGGCACAACCCTGTGGAAATTGAGTGTCAATATTCTTAGAGAGGGTGTTGCACATGGCTTCACTTTAACACAACGCCATGTGGGACGGGCTCTCCTCTACACCTGATATAGGTCTGATATTTTATATTTAAACGTATGCCATTTCTGGGGAGTATAATAAAGTATAAAAAATGATATTGGGTAAGTCTAAATCTAGGTTTGAGGGTGAGTCTGACCAGAGTCTGATTTCTCTCTGGTATAAATTGGGCTTTGGACACGGCTCCATTAGCAAAGAGTACATCTTGGGTATGGAGTGTTGGCTATCATGGAGCAGTTTCTCTACCCTTGTGAGCTTAGGCAAGGTCATCGCTGTTCTCAGGGTCTTCCTGAGGTAAGCCCTTAACTGCAAATAACTAAGTGCTTGTTGGATAAGACATAGTTTCTTCTGTGTTGTTCGAATGGCATAAAGGCAGTGGTTCATGCCAAGGATCCCCAAATTGATAGATATCAGGCTGCGGACCCCCATTTAAGAAGACATTGCCTCAGGGACCTCCATCTCAGAAGAGTTACTTTACTCCATAGCAGTCTATACTGTAGGCGGGAAGATGATGATGATGATTATTCTTATACATTCTCATTGGGCTAACTACTAGTCAATTCAATAATAACAGTGACATTAACTCTTTTAGCGCCGGCGGATCTAGCCATCTTTGTTCCTACTGCGCCACCGCTCTAAGAGATAGGGATGCGTGGCGGTGTTTGCAGGGCTATATCTATATTCTATATTATAGCTATGGAGACAATACAATGGCTCATTTGACATCAACTATCCATCGTTCAACATGTGAAAAAGAATACATTTTTTCATGTATACGTTCGCATGTTATACCGTGGTGAATATTGTATAGTTTAGGAGTGATTCGGGCGAATTCCTGAAAAGCTGAGTTATAGGGCGCTACATGAATTCTGCTATAAGCATTGGCGTTTCTTGCCTGGACACGCTACTATTTCCAAATCAAATGTATATAATAGGTATTATGTTTCATCATGAATGCATGAAAGGGGGGGGGGGGTCGTTTTTTGATGCTTTGATCGTCACCAACGGCATACGTTTTGGAGTATGTTACATGATGATATGATCGTTGCGATCGATGTGAAATCATGGTTGGATCAAAGTAGGATTGATGTCATATAGTCCTTACCTTTACTAGGAGGTATCCCAAAAAGAATATTCCAATTGTCTGATCGCGATTTCCAGTATTGTTGTCCATCGTGTCCCCAACATAATCCGGCACAACACATGCATCGGGGGCATTTGACGTGTTTCAATATGATCGGGTGAACCGCTAGACTCGCCTGAGCCAAAATACTGCGCCCGGAGCGAATTAAATGTAACACTGGGTATGAAAAAAAGGTTTTAAAGGGTGGGCGATACCGCCACCTAGCAGGATGTGGCCGGTATTGCAGTCTAGCGATCTCAGAATGATTCCCTATGGTAACCCTAAGGTTCGTGTACCTGAAATGAATAAAAAAATCGAATAAAAGAAATAACGATCCAAAAATGTATATATACGTTTATGGCGCTGAACGGTTGGCAAGCAAACACGTATATATACGTGGTTGGCCGGGAATGAGTTAAAATATACCCCATGTTTCTGGGGGACCCCTCCAAAGACCCCTGGAGGTCACTGGCACCCCACCTTGAGAACCACTGACATACAATTTTGGTGCTACACAAATCAAGTTTATTATTATTATTATACTATATTAACACTTTCAGCGCCAGAGGTCGCTGTGTACCGTGTGGTAAGAAGGCCACTGCTTTAAAGAATAGGGATACATGGCGGTGTTTGCAGGGCTAAAACTATATTAAATATCATAGCTATGGATATAATACTATTGCCCATTTGACATCGAGTATCTATCGTTCAATTTGTGAAAAAGAAATAATTTCTTCATCCATACATTCCCGTTTTATACCGTGGTGAATATGAGTATAATTTTAGAGTAATCCTGTCTAATCCCAGAAAACGCCGCTATGCAGCGTTTAGTGCATTTTACTAAAAACCATGCCGTTTCTCGCCTGTATCTCACAATCAATCTGAAATCAATGCTATATTATCGGTATTATGTTTCATCATGAATGCATGTGGTGGGGGGGGGGGGGGGGGGGGGGTCGTTTTTCTATGCTTCGATCGTCACCAACGGAATACGTTGCACACACACATTACACACATACGTTCGGATCGCGGGGAAGGTATTCTTAGATCAACGCAAGATTGATACCATATAGCCCTTACCTTGACTAGGATGTACTCCAAAAAGAATGTTCCGATTATCTGATCGCCATTCCAAGTATTGATGTCGATCGTGTTGCCAACATAATCCACCAAAGAACATGAACCAGGAGTGCTTGATTCTCCTCAATCCATGTGTTATAAACGCTTGTCCTGCCCAACAAGGAAAACCCAGACGTTTCAAAGGATGTGCAATACCGGCCGCAAGGCGGCAGGCGGCGGTATTGGACGTTTGCGATCTCAGACTCATTCCCAATGATAACACAGGCTCCCTCGATGGATTATGAATGTCGATTGTGTTGCCAACATAATTAATTCAAATGTAAATCTAACTCTTCCCCCCGCAAGGACAGCTGAGCGGTGAGACAAATGTCTCAAAACAGGATGACTTTATACAAAGTAATCTTACCTTTATAGATACTCTAACTGTTCGCTTTTATAATAAACATGTTCTTAAACATTCAATCATTTTTTTTTTTAAATGTCATGCGAATTGCCGACGGCCGGGTTCTGGCACATATCGTTGTGACCAGACACATATTTAATATAGTTTTAGCCCTGCAAACACCGGCATGTATCCCCATTGATTAACACATTGGTGCCCGAGCACGGAGATGTGTTTCGAGTCCATGCGTTGTGGACAGAGGCACGGATATATCCGTGGGAAGTTGTTATTGCTTGTATTCCATTTTAATAACCTATTCAAGGTCGCCGAGCGGCACTGCAGATTTACCCTACTCTATGAATTCGACAATGTGCAATACCGGCCAGATCCTCTTAGGGGCGCTATTGCGATAATGCAGTGTTCCCTGTGGCTGAACGGATCAGTCTTTTTTTTTTCTTTCAATGGATATTTCAGTAGCAGGATTCTGGATGTGCAGCATGTAGCTTGGATTACGTTTCAGATCGCAGATTTCACCATGCAATAAGGGGATTTATCATCAGCCAATGGACATATCGATCTACCAGATGGTGATCGATAACGGGGAAGTGCTCGGGGGATCAACCCGGACCATGGTAAGATCTTTTTCGCGTAAATTACAGCCCGATCTGGCATTTTTTGATAGCCATCCAGGCGTTCGGCCTATGTGGCTAGTTAGACGAACACGGTTATTGGTAATCAATAATAATAAACGACGTCCCCCGCCCCCCCCCCCCCTTTCATGCATATATGCTTTGGGATCGTGTCGATCATATGCAGTTTGAGTTATTTCTGTAGCATCTGTAAAACGGAAATGCCATTGGATATAACGTTAGCTATTAGCCCTATAACTAGCCTTCCAGAAAATATACTAGACCAAATCCGGTATAAAGCTTATATTCACGGCGCTATAAAATGAGAACCTATTGATGGATTTTTTTTTTCTTTAAGCCATTTTGAAGGAAAGTTTATGGACTCAATTGACAATGAGAATGGACAGATAGCAATACTATAAAGTATAGATTTAGCTCTACAAAAAGCCCCACGTTTGTTTACATTCCCCGGTCCTCTTGACATTAATTAGACTCAGCCCAATGGCCCCAAATGTGTTAAAGTCCTGGCACACACGGCCATACGGCCCCACAGCAACCTCTGGCGCTGAATGTGTTTTTCCTTTTTTTCTCGATTTTAATATTCTAGTGGGTTGTGTTATGGGTCAAATGGACATACGATCTACCAGATGGCAATCAAATAATTGGAATATTCTTTTTGGAATCCCACCGGCCACAGGTAAGAGCAATTTAACGTTATTTTCAGCTTGATTGTGCCTTGTTTTCATAGCCATCGCCCTGATCAGTGTACGTTGTTGTACTAACAAATGCCGTTATTGACAATCAATTAATCAGAAACGACCCCCCCCCTTTCATGCATTCATGATGGAACATTATATACCGATCATATGCATTTGAATTTTTTTATTGTAGCGTGTATAGGGAAGAAACGCCAATCGATTAACACAATGGCGCCCGGCCACGGAGATGTCCGTGTTTCGATTCCACCGCTAGAGGGCCATCCACGGACATGTCCGTGGCAAGGTTGTTTTGGCTTTTATTCCATTTTAATAACCTACTCGATGTCACCGAGCAGCACTGCAGTAGTACCCTACTCTTTGAATTCTAAAAAGTGCATTACCGACCAGATCCTCTTAGGGGCGCTATCTCGATAATGCAGTGTTCCCTGTGGCAGAAGTTGTCTTGTTTTTTCTGGATCTCCAATGTAGTTTTCTGCTAACCTGAAGCTATGCCTATAGCATGTAACACGGAATACGTTTTGGGACGCGGATTTCAGTATGCAGTAAAGGAATATATGATCAGCCAATAGACATATCGATCTACCAGATGGCGATCGACAACTGGGAAATCCTTTGGGGAATCCAACCGGCCCACGGTAAGATATTTTTCACGTAAATTACACGCTGATTGTTATGATAGCCATCCACCCGATCAGCGAATGTGGCTACTGAGGCTAACGCGGTTATTGGTAATCAATAATCAGAAACGACGTCCCCCGCCCCCCCCCCCCCCCCCCCCCTTCCATGCATTCATGGTGGACCATCATACCGATCATATGCAGTTTGATTTTTTACTCAAGCTTCTGTATATCCGAAATGCCATTGGATATAACGTTAGTAGCTTAGCGGCCTGTATCTCGCCTTCCAGGAAGCCTGTTCCTTAATGTCAAGCAAGCAGTGCAAGAATGCGGAAGCATTCTACCGTAGTGGCGTGCGGTAATGCGCCTTTCATTTTCCTTCGCCCAGCGCCCAGGTGCGTGCACCGGCGGCGGCGTGCTCGCTCAGGTGCGTGCGTGCGCCGGCGTGCTCGCGCGAGGTGCCCGCGCATGCGCATGAGATCCCGCCTTGGTTCGACACGAGTGGAGCTCAATATATATAAGTCACCGCCCCATATTCAGTATCCAGAAATAGCTCAATTGGCAAGACTGCATGGCTGTGGATCCTACGGCTCGTTTGCTGGCGAGTTCGAATCCCATCAAATATTTTTTTTTTAACGTGATTTTTTTTTTAACGTGTATTCTTTCGCCGGTTAAGGTTAGGCATGGTTAAGGTTAAGGTTAAGGTTAGGCATTGTTTCGGAGTTGGTTAAGGTTAGAACGGTTAAGTTTAGGCGCTGTTAAGGAGCTGGTTAAGGTTAGAGTTTGTCAAAGAGAATGGCAATATTCTTTCTATGGTTAAGGTTAGGCATGGTTAAGGTTAAGGTTAAGGTTAGGCATTGTTTCGGAGTTGGTTAAGGTTAGAACGGTTAAGTTTAGGCGCTGTTAAGGAGCTGGTTAAGGTTAGAGTTTGTCAAAGAGAATGGCAATAGACAGCCTATTTCCGCGCGACAGCTCCCAAAGCGGGCCTGAAAAGAAAGGCGCTTTACCGTAGTGGCGTGCGGTGACGAATGCTTCCGCATTTTTGCACTGCTTGCTTGTCATTATGCTACACGCTTCCAGGAAATATACTAGTCCAAATCCCATATAACGCTTATATTCAAGATGCTATAAAATGAGAACGTATTGATGAAAAAAATAATTCTTTAAGCCATTTTGAAGGGACGGTTTATGGTGTCAATTGACAATGAGAACTGGACAGATAGCAATACTATAAAGTATAGATTTAGCTCTACAAACAGCCTCACGGACTATGCAAGTCTGTTTAGAAATGCTGGCCGTTTAGAGTGATATTAGACGATCCACTGGCCCTCAATGTGTATAATATAGATCGTGGGCTATTATTAGCCTCCAGGAATTACCCTAAACCGCTCTAAAACCATACTTATATTCACCACGGTATAAAACGGGAATGTTATGGATGGACAAATTATTTCTTTTCACATCTTGAACGATAGATACTCGATGCCAAATGGGCCATAGTATTGCATCCATAGCTATAATATAGAATATAGTTATAGCCCTGCAAAGAAGGTGACCGACCCCATTGGTTTAATGCGTGGCAGCACATAGCCATATCCTGTTCCCAGCGTGGCAGAGAACGAGTTAACAGCGTGGCCTAGCTAGAACAGGATGAGGAATATCCTCTGCCCTGAACGACCACCACCCTCATGACAATAACCACCACAACAACCTCATGAAGACAACAGCAGCAGCAGCCTCACAACTATAACAAGGAGGTTTGCTCATAATCTTCTCTCCTTCCTGGTAGTCCCTAGTTCCTCATTCACCAGTAGGAAGGAATGTGTTTATTTGTGCACTTTCATGTGCGTGTGTCTTTGTTCTTTTACCATGTATTGTTTGTTGTTGAGCAGGGAGCCTTCACCCTGCTGGGCTTGGGGAGCAGATGGAATGTTCCTGTAACCAACACACACAATTACCCAAAGCCTTCCTTCCACCTCACTCTAAATTGTGCAAAGTTTTAAAGCAAACATTGTCCACCCGGTACATTGTCGTGTCATCTGTGTTGTTGTTGTTGTTGTTGTTGTTGTTGTTGTTGTTGTTGTTGTTGTTGTTGTTGTTGTTGTTGTTGTTGTTGTTTATGCTGACTTGTCTCCATTCCTCTTAGAGCAGGGCAGACCTGGTGGCATGGCTACTGTATAGCTGAGGCTCATTAGAATAGGAACCTCATCCTTCTAATCCTCATTATTATTCCCCAAATCAGTCTTGACCAGAACCATTAGCCCTCGTGGCCACCAGTGATTACACCTCAACAACAATGGGCTGTTCACTGCCGTGTGTGTGTGTGTGTGTGTGTGTGTGTGTGTGTGTGTGTGTGTGTGTGGGGGGGGGGGGGGGGGGGGGGGGGGGGGGGGATAATGTGTTTGTGCTATTCAGGCCTCCCTGTCCCTGCACCACCACTGATGCCGTGTGAATAGGAGAGTGGACCTCTTTGATTTCAGATTAATGCACTGCTGGTCTGGTGCTGAACACAGATACGGTTGTACCGACACTGAGCGAGAGTCTCTCCTCTCAGGTCTGCTGTGTGAACGGCTCCCATCGGGGCATTAATAGGAGGATTATGAAGTCCCGCTCACACAAGAGAACAGTGCGGCCTGTTGAAAAGAAAGGTGTGTTATTTTGTAAGAATAAATGTGGTCTTTTGTGTAGCTTTCTCTGCCCCCACACACACATACACACACATACACTCAGATAATAGAAAACAGCTAAAACATTGAGGAACGGGGCACTTTGTGGTTGGCTATGTTTACGATTCAGAGCGAGGCTACGACAAATGGAAAAGTTACCTGTTTTAATTGTAGTATTGGAGTAATAGCACAGTGGAGGCAAGTGTATTTGCACTGGACATAGGAAGATGTTTTTAGATTTTCAACCTGAATCCCATCATTCTGTTGTGAGCAGGACGTGTGATAATCGAACATGTAACTCACGTGTTCTGTGTCTCGAGAGCTCATTTGGCATCCCGAGAAATTACTAGAGGAGCAGGACCTCAAGTGAACTGCAGGCACTATTTCCTCAACCATTTATTCCACTTCCCTTGAGTTGGGCCTACAGCACTAGTAATACTACAGTAGTAGTACTACAGTACTACAGTACAATTGAAAATAGTTGAGGAAATAGGTGACAAGCACAGAGTTTAGGGTCTTGTTGAGCAATCTTAATAAATCAAAAGGATGCTGAAAAACGGATCCATGCCTTTATTCCAAGCCGACTGAAGAAAATACTTCAGCTTATTCAACTCTCAGCTGGGCTATTACACTGGCTTCTGGTAACATTTTGAATTGATTTGAAGGTCCTCCTCCTTATGTACAAAGCCCTAAATGGAACCAGACCAAGCTTTAGTGGCAATTTTCTTGTCAACTACATGCCCCCAAGAACACTACGATCATCTACTTCTATGATCTTGTATTTTTATTTTCTGCATTGCATTTATTCTGTCTATTTTATGCTCATTTGATGTATTCTAGTGTATTTTCTGCTGTGAAGCACTTTGATGGCGTGGAGCTTAGCAAGGCTCTTCCTCTCTGACAGAGGAAGAGTCTAGCTCCACTCCCACCATGTTACTGGCCTTCCTGACCAGCTTATATGTCACATATAAGGTACATGTACATTACAGTGAAATGCTTGGTTCTGTATGAGCCCCCTGAGATTGTGCTTCAGACAGTAAAAAAGTAAAAAAAAAAATAAAGACCAAACACTATACAAAATATACAAACTAGTACAAGTACACAATGCAAACAAATGCAAAGATGAGTTAGAGAGGTAGTGCAAATATTTTACTAATAAATAGATACAATATGGTGTAGTGTTAAAAAGTGTTTAAAGTGAATGTTAAAGGTGAGTGTCACACATGGAATATGTATCTCGATACGATAGAGGGCACACATTGTGAAAACAAAGAACAATTTACCGCCTAATAGAGGCCTTGCACAGAGTGTTTAGAATGCCCATTTCTCCTTGTTAGGGACTGTCATGTACGAAGGTCTAAGGACCACACAGATCAACAACTGGAGGGCGACACATGAGCAAAAGCAGCCTCTCTCAGTAAATGCGTTCAACATCAAGGTCCCAGGTATAGGTAAAAGAAGACACAACACAAGACGTTTTCCAAATAGTAAATTATATATTCATGGTGATAGGGATTTAAACCTCCACCATAATGCAAAAAGGGGAAAGGGTAGGGGATGACAAACAATACATACATATAAACAAACAAACAAACACTTAATAGCTAATACAACCACGTGCCCATCATAGGACACCACAGCTATGGGGTTTAATCCACACTCAATGTGATAAATGGCACCAAGCCACACAGGGTTGCTTCATGCAACAGATAGGCGAGAAGGCAGCCTCCCCACTCCACTCTGAAACGTGGCAGTGACTTCCAAAAACGAGGGCCCCGTGTGTGTGTCATCTTCCAGTTTATATCCACTCATCCAACTGACTGCCCACAGGTGTAATCAAGCAGGTGCAATCAGCTCAATCAGGGGGATGAGTGGTATCTGGGAAAAGAGAAAAGAAACAGAATTAACAGATGACACATCACACAACCAAGAATAACATAACCCATACTCATGATACTAATCTGATGTTCACATGGTCTTCCAAAATACAGTAATAATGATAATGACCAACCCACGTACGTCACAGGGACCAAGCAGTGAGACAATGAGGAAACAGGAGTTGTAGATGAAAACTGGGTTTTTATTTACCCACAAGGTGCAAAACCATTGCAAACCAAAAATTTGATAACTAGGCCTATAGATGGGTTTCTCGTCCACGTCAGCAAGGAGGCCAAAAGGAACGTAATAATCCTGGTCAGAACAATGGGGCAGACTGTATAGAGGATACTTTGTAGGACATGACCTCGAGAACATTTGAAACTGTTTGGGGAGAGATTTCACAGAGACACAACCAGGAATGAGGAAGATATGGATAGTGGTTTACCATTGTATCTCTTTGTTCCTGGATTGTAGCCAGCTCTTCATAACAACTCATCAACAATAGTCTTCCGGGATTCTGAAATCGGGGAAGAGATAGCGGGGGGAGCAAATGAATGAATGTGGATGAGAGCCGTGATGTAAGTGATTGCAGCTACGACTGTGGGGGTGCTGGAGACATGATCGAATAGACTTGTATGCGCCTGAATCTCCTGAACACGGCGCGACCCATTCCTAATCAATCAGAACTAAATCGGCAGAGAAAAAGCCCATTTTTAAGCACCTATTCCCCATGCACATGCGCAGATTGCCCACGGATTGTGACGCCACGCACACCCCAGGGCTCGAGACTAACGATGTCCCGTCGTCCCGGGGACGATCAAATATTGATTTGGGACGAACAGAAATCTTTTTTGGGACGCAAACGGGACGGAGAGGATTTTATTTTTTTCACAGGAAATGTCAATTAGCCGACTGTCAGTGCGCGCATATATATATATGAATTATTCTACGTTAATAAAACATACCTGGTGATCAACTACAGTTTGCTGTAAACATTATGATATGTGTGTAGTGTTCGGATAACGACGGCTGCAGCGGGAGCTGGCTCATGCTGGATTTGCGAATAGCATGCAGCTGCAGAGCCGCAGAGCCAGGGGCGCTTTCAGGTCCGGTCACAGGCCCGCTCAACAGCGCCCCCCACCCAACGGCTGAATTGCCAATGGCTGAATTGGAGTATTGCACAGTGCAATACTCCAATTCAGATACTCCAAATAGACTATTAATTTAAAGTCACATTTTGTTTAAACTAAGTGATTGTTTAAAGCAGTTGCAGCATGTGTGTTGTGTGTGTGTGTGTGTGTGTGCTCATGTGTACTTGTGAGTGGAGAGTTCAGTGTTCAGTGTTCTGATGGCCTGGGGGAAGAAGCTGAGCCGGAGTCTCTCTGCTCTCGTAGCGTCTGTCCGTAGGTGCTTGCCTGACCGCAGCAGCTTGAACAGGCTGTGGTTGGGGTGGTCTTTCATTATTCTGCAGGCTCTGGATTTAAGTCCTGCAGGGGTGGTAGTGCAATACGCGTAGTACGCTCTGCTGAGTGCACCACTCTCTGGAGGGCCTTCTTGTCCTGTGCCGTGCTGTTTCCAAACCAGGCAGTGATGTTTCCAGTCAGGATGCTCTCTACAGCCCCGGAATAGAAGGAATGGAGTATCTTCCCTGATACTCTGAACTTCCTTAACTGTCTCAGGTGATAGAGGCGCTGTACTGTTGACCATGTAAGGTCCTCTGTGATGTGGACTCCCAGCTACTTGAAACTGCCACCCTGTCCACGATAGCCCCATTTATCCACAGTGGTGTGTGTGTCCCCTGCTGTATTCTCCTAAAATCCACGATCAGCTCTTTGGTTTTACCAATGTTCAGGACTAGGCTGTTATCCCAGCACCAGCGTGCCAGTTCATCAACCTGCTCCCGATAGGCCTTCTTGTAATTGTTAGAGATCAGCCCCACCACCACGTGTCGTCCGCAAACTTCACTATGGAGTTCATAAATCATACCATAAATCATACCATACAAGAGTTTAAAAAAAGTAAAAGACCAAGCACAATAAAAATATATATAAATAAAAAAATTAAATATACACAACTAAAATGTGCTAAATGCTAAAATGAGGTAAACGATGTAGTGCAAATGTAAGAAATATGGTGTAATGTTTAAGTGTTTAAAGTGAGTGTTTAAAGTGAATGTTTAAAGTGAGTTAAATCCCCCTACTGTACAGTGTGCTATAGAGTTCACAGGCCTTTCATCATAATTGTTGGTACACATAACAACAATTGGGTCTCATTCTCCAACGGACTTACGACAAAAAGGGCTTTCTCTTAGGGCCATTTGAGACTTTTTCGGGCAAGACATGAATATAGACAATATAATATAATATTAATTATATATGTTTTATTGGGACGGTTGTTGAATTCCAAAATCGGTCCGAAAAGGTCTCAAATGGCCCTAAGAGAAAGCCCTTTTTGTCCTTGGTGAATGAGACCCATTTGACAGCCTATTCTTAATGTGCTTAATGTGAATAAATTCATACATGTGCAAATTAATATGGCCTACTGTAATGGTGTGCTATCGAGTTCACAGGCCTTTCATAATAGCTGGCACACATTATAGTGGGAGTTATACTCTCTGTTTAGCTTTGTCTCTTGGTTGGTTGGTTGGTGCTGGGCATGTGGGTGCTGGGCATATGATGTCTTGGGCTTTATCATCACAGAACTCTCTGATCTTGTGGACGAGGTCGTTTTGTCTGGTGGAGTCCAGTCCAGGTGGCGGCAGAACAGGAAGTCCATCTATAGGCGGCAGGACATGGACGTCATGGATCAGCTGAAATCTGGTTCCCTTGCCATCAAAAGACACCTTGGCTACAACCAAACCAGGTTTCTTGGAATCAAAGCTGCAATAATAAAGTTAATAGTTAGTACAGGGTAGGGTACATAACAATATATCAATGCATTTTTATAATTTGCCAATGACATTCTTTGCACTAAAGTGTGAATAATTAATTACAGTAAATACACAACACACAGTGACCACATCCACCTAAAGTGCTGGTACTGCTTGATCTGTGGCAGTGGTTTGAAGTAAGGCCCCAGATGTTCTTGCCATTTGTATGTCTGCACGATCACAGTGCCATCCTCGTGTCCCACTAGCTGTGGTATGTTCACTCCAGTCACTGTGCTGTCCCTTACTACCGCTGCAATTTCATTTCATTCAGAGTGTTCACCCTGGTCTTTTTGAAACGCTGCTTGAGAAGTTCAAAGCACCAATCTGGGGAAAACTTGGTGTGGCCTGCAATCAGCAGGTGGAGATTTACACGATGGTGAAGATCATGTAGCCACGCTAAGTACCACAACACATACTTGTTTTAGTTTTGCCCACTGCAGTTGTCACAGTGAAGGTCAACATCTGTCTCCCCAAGACCATAGTCATTGAAGAAGTGGTGCAGGTAACTTATTACTGCATTGCTGCCTTTGCTGGACTCCATCCCCTCATCCACCAAATAATTGATTTGCTGTGGAATCGCCTCACAGCAAACACCGAATATGCCACACTTGCGGGGAGCTAAGAAGTACCTCGACTCCCGGAGAGTCAGCATTGCCTTGGCTCGGGCTGATCGCTATACTAACTCGTTTGGCTGAGTTAGGGGGAGGGGAGCCGTGGGTGGGTCCTGGGCGTTGTGGACAGCGACCCCTACAGTTCGGTTGCGGCGCCTGCTCAGCAAGGGTAGGATCTGGAGAGAGGTAGTGCAACCTTCCACACGTTACACTCTCCCGGTGAGAATCTGCGCGGCCAGGCTGGCTGCCGGCTGGCTGCACATGCGTCGGAGGAAAGCATGTGACAGTCTCCGGCCTCTCGGACCAACAGTAGGGGAAAGTGCGCAACAACCAGGAAGGGGGTTGGGAATTGGCATAACGACTAACAGTGGGATGGGAGAAAAATCGGAAAAAGAAGGAGGGGGAAAAAGATAATAAAAAAAATAAAAAATAAGAAGTACATGGGGCCTGGCTGAAGGGGGTCAATAACTTACCCATGGATGAAGAGAAGTTTCATGGCATAATTGTACACCACCAAGGCACCAACATAGTACTGGGTCCATGTGCGTTGTCTCTTCTTCGGAGTGGATTTGGTACCAGCTGTCATCTCTGCCCATCTCCAAAAGGTGAACAATTGCCCCATAATAAACATCTCTTTCTCCAGCTCTGTTAATGCGGCGGCTATCATGTATCGCTGTCGGTAGATTTCTTGATACATGATTGTTGAACGAACTTGCAATTTTCTTTGTTATTCTGGCCGCATTTACAAGTGAATCGTAAAATCTTGTCCTTCTCTTTTTCGGGGTTTGTGTCATCGACTCCAACAAAGTTAATTATTTCATCGGCTTCATCTGCAAACACGCTCTCATGAAACTCTGGTGCATCTTTCTCCTCATAGTCACACACAGCCGCCGGGACAAATTCACCTGTATCATTATGTGATATGTCCAGATCTGGGATAACCTCATCAGATTCGCTCTCGCTCCCGCTCTCCGGCTCACTGTCTTCATTGAGATAATCCTAAATAAATTGGCCCAATTCACGTCTGTCCTCTTCGCTGTGAACACATAATTCGCCAATACGATTAATAGCTGCTGCCAACGCTGATGCTGTGTTCTCCATAGCCTTTCTGCAGTAATAGAGCTCAGTGTCACAGTGTTTATGGAGATCAACGTCAGTGACGTCAGCCCCCCCCAAAACGTACTCAGCCCCTCCCCTCAACATTGTAGTTATCTGAATTGAGTGCAGGGACATACAGCCGCACAATCTAACAATAATTAACATATTTACAAGTCATATTAAGTTTTGCAAATAAGGAGACGATGATAGAGAGAACAAAATTGCCAATATCTCCATTTTGACCTATTTATGAATTGCGCAACATTTTGGGGTTTTCTGAAGAATTGTGAGCTCCTTAACTCAATCAGTGCCAGAAGCCTAGAGCATCTTTGTTCCTACCACGCCAACGATCTAAAAGATAGGAATAAGTGGCGGTGTTTGCAGGGCTATATATATATTCTATATTATAGTTATGGATACAATACTATGGCCTATTTGATATCACCTATCTATCGTTCAATATGTGAAAAAGAATAAATGTTTTCGTCAATACGTTACGTACGTGTTATACCGTGGTGAATATGAGTATAGTTTTAGAATGATCCTGTCTAATCCCAGAAAACGATGATATGCAACAAAACGTGAATTTCACTAAAAGCGTTGGCATTTCTCGCCTGGACACACTACTATTTCCAAATAAAATATATATAATAGGTATTATGTTTCATCATGAATGCATGAAAGGGGGGGGGGGTAGTTTTTTTTATGCTTTGATCGTCACCAACGGCATACGTTGGGGAGTAACGTTACACACACACATTGCAATCGAGGTGAAATCATGGTTGGATCAAAGCAGGATTGATATCATTTAATTCTTACCTTCACTAGGAGGTACCCCAAAAAGAATATTCCAATTGTCTGATCGCGAGTCCAAGTACCGGTGTCCATCGTGTTGCCAACATAATCCACCACCACAGATGCATCGGAGGCATTTGACGCTTTTCAATGGGATCGGGATACCCGCCCGCCTCGCCCGACAAAGAAAAGTGCCCCCGGAGACATTTGATCGACACACAGGCCAAGATATAATGTGTCAAAGGGTGCTTGATACTGCCACCTGGGTGGATGCAGCCGGTATTGCACTTTGGCATTCTCAGGATGATTCCCCATGTTAACCCTGAGTCCGTGTGCCTGTCATGAATGGAAATATCGAATAAAAGAAATAACGATGAAAACCTACTCGGGTCTGGCGCTGAACGGTTGGCGAGTTAACCCGACTTTACTCGGGTCTGGTTAACAAGGGGGCCTATACCGTGCCGCATCAGTGTCTGCAGTTCACTAGAGGTCTGCTCTCCTTTCCGTGAAGTCACCTGGAGTAATTTCTCGGGGTGTCAATTTCTCGGGGTGTCTCGAAACACAACATGTTGGTGAGCTACATGTCCCATCATCACATGTCCTCCTCACCAGAACATGTTGGTGAACTACATGTCCCATCATCACATGTCCTCCTCACAACAGAACATGTTGGTGAGCTACATGTCTCATCATCACATGTCCTCCTCACAATAGAACATGTTGGTGAGCTACATGTCTCATCATCACATGTCCTCCTCACAATAGACGATAGGATTAAGGTTGAAAATCGGCATGGTTGGAAAAACCTCAGGTTGGGTTCCCAAGGTGGCAACGCGGTGGAAAGGAACGCAACCTGAGCATGACATGAGTGCAAAATGGCTCGCCGTGTGAATATGGTCAATTGAAACGAGAGCAAGTTGAGTTCCAACATCTCATTCCCTAAAGGGGAATATAAACACTTTAATTTTATATTTGCAAGTCAAATAATCACATCACATTTGACTAAACAGTTTTTGCTGCTTCAAAACGATTTTAATCTGTTTTATGTGGACTACCATGTTTTTGTTGTCACAGATACAAACAGTGTCACTGGTTTGATCACTTCATGCAGTTCACTACGTGCGTCAAACCAGTGACACTGCATATTCACAACAACAAAGACATGGCAGCCCCCATAAAACAGACAGATTAAAATCTAGAATGATAACAAGAGGACAGTTCAGGGCGGTCAGGTGGCGTAACGGAGATTGCGTTTGTCACCAAACCCCGGAGCGGCTAGATTCGCCTGTTCGAATCCAGCTCACAGCTCCGGGGTTGTCACCAGCTTGGCTGGCCGTTCACACTAATACAATTGGCAGTATTAGAGGGTGGGAGAAGCTGGCCGGGTGGGTCCGGGTCGTTGTAAACAGCGACTCCTACAGTTCGGTCGGGGCGCCTGCTAAACGCGGATAGGACTTGAGTGGGATAGTGTGATCCTTCCACACGCTACGCCCTCTCAGTGAGAATCCGCGCTGCCAGGTGAAAAGAAGCGGTTGATTGGCTGGACGTGTGTCGGAGGAAGCACGTGGTAGCCTCCACTCTCCCAGACCGACTGTGGGGGGTAAGTGCGCAGCGACCAGGAAGGGGATTGGGAATTGGCATAACGACTAACATTGGGATGGGAGAAAATCGGAGGAAAATGGAGGGGGAAAAAGATCAATAATAATAAAAAAAAAAACAAGAGGACAGTTCACAGCCGCAACGCTTTCTTCAACACTGAGACGATGCTACTTCTTTCTACACGTTTCGTCTCCCAGTGGTAACGGGGGGAGGCCATTTTAGGATGTTTCTACCACACAGTATGTCCACACAGACCCATCTTGTTATTATTCCACTTTGAAACAAGGTGACTTCAAAATAAATTCTTTCCTTTGTGAAAATGTTTTATCAAATGTGACACGAATATTTGACATGCCGGTATAAATACATTTTGAATGATCTCTTTGATTTCTAGTGTTTCCATTCTCCTCTAACATCCTAAATAACCGTCCATTCGTCTGTCTGTCTGTCTGTCTGTCTGTCTGTCTGTCTGTCTGTCTGTCTGTCTGTCTGTCTGTCTGTCTGTCTGTCTGTCTGTCTGTCTGTCTGTCTGTCTGTCTGTCTGTCTGTCTGTCTGTCTGTCTGTCTGCCTGCCTGCCTGCCTCTCGCCTCTCTGTCTGCATGTCTTTCTACTGTAATGCCATTATATGGCTGTATTTTTCTCCCTCAGTACAGCCATTGATTTCTAATCTAGCTCCCCCATTAGGTGTCATAGGCCCTCCACCATCGCTCAGGCTGTTATTCCCCTGCCCAACCAAGGTGAACCATCAGTATATGTCAGATCAATGCAGCTCATACCTCATTACCTGTGGATGTCCAACCCCCTATCTATTTTCCATGAAAGCTCTTTAAATTGAATCAAATGATCAGAAAAGCCACTTCATGGTCAGGATTCTCTAGGATTGAGTGGATTGGTGTGATGACACTGAATGAACACCAGAGGGCAGACCATTAAACATGTTTTTACGTTACACAACACTGACAAATGAAGGTGATAGAGCCGAACAAGCCACGCTCTGTTGACCATATGAGGTATCTTAACCGGATCCTCAGCTCGCTTGAGGAAAATGTGATGAGAGATGTAGCCTGGATCTACCAAGCACAGATATCATATTGATTCTATAAGGATCAATCTATTACAGATATCATATTGATTCTATAAGGATCGATCTATTACATGAGTAAGATCCAGGCACATTGGAACTAGGATCCCTAACTATTCTGGGAGGGGATGCTTTTTTGCAGGGGTGGTGGGGTGGTGGGGGGTGTGGGGTAGACTTCTGAAAGGAGACTTTGGCCAGCGCTGTCCAACACAGCAGTGCTGAAAGCAGTAGACTGAGCCATGAATGAGATCCAAGGCTTTAAACTCCTGCTTTTCTTTTCTTAAAAATGTTTTGCTTTATTGTCAATTTTTTTTTAAACTTTTTTGTTTGCTCTGTTAAGCACTTCATTCTGCATTCTATGTATGAAAGGTGCTATATAAATAAAGATTATTATTATTTTTATTATTATTTAATGGCACACCTCACACAATGCTGCCGCCATCAGCAATGTACTGCCATAGCAATGTTTTACCCCACTTGACTGCAGATGTGGCCTAATGTAAACCACAATTTAGTGAACATATCAATAAGTTACAAATCACCACAATTACTGCTCGTCACACCAGAAAGAGAGGGAACTCAAGGTAGTTTAGGTGAAGTTCGCTGTTGCCATCGTGTAGCTACATCGTTAGCTAGCAGTATCACTATAAACAAAGAGTACTGAGAATGAAGATGTTAATCTCACTCACCAAAAAAATTATTATTATTATTATTATTATTATTATTATTATTATTATTATTATTATTATTATTATTATTATTATTATTATTATTATTATTATTATTATTATTATTATTTTGACATCCTGTAATTTGCTGAGCATCTTAAAAGTCATCTCTGTATTCACTCTTCTCTGTTCCAAGACGAGGCATGAGGCAAGAAGCGGTTTACCTACATGCCTGCATTTCTCTGCCAAACCAACAGGGGGCAGTTGTGAGCTTTCTATCCAAACTGCTAGTCTCTGTGGTGTTTTCAGCCAGAAATCATACGATGGAAGAGAGAGAGAGGGAGGGAGAGAGAGAGAGAATCCAGTGAATTACGCAACACCTTGTCTTATGTGTGTATCTGTATGCGTGTGCGTGTGATCAAAAGGGGTTCTGGTTGATGCCTTGGCATGTGTGAATGATTGCTATGGTGTTTACAGAGGCCTACCCGGTACATGGTATGGAAGAGAGCTGGGGGGGGATTTAGAGCCTGTGTTATAAGGTGTCATAAATATGCGTTTTCTGTGAGATAGCATCGGATTTGATGTACTGTATTTGTGCATGTGTGTGTGTGTGTGTGTGTGTGTGTGTGTGTGTGTGTGTGTGTGTGTGTGTGTGTGTGTGTGTGTGTGTGTGTGTGTGTGGAGAGAGAGAGAGGGAGAGCAAGGTGGCAGCAGTGGGCACAGTAAGAGCGGTAGGAAGACGTGCAGTGTAGTCATCATTTAGCCCAGTCCTAATAGTCTGGTTATGTAAGCACTGTCTGTGGTGCGGAAAGCGTGTGTATGTGGGTGGGCGTGCGTGCGTGCGTGTGTGTGGGGGAGGGGGGGGCTACAATGTAGCCCTTTTTTCTTGATTCGCTGAACACAACTGGTGTTTCCCTGGGGCAAGCTTGATTGATGCACATTTGCTAGAACTAAAGATTCCCGACGTGTCTTCATTTGCATTGCACCCAGTGTAAGCGTCTCATGTAGGCCACATGGAATCAACGTGACAGCAGGGTCGTTGCTTAGAGGGAACAGACTGCGTTGAGGTTTTTGGGGCTCCAGGTTTTTGAACCTCATCCCCCCTGTGCTATCGGTAATTTTGAGGCAGAGAGAGTGAGGGAGATGGGGTGTGGTGGTGCAGTGACGAGTAAAAACAAAATGGTTTTACCTCAATACCAGAAGAGACATACAAACAAGAGACATACAGTACAGACAAGAGACGTACAGACAAGAGACATACAGACAAGAGACATTCAGACAAGAGATGTTCAGACAAGAGACATACAGACAAGAGATGTTCAGACAAGAGACATTCAGACAAGAGATGTTCAGACAAGAGACATACAGACAAGAGATGTTCAGACAAGAGACATACAGACAAGAGACATACAGACAAGAGACGTTCAGACAAGAGACGTACAGACAAGAGACATACAGACAAGAGACATACAGACAAGAGACGTACAGACAAGAGACGTTCAGACAAGAGATGTTCAGACAAGAGACATACAGACAAGAGACGTACAGACAAGAGACGTACAGACAAGAGACGTACAGACAAGAGACATACAGACAAGAGACGTACAGACAAGAGACGTACAGACAAGAGACATACAGACAAGAGACATACAGACAAGAGACGTACAGACAAGAGACGTTCAGACAAGAGATGTTCAGACAAGAGACATACAGACAAGAGACGTATAGACAAGAGACGTACAGACAAGAGACGTACAGACAAGAGACATTCAGTACAGACAAGAGACGTACAGACAAGAGACATTCAGTACAGACAAGAGACATACAGACAAGAGACATTCAGTACAGACAAGAGACATACAGACAAGAGACATTCAGACATCACATGAGACATTCAGACAAGAGACATACAGACAAGAGGCATACAGACATGAGACAATACAGACAAGAGACATTCAGACAAGAGACATACAGACAAGAGGCATTCAGACGAGAGACAATACAGACAAGAGACATTCAGACAAGAGACATACAGACAAGAGACATTCAGACAAGAGACGTACAGACAAGAGACGTTCAGACAAGAGACGTTCAGACGAGACGTTCAGACAAGAGATGTTCAGACAAGAGACGTACAGACAAGAGACGTACAGACAAGAGACGTACAGACAAGAGACATTCAGTACAGACAAGAGACATACAAACAAGAGACATTCAGTACAGACAAGAGACGTACAGACAAGAGACATTCAGTACAGACAAGAGACGTACAGACAAGAGACATTCAGTACAGACAAGAGACGCACAGACAAGAGACATTCAGTACAGACAAGAGACGTACAGACAAGAGACATTCAGTACAGACAAGAGACGTACAGACAAGAGACATTCAGTACAGACAAGAGACGTACAGACAAGAGACATACAGACAAGAGACATACAGACAAGAGACATTCAGTACAGACAAGAGACATACAGACAAGAGACATTCAGACATCACATGAGACATTCAGACAAAAGACATACAGACAAGAGACATTCAGACATCACATGAGACATTCAGACAAAAGACATACAGACAAGAGGCATACAGACATGAGACAATACAGACAAGAGACATTCAGACAAGAGACATACAGACAAGAGGCATTCAGACGAGAGACTTACAGACAAGAGACTTACAGACAAGAGGCATACAGACAGAGGGCATACAGACAGAGGGCATACAGACATGAGACAATACAGACAAGAGGCATACAGACGAGAGACTTACAGACAGAGGGCATACAGACAAGAGGCATACATGTAGTAGTTGTTTTCCTGGACGTGGCGAGCAGAGAGACGTTGTTCCAGCCCCATGTGTTGTCTCCAATGGAAATGTAGGACAACAACAACACAGTCGCAAGGAATCAATCTGAATAATAGCAACAGGATTTTAATCCATAATTCAGCGATTGGGGAATTGATGTGTTTTCTGTATTTAGTCCCTCTCTTTATAAGAGTCTCTTTCTCCCACTCTCTCTCTCTTTGTCTCTTTCTCTCTCTCTCTCTCTCTCTCTCTCTCTCTCTCTCTCTCTCTCTCTCTCTCTCTCTCTCTCTCTCTCTCTCTCTCTCTCTCTCTCTCTGTAACTGTCTATGTTATGCATTTGATTTGTGCTTGTATTCGTGTCTGACGGCTTCCCCGGTGTGTCATGATGGTGTTACAGTTTGTTTCATCATCCTGAGTCCATGTGACCTGTGGGATCCTGCCACCCTCTCAGCTCCTCCCAACCAGGACGTGTGGGATCCTGCCACCCTCTCAGCTCCTCCCAACCAGGACCTGTGGGATCCTGCCACCCTCTCAGCTCCTCCCAACCAGGACGTGTGGGATCCTGCCACCCTCTCAGCTCCTCCCAACCAGGACCTGTGGGATCCTGCCACCCTCTCAGCTCCTCCCAACCAGGACCTGTGGGATCCTGCCACCCTCTCATCCATCCCTACACCAACACCCGCTCACTCAGATCTGCCGATCAGCACCTCCTAGTGATCCCCAGGACCAGGCTAAAAACAAGGGGTGATCGAGCCTTCGAGGTGACAGCACCAAGGCCCTGGAACGCTCTCCCCCTGGACCTGCGAACTGCCCCCTCTGAGAACTCTTTTAAAAAACAACTAAAAACACATTTGTTCAGGCAGGCTTTTGATCACACATAGGCGCCTTTTTCTTGTCCTCACTGTTCTATAGTGTTGTTTTAATTAGTGACTCATGATTTTATCCAAATTCTTTTATTCTACTTTTTCTATCTGGTTTCACTGTTTTTAACTGCTGTTTGTCTATTGTCATTTATTTCTGATTTTGTTTTTATTGTGTTTTTACATTAACCTGTAGTGTAAAGCACCCTGTGCATTCGTGCTGTGAAGGGTGCTATATAAATAAAGGTCATTCATTCATTCATTCATTCACTCAGCTCCTCCCAACCAGGACCTGTGGGATCCTGCCACCCTCTCAGCTCCTCCCAACCAGGACCTGTGGGATCCTGCCACCCTCTCAGCTCCTCCCAACCAGGACGTGTGGGATCCTGCCACCCTCTCAGCTCCTCCCAACCAGGACGTGTGGGATCCTGCCACCATAGATATATATAGAACACTAGATAGCTTGCCCGCGCTGCCGGCCAATGGAGAGCGACGTCACTGAACCGCCGCCATCTTGCTCCAGTTAGCCTTGAGTGAGAGTGAGTGAGCTGCACAGACAAAAATACTCATAACTCGCTGAAATATTGACTGATTTACAAACGGTTTGGTTTATTACAAGCATTATTAACGTGGCTATGATTCAAGCGGTTTGTAAAAAAAAAACATCTTTAAAAGATTTTCTTTTTATAAGTATGCAGTATCATAACTACATCTTTGATGTTTATAGCAAACCAACCCGTTTGTAAATCCGTCAATATTTCAGCGAGTTATGAGTATTTTTGTCTGTGCAGCTCACTCACTCTCACTCAAGGCTAACTGGAGCAAGATGGCGGCGGTTCAGTGATGCTGGTGACTCCGCCTTAAGCTATCTAGTGTTCTATAGATATCTATGCCTGCCACCCTCTCAGCTCCTCCCAACCAGGACGTGTGGGATCCTGCCACCCTCTCAGCTCCTCCCAACCAGGACCTGTGGGATCCTGCCACCCTCTCAGCTCCTCCCAACCAGGACCTGTGGGATCCTGCCACCCTCTCAGCTCCTCCCA
Organism: Notolepis coatsorum; assembly: GCF_963971535.1. Lineage (NCBI taxonomy): Eukaryota > Metazoa > Chordata > Actinopteri > Aulopiformes > Paralepididae > Notolepis > Notolepis coatsorum. The sequence continues at coordinate 88,862,825 of NC_140170.1, read as the reverse complement.
ACCAGGACCTGTGGGATCCTGCCACCCTCTCAGCGCCTCCCAACCAGGACGTGTCGGCGCCCTAGCTTCCCCCAGTCTCTTCTCCCTCATCGAATAGCAACCATACCATAGGCACCTTTCCCATAGAACACATCATGGCTGTTTGTCTCGCTTTCTTCAAGCAAATAGCGGTGTGTAATGCGACATATCTTATGCAACAGTAGAGGCAGACACATCGCCGACATCCCTAATGGATTTGGGCTCATCGGAGCATGAAAACCTACCACATTTTCCCAGGAGGTTGAAATGCCACGGGAATATATAAAGGGCTCCACATATATTACTATGCACGGAGTCAGTGTGTCGTGTGTGTATGTGTGTATGTGTGTGTTATTTTGGTCTGATTTGGAGAGCAGTGCATGCTCCATCGACGGAGGCAGCGGAGGAGGCAGAGAGCAGCGTCCGAGAAATGCAGGTCACCGACCCCCATGGGGCTGGGCTGGTATTCAGGAATTATACCAGGCCCTCATCTCCCTCAGGACACCTCGGATCTCTTCCACTGGCTGGAGTATGTGTGAGGGGTGTGTGTGTGTATCATGTATTGTGTATCAGGGATGTGTATCGTGTATCGCATATTGTGATACTTGATATGTGAACATTTTCAGGGTACTTTTTCCAGGCCTTAAAATTAATGTCCACCGTACAATGTCAACCGTGTAGCAGATATATTTACCATCTATTTTGTTGACTTGAAGAATCTTGCAAGACTTTGTGTTTCCTGTGGATGAATACACATTCAAATTGCAGGAAAGACGTGCAAGAGATTGCAAGAGAACTCGGAGAGATGCCTAATGTGAGCTATGTACACCTACTATGAACGTTTGTTATTAGGCTATATTTCATTCCTTCCATGAATGGAGCATTACTTTCTGCATAGACCAGCCATCTTGTTTGGCCAAATAGCGCACATTCTAGATGGCCAAATTGGCAATAGCAAACATTAAATACTTACCTAGAAGCATAAGACTGTGCTGACAATAGGCATGGGCCGGTTACCGGTTCCACGGTTTACCACGGTTTGAAAACATTGCGGTGTCAAAACTACTAAAATTACGTTCAGACGGTAGGTGCCGACGGTATAAGTTAATTTCGAATCATGAACTTCGGAACATGCCCGTCAGAAATGTCAACTGGAATGCTGGAATAGCTGGGAGTTACCATGCTATTACCTAGCTAGTTAGTTGTAAGGGATAATACATGATATGGTGTGCTCTTATCTGAGAATAATGAAATGCACGTGGTTTGCCTGGAAAGTAACGTTAGCTACATATCTAGCAAGCTAGGCCTAAAGAAAATAATGCTTTGGTTCCGGTTGCCGACCGACCCTGCCGATTTAGGTGCGACCCAATTTATTTTACAATAAAGTTTCATAAAAATCTTAGTCAAACCTTTAGTATTATGGATATTAAACATGCTGGCAGAGTACATGCATCCATGTTGTTGTGAACATTTTAATTAAATAAAGAAATGCACTAACCATAGTCGCCGTGGGATTTTTTTTTATAAAATAAATTCCCTACTTACCCATGGCCTTAACTGACAACCAACAGGAACCAAACAATATTTTCTTTTATGCCCTATACAAAAAAAAGTTTAATGTGAATGATCTAGTGAGATAGAATCAGAATATTCCACCCATAAATAGCAAATGTCAAGTATAAATAATTGACGGGAGCTAGCTAACATGTTGCCAATTTATTTCGGTCGACTAACGTTAGCAAGATTGGCCTATGTTCCGTTACATATTCATAATCATTAAAGTGTAGTGCCGAAGGATAGGAGTCTGAGGCGGGGTGTCGAAAGACAACGCTAAACATTTATTAAACATCAACACTGTCACTGTGTTGACGTTGAGTTCGTTTGCAGACAGGAAAGTGCGGACAGGAAAGTAACAAACAATTATGGTCCGTGCGGAACCCTTATCCCCAACACATAGTTCTGTGGGTGAATTATGTTGAACCACCACAAAAGATGAATTGTTTAAATGTATGTTTAATACAGTAATAATAGTACTAGGCTATATAACGACAGGTTATGTATATAACCTAGTTATATGAGTACTGGCTAAGCGTCCCCCTCTTAAGCCATACCGAGATATACCTCATCTCATGTACCTATTGTACTCCATCAACGAACAAAACCAAAATACACCCATCACCTGCCAGGCCCCGCCCCTACTGCCATACTATATTAGTACTGGGCATGGCCACCACTCACTCTTCCTCGGAAAAAATCGTTTCCAAAGAAAAGTTTCCCCAAGGGAACTCAGGGCACGCTAAGAGCGGGACGCTTAGCCAGTACTCATATAACTAGGTTATATACATAACCTGTCGTTATATTTCGTATTGGCATCGCGTCCCGCTCTTAAGCCATACCGAGATATGGGGTAGAGCGGACGCGAGGCCCGACAGATGCACCCCCTGAGGACCCGTAAGCCCACATCAAGGGGTAGGGGAGTCCCGTCACCCCATCCTTCCTAATGAAGAGGGGGCGCAGTCAATTCCACCCGAGTGCGAACAAGAGGGAACTAGAACCCCTTGAACACACAGCACAGGCGGAACCACGTGTGACACAACACACTGGCCCATACCCACACACCCCTGCTACCCCACCAAAGGACGGGAAGCAGGAGAGGCCACAGACCTCAGAACCGCATGGGAGACAGAACCCCCGGTCATGTCCATGAGGTAAAACCTTACAAAGGGACCCGGGGAGGACCATGAAGCTGCAGCACAGATGTCCTCCACCGAGGCCCCACCCAGCAGAGCGGCAGAGGCTGCCACCCCACGAGTGGAGTGCGCCCTGACGCCCCCAGGGGGAGCCAGCCCGGCCAACGTGTAGCAAAGGGCAATGCCCTCGCACAACCAATGGGACAGGCTTTGTTTCGATAGTGCCTTACCAGCACGAGAACCACCGTAACAGACAAAGAGCTGATCGGTAGCCCTGAGGCCTTGAGTACGGCTGAGGTAACCCCCAAGCCCCGACCGGACATGACAGGTGAAGGCCCGCCTCCAACTCACTAGCGTGAGGAGGCGGATGAAACGCCTGAACCATAATATCCCTGGAGCGGAAGCACTCCGGATATTTTTAGGCACGAAGGCTGAATTAGGCCGCAGAGCCGCAATTGAAGATCCCAGCTCGGAGCCAAAGAGCGTTTCACCGGCTTAAGGCATCAACGCCAAGCAGGAAACGCTTCACAAGAGGGTGGCCTTACACCACTCTTGGAAAATACGCCACTTACCCGCGTAACCCACGATAGTGGAAGGAGCATGCGCGTTCCGGATGGTACCAACCACAGAAGGATCCATCCTCTCCAGACTCACCCTCTCACCAGCCAAACCACCAGCAGCTGGCCCAGCAGGGGAACTAACACAGAGACCCGTGCGCTTGAGAGAGGGCCCGCGATGATCAAGAAACAGGCCATGACGGGATACCAAGAGCTGGACCAGGACCGGGAACCACACAGCTGCGCCCCGGTCCGGTGCAATCAGGATGAAGGACCTGCGCTCCTCAACGTACCCGCCCCAACAACTGACCTAACAGATGTATGGGGGAAAGAATCCCAGGCGGCACGGCATCGGTCCCAGACCTGCCTGACTATGTCCGGACGTAATCCCCACCTGTCAGGGTGAGGACCGCCCCGCGACATTACACCTGTACCCACATTCACCCTGCCGGGGATGTGGAGAGCCCTCAGGCCGCGCAGATGGAGAACGCCCATAGCCAGCCGCCCGCCGCCCGGTGCAGACGGGGGAAGCGTACTCCTCCCTGTCTGTCGATATACAACACTGACGTCATATATATTGTCTGTCCTGACTTGCCTTTCACCGGGTCTATTTCTATACTGGAAAAGAACCACCTCCGTAACCTCCTCCTGGGGTGAAGAGGAGGCCAAGAGGGACCACGGAATGAGCAGATGCCCTCATACCGAGCAGGCGTATCACGGACAGCGCCGTAACCGTCCTAGGACGGAACCTCCCGAGCGTGTCGCAACACGCTCTGAGAGGGATGCCCATAGCACTCCACCCGTTGACTGGGAAGAGGAGTACTCTACTTCCAGTCTACAGCAACCCCAGGCTGGTAGGAACCCTGCCTGGCATGAGACCTGACGATCCACCTTGACCGCCAAGGACCAGAACGTCGGCAGGGCAGAATACACTTCGTAACCCCTGACGACGCAGAGGCCCCAGTGCGGCCTCCACGCACTTGGTGAAGATGCGGGGAGCCAGAGAAAAGCCGAACGGCAGCCCCTGGTACTCATACGCTAACCCTGTAAGGAAGCGTAGGTAAGCCCTAGGACGGAAGATCGGGGATGCGAACACTCATACTACAGGTCTATGGAGGAGAACCAGACCCCCACCTGACAGTGTTCAACAGGTAGGAGACGATCCAAAAAATACTGAACCTTCCCATGGTCCAACATGGGTCTGACACCCCCCCCTTCCTGATTTCTCAGGCACCAGAGAACACCGGGAGGAAAACGCCACGACGATGGCTTGCTTCGTCCACAGATATCAGATCTCGTCGACCAGAGCTGTCACTGCTGGTGACCCTGACAATAGGGTCTGTACCAAACCCGAAAACAGGTGGGGTTGTGTTTTTTTTTTTATCAAATTCTTTTATTATTAATCACATGAAACAAGACAACACATTAACCACAATCACAATACACAGAACTTCACAGGAAAATAACAAAAACAATAATAATACAGAATAACAATTTATAAATTATAAAGACAAAATTTCAAAATTTCAAAATTTCAAGGTTTCAAGGTTTCAAGGGGGGCTATCTAATAAATGACCAAATAGTGAAGAAATAGCTAAATAGCTGCCCCCCAATAAATCCCCAGTTAAATTCAGGACATAACAAAAGACAAGACAGACAAGACATTTCCTCCTCCCCCTCCCATGAGACCGCCGGACTCCCCCGAACAAGCACCCCAACCCCGCTCAGCCGCACACGGCGGTCCTGACCTTCTCAGCTGCTGCGAACCACAGGTCAATCCCAGCCTGCCCTACCCCAATCATCCGCGCTGTGGATATCTCAAGATAAATCACATCCAACAGTGTTAGGGACCAGTTAATCACTGTGAGCTTCTCCGGCTCCTTCCATCTCATTGCTATTAGCTTCTTCGCCGCTGTGACGCCCGCTAGGACAACCCTTTTCAGTTGTACGGATGCGGGTAGTGTTGTTATATCGTTCAGGAGTAGCGTAACAGCTGTGAATGGGATAGTTAAGCCACACAGATCTGAAAGTTTGTCCGCTATTGACCTCCAGAAGCGGGCCACTGGTGGGCAATCCCAATACATATGCATATAAGTGCCAGTGGCCTTTTGAGAGCACAAAGTGCACAGAGAGTCGGTTATCAGTCCCATAGCAAATAGCTTCCTAGGTGTAAGATAGGTCCTATGAATATAATTAAAATTAATTTGCTGGTGATTGGGGTTGCGGGAAGATAATGCCACATTTGCCCAAACATCATCCCAGTCAAACTCGGGGTCCAACTCCGGGATATCCACACGCCAGATTGTATCCAATGATACATTTTTATACGTGGATTGAATTAAGAGCGTATAAAAGTGGGACACAGGGACCCCCCGAACGCCTTGGGAGCACTTTATGTAAAGTTTATGTTTTTTATTTATGTTAATCATTATATGTATTCGGTGAAGAGAGCGGAGGCTACAACCGGAGGGGGGAATGAATGTGACATGGGGGGGACTGACAGACGAAAGAAGAAGAAAGATGACAATGGTTAAAGGTATAAAAATGATGTCGTTAAACGTTAATGGAATGAATAATGCGATAAAGAGGGGCAAAGTGATGTTGAAATGTAAAAAAAGTGAGATGGAAGTGATTTTTCTGCAGGAGACACATTTGGTAGCACAGGATCATGAGAAACTGAAGAGATTTGGATATGAAAATGCATACTATAGTTCCTTTAAACAGAACCCGAGGAGAGGAGTAATCACGTTAATCAAAAACACAGTCAAATTTGAATTGATCAAGGAAGTAAGAGACAAGGAGGGAAGGTTTGTTCTGGTGAAGGGGAAAATGGAGGACCAAATGGTTACGTTAGTGAATGTTTATGCACCCCCAGAGAGTGAGAGGGATTTATATGAGACCATTTTTGATATGATAGTGATGGAACTAGAAGGGATATTGATATGCGCGGGAGATTTTAATGTAGTACTGAATCACGACCTAGACACCACGAGTACTAGAAAAGGACGGGCACCAATCAGTAGATATATGAATATTCAGATGACGGAAATGGGAATTACAGATGTTTGGAGGGGGATGCACGCCATGGACAGGGAATACACACATTACTCACACACGTGACATATGCGAGAATAGACTACTTTTTAATGACGACGGGGGACAGTTACAGGGTACGGGAGAGCAGAATAGGAGTAGCGGACATATCGGATCACAGTGCCATATATCTGACAGTAGATCTAGAAGGGAGACGGAGGAACACGATCTGGAGACTAAATGTAGGAATATTAAATAACAAGGGGGTGGTGAGTCAGATCAAGGAGGAGATAGCCAGATATAAGGAAGAAAATGACAACGGGGCGGTAGATCCAAACATTCTATGGGACACACTGAAGGTGGTGATAAGGGGGAAATTGATGGAGAAGACAGCAATGCTGAAGAAGGCCAGAACGGAGACATATCACAATCTGATAGGGAAGCTGAAGAAGCTAGAGGGGAGACACCAGATATCAAAAGAACAGGAAACGCTTGGAGAAATCAAAGAAGTAAAGGCCAGGATAAATAGGGAATTATTGACGGAAATAGAAAAGAAAGCGAGGTTCATGAAACAAACGTACTATGAAGGGGGACCAAAAGCGACCAGACTGTTGGCTAGGAGAATTAGGACGCAACAGAAGTTGAACACGATACACACAATAAGGGATACAAAGACTAATGAAATATTGAGAGACCCAGCTGAAATAGAGAGGACATTTAGAGAATACTATGAGAAACTATACACACAGCCAAAAGCAGCGGGAGAAGAGGAAATAGAAGCATATCTGGAGAAGCTAGAGTTACCATCGATAGGGAAAGAACAGAAAGAAGAATTAAATAAAATAATTACGGAACGAGAACTGGAAGAGGCAATTAGTAGAGCTAAAAACAACAAGTCTCCGGGGAGCGACGGATTCCCATCGGAATTCTACAAGACATTTAGAACTGAATTAGCACCCATGTTAGGGGCGGCGTTCAGACACACGATGGAAGAGGGAAAAATGCCCCCCTCGTGGAAGGAAGCCATAATCACCATGATACCGAAGGAAGGGAAGGATAGGGAATTATGTAGTAGTTTCAGACCTGTGTCCATACTCAATGTGGATTACAAGATGTATACATCGATAATATCAAAGAGATTTGAGACGTTTATGCCAGACATTATAGATGAAGATCAAACTGGATTTATTAAAGGGAGACAGACACAGGACAACGTGAGAAAGACATTACACATAGTAGAGGAGATACAAAAACAAGGTGGTAGCGCGGTACTGATTAGCCTAGATGCAGAAAAAGCATTCGACAGTGTGAGCTGGACATTTTTATATAAAACATTGATGAGGTTCGGACTGAACGGGAGGGCGATGAAGATGATCAAGGCGCTATATCAAGAACCGACAGCGAGGGTTAAGGTGAATGGCAGCTTGACGGATAGAATCAGATTAGAGAGGGCTACCAGACAGGGATGTTGTCTCTCACCGACGCTCTTCGCCGTTTTCATAGAACCTCTGGCACAACTGATCAGACAGACCGAGGACATTAAGGGAGTAAGGATAAAGGGAACGGAATATAAACTAGGCCTATTTGTGGACGACGTGATAGTATACATGAGGCAACCAGACAAGAGCTTCCCGGCACTGATGGACAGTGATGCCACAGATTACTTGTAAAAGTAATCTGATTACTGATTACTGATTACTCCTTTAAAAAGTAATCGTAGTTACTTTACTGATTACTTGATTATCAGAGTAACTTAGTTACTTTGAAAGTAACTAGGTTACGAAGTCGTCGTCCCTGCTGCTGCCACAACATAAGAATGACAAAAAAAAATTAGTAAAATGTACTCAGTTTGAGTAAAAGGTACTAATAGGGCAGGTAGGCCTATCTATAGATCTATAGATTTCACAAAAGATAAATGGTCAATAACACCAACCAACGAACTAGATTCTTGTACCGGATCTCCTCTCTGGTAAACAAGAATACCCTGAAGACTCTGGCAGGAGCACTCATTCAAGGGTACTACGACTATGCATGCACCTCATGGTACCAAAGCACCTCAAAGGCGCTTAAAACAAAATTACAAACAAACTGGTCAGACTACTACTTGACCTCAACCCCAGAACCCACCTCACCCCTGCCCACTTTGACAACCTAGGATGGCTTAGAGTAGACGACAGAGTACAGCAACTTGCAATGGGCCTGGTCTACAAGATACACTATACGACCGGGGTACCCATGTACATGTCAAAATACTTCCCAAAGGTCAGTGAATACCACAACCACTACACCAGAGGAAGCTCAACAAATCATGTAAAACCCAGATTCGGCTCAAACAAGGGACTAAACACGTTTCGCAATTATGCCACAACAATGTGGAACGCCCTACCCAAAGCTGTAAAGGAATGTGAATCCCTGCCCACATTCAAAACCGCTCTTAAAGAGCACCTACGGGAGGCTGCAATTCTAAACTGGCCACCGTAAATGCCCAAAACCCCCACCACCTCCTAATAGACAGTCTCCTCCCCACCGCATGTATATATTCCCTCCCCGCCGTATGTATATTTCTCTCCCACCCACCCACCCCCTCCTAATGTACAGTCCCCTCCCCATCATATGTATATACTCTGTCAGGATCTATGGGTACTGTATATTTGAATACCGTTTATGTCACAAATGTATCAGTACTAAATACCTATATGTCCCTATGCCATAAATGTCATGTATGTTGTGTATGTCATAAATGTCTATATGAATTGAAAATGGGGGACCCTGATGGAAACAAGACAAACGTCTTTCTCAGGTCTGCATCCCCTTAACAATTGTATGTATTGAGCCGTACTGTATTGTACCCATTCTGCAATCTGTTAAATAAAGTTTTCATTCATTCATTCATTCACCACATGTAGGCTGATATGTAGCCTACCTTTGAGGCCTGCCCTATTCAGATATGGTTCTAATGTTCCTAGTGATGCATTGTGTTCTGTTTGTTTTGTTTAGTCCCAGCGTCCTGTGTTACTTCTTACTCTAAAGAAGAACTGCTGAACATTGGGAAATCAATCCCACTTGACATTTTCCCTCAACTACTCACCCGCTCCACGGATCTGTTGGATGTGCTCGTGAGGGGAACCGCGGTCTTCATCCAGGCTGTGAAGTGGGTCAGGTGGTAGCGCGGCAAAAGGGCTGGCTCCCTGGCTCGCCTCCGCCGGAGAGGATCTCGTCCTCCTCTCCCGGGTATATTCCTCTCAAACGTGAACTCTCTCTGCAATAAAATGGATGAGCTCCGGTCCCTCGTAGCAAAGAGCAATGACTTTCGCTCAACAGCAGTGTTCGCGTTCACGGAGACCCATCTGTCACAACAATAACAGCCGCGCCCACCAGCATGGAACAACTTGAGGTTGCGTGCTGTGACGTCACTCCCCCAATACAAGGAAATACAGCTCCAAGCGTATTTTTGACTGTCTAAAACGAAATAAAATACTGCATCCCGCCTGCATTATGAATTTATGATGAGATAGTAACGAAATAGTAACGCACAGCCACTTGGACAAGTAACTGCAATCAGATTACTGGCTTTTAAAGATTAACGCGTTAGATTACTATTTTCGGGGAAAAGTAATCAGATTACTGTAACGCGTTACTTAGTAACGCGTTAGTGGCATCACTGCTGATGGATCTACTGAAGGAATATGGCCACTACTCAGGATATAAACTAAACGTGACAAAGACACAGACCTTAGCATGGAACTATACCCCAACGACGGAAATTAGGGAACAGTACGGGATAAGATGGGACATGGACAAGATTAAATACTTAGGGGTGAACATCACGAGAGGGGTGGAGAAACTGTTTGAGGCGAACTATACACAGATAAATCAGAACATCAAGAGAGACTTAGAGAGATGGACAGTAATGCCCTTGGACTTCAATTCAAGAATAGAGGTCATTAAAATGAACATACTATCAAGGTTACTGTACCTATTCCAGTCACTACCGATACAAATACCACAGAATCAATTCAGGGAGTGGGACAGACTGATATCGAGGTTCATATGGGCGGGGAGAAGACCACGGGTCAGATATAAAACACTACAACTACCAAAGGAAGAGGGAGGGATGGCAGTACCCAGCCTACAAGATTATTACTATGCAGCACAACTGAGAGCAGTGACGTGCTGGTGTAACGACAGATATGAGGCAAGATGGAAAGACATTGAAAAAGAAGGGGAGGGATACAAGATACAAGCTCTGGTGGGAGATAGGGAACTATTCAAAGAAAAGGAGGGACTGTTAGATCCAATCACCAAATGCACCTTGACCATATGGAACAGAGTAGTAAAAACACACAAATTGGAGAAACAGACAGGGGTTCTGAGATGGGTAGCACATGACAAGAGATTCAAACCAGGGAGGTTGGACCACGGATTCAGGAGGTGGGAGAGGGGGGGGGGGGGGGGGCAACAGCAATATGCAAAATGATAGAGAAGGGGGAAATGCAAACATTACAAAAATTAAAGGAGAAATTTGGACTAGAAAACAGGGACCACTTCAGATATCTACAGATTTTACTATACTATACTTATTTACTATAATAAAGAAATAAGAGGGGACAAGGACGAAGAACAGAATGGAATAATTAGGATGATAGTAAGGGCATACGAAGGAGGGAAAGGAAGGGTAATATCAGCACTGTACCGGGCTATAATGACCAGTAAGGGACACACGACAGACTACATAAGGGAGAAATGGGAGAGAGAACTAGAGATAGGAATAACAGAGAAGGAATGGGGTAACATGCGAGGTGCAACATTCAACAACAGGATCGAGGATATGGAAAGAGTTTGGATTGAAAAACATAATCAGATTCTTTATAACCCCAGAGTTGAAGGGAAAATATGCACCAACACAAAGAGCATGCTGGAGGATGTGTGGGAAGGAGGGGGCAAATCACACGCACATATTCTGGGGATGTCAGAAGCTGAAGGGGTATTGGGAGGAGATAGGGGAGGCAATGATCAGAATATTAGGATACGGATTACCACAAACGGGACTGGTGCTTTACTTAGGGGACCTGACACACGAGGGAATACAGGGGGGGGGACAAATATTTAATAAAGATAATGTTGATATCGGCCAGAAAAGCAATAACGAGACTGTGGTACAAGGAAGACCCACCAACAATGGGTAGGAATAGTAGAGGAGATACAGGATATGGAGAGGATAACGCACATGCTGAGGCTACAGGAAGAGAAATTTGGGGAAAGATGGGGAAAGTGGGAGGATTATAAAGGGAACGAAAACGACATCACAGAGGAAGAACCAAATGCAACACAAGAGGGCGAAGGGTAAAGGAGGAAAGAAGTTCAAGGAGGGTCTCTGAACCCATGTCACACACTTTTGCTTTAGTTAGTATTTTCTAATATTTTTTTTTGGGGTATTACAATTGTTTTATGTTTTTGTACTTTATTATTTAACAGTCTATTTAACAGTGTTATATTAATATTCAGGGATGATGTGGTTTGTATATGGGTGAATCAAAAGGCAAAGAGAAAGTTAATAAAAAAAATAAAAAAAAGGACGAAGGATAAGGGAAGAAAGAAGCTCAAGGAGGGTCTCTGGACCCATATCACACATGCATGCCTTAGTCAGTATTTAATATTTTTGAGTAGGTATTATATTTTTATACCTGTTTAAGGGAGGTACACAATCAGCCTATGTATTAAGTACCTGGAAAACAACTGTAGTGGAACCAGACAACTAACCATGCTACCCATGTAACCATTTATGTGCACTGCATTTTTTTTTTTATTTACTATGTTGTTAGTTTCTTTTTTCTGTAAGTGTTGTTTGTCTATAAGTGTTAATAAAAATTTAAGTTTAAAAAAAAAGAGCGTATAAAAGTCTGAGACAAACCCTCTGGAGGTCGTCCTGTCCACTATGAGCCTGAGGAAGGGGTGTGGGTGCAAAGCTTGAGCCCACGGCACGCCATGCGCCCTCAGCGCTGACCTAGGTTGAAGGTAAAGAAAGAAGGACTCGCCGGGAAGATCATAAAATTCTCTTAAGTCCTGAAACGCACGGAGGCCGTTCTTATCATAAATATCCTCCAGAGTATGAACTCCCCTCCTTTGCCATTGAGGAATATTAACCGGCTTGTGCCCAACAAGTAATTGCTGGTTATTAAAAATTGGAGAGTCCAGGTGCCATGGGCATTTAACCCCACACGACCTCTGTACATTACGCCACGTTTGGATCACGTGAGTTATGATCGGTCCATACCTCAGCCGGCATTTCGAAATAGAGACAGTGGAGTACACCACATCCTGCAATCTTAGCGGTGAGACCGCCGCCGCTTCTAAGGAGCGCCAAGATACAGCATCTACAGGGTCTAGCCAGCACATCAGAGGTCTCAGTGAGAAGGACCAGAAATAAAGCTTAAAATCAGGGATTGCGAGGCCCCCATCTTGTTTCCTACGTTGAGTAGTAGCTCTTTTGATTCTCGGGCGTTTGTTATTCCAGATAAACTTAGATACCATCGATTGTACCTTGCGCCAGTGGTCTATTGGAGGGGGCAGGGGGAGCATTGAGCTAACAAAATGTATCCTAGGCAGAACGTTCATTTTGATTATGGAAGCTCGGGCTTGTAAGGAGTTAGGAAGGGACGACCATCTGTCTAGATCCTGGCGTATTTTATCATAAGTACCCGTGAAGTTGTACTTAGTAGTTTGACTCAGCGTGGGGAATATCTCTATACCTAAGTATTTAAAATGTTCCACTATGGGGATATCAGCTGGTAGTCGCACCGCCTTGGCCAGCTCATTAAGAGGTAGGCAGGCTGATTTGTTCCAGTTAATCTTAAAGCCTGACAATTTACCAAAGTCGTCGATTATTCCCAGTAATTTTGTGGCCGACCGGGAAGGGTCGTCCATAAAAATCAGTAGGTCATCCGCATAGAGAGCAATTTTGTGTGGTGTATTATTGATCATTATGGGGACGATGTCCTCCGATTGCCTAATAAATTGGCAATGGTTCGAGGGAAAGCGCGAATAGTCCTGGGCTCAGAGGACAACCCTGTCTAGAAGATCTGGAGACTGGGAAAAGTGTGGAACAGTTTTTGCCTGTCAGTATCATTGCAGACGGCGAGGCATACAGGACTTTAATCATATGAATAAAATTCTTTCCAAGACCCATGACCTCAAGTACCTTCCACAGGTATGACCATTCTAGTCTGTCAAACGCCTTCATGGCATCCAAAGACAGAACAGTGGACGGAGCTGTATTGTCTTTACTGTTATCGACTACATGCAACAGCCTCCTAAGATTATCTGCAGCCAGGCGCCCCGGGATAAAACCAGTTTGATCGCAGTGTACCAATACCGTCATAAATCTCTGCAGGCGGCAGGCCAGCACCTTGGCAAACACTTTTAAATCAGCCCCGAGAAGACTCAAGGGCCTATAGCTACCACAATCATTGGGATCTTTGTCCTTCTTGAGAAGTAAAGAAATCAGCGCCATGTTGACATCTCTTGAGAACTCCCCTTGTTCGATAGCGTAATTGATCATATCGAGAATCAATGGGCCCAGTTGGTCCCAGAAAGCTAAATATACCTCGGGTGGAATACCATCCCAGCCTGGTGCCTTACCCCTCTGCATTTCAGCAATCGTCTCCCTTAGTTCCATAAGAGTGATCGGTTTCCCCAGTTCCTTAGCCTCTTCCTCAGAAATGTGGGGTATCTCAAGCCCGCCAATGAACGATTCAAATTTAGAGTCGCCGAGATTAACCTCTGAGCTATATAACTGTGAGTAAAACTCTTTAAAAGTGTCGTTGATCTTTTTCGAATCAGTAGTGATTGTACCCTGTCGCGTCTTGATCGAGGGGATATCCGAGAAATGATCATTCGAGCGTATTTTCATTGCCAATAGATGGCTAGGCCTGGAGCCGTGAAAGTAGTAATTTTGCCTTGTCCTATGTATCAAGAACTCAGACTGTTGTTTAAGTATGGAGTTTATTTCCTTCTTGACTATCTTACGTTGTGTGTTTAGTCGTTCACTATAGTTAGTTTGCAAAGATGCGTATAGATCCGCATATAATGTTTCCAGTCCTTCTAGTTTTTTTGACCGGGATTTACGTAAATTGGAGGCGAACAATGTGACATGACCCCTGATAAATCCTTTCAATGCGTTCCATAGGACCCTGGGGTCATCGACCGTGCCAACATTGATCTGCAAGAATTCAGCTAGTTTACTCCTGAACTCAGAACAGAAATCATCGTTCTTTAATAAAGTTGAGTTAAAACGCCACCTGGGAGCTCTCATGGAGAGCCTGCCAAAGGTTGCCACAAGGAAAATCCCCAAACAAATTAGGGGATGCGAATGCATAGTCTATTCGAGAGAAGGTTTTGTGTCTGGCAGACGGGTGAGAGTAATCCTTGAGGGTGGGATTGGATAAGCGCCATAGGTCTGCGAGCCCAGTGTCCTGGGCCCACATCCTGAGGGCCTTAGAGGACCGTTTTTGGTCGCTTGTTTCAGAGGACCCGGACCTATCCATCTCCGCATCCCAGCACGCATTAAAATCGTCACCCACAATGAGAGCGTATCCAGTGAGTTCCAACATATTCTTCGTGATTGTATTATAGAACGCTGAATCAAATATGTTAGGGGCATACAATGCTATTATTGCCATCTTCCTATGAGAGAACTCAACTTTTGCTATAGTAATCCTTCCCTCCGTGTCCGACCACACATCCAGGATTTTGATATCAAGGTTATGTCTTGTAACTATGAGGACTCCTTTCGTCTTATCATCGGCTGAGGATGAGGAGATAACGTGATATTGTCCATTTGCTAGCCTTGACACATCACCCACCAACAAATGCGTCTCACTAAGGAGAGCAATGTCAATATTTCTTCTCTTCAATAACCAAAGGACACTGGCACGCTTGTGTGGGGTGTTAAGACCCCCCGCGTTCCAAATTAAAATATTCAATTTAGCCATGGTCGAGTTTGTCTAAATGCGTAGAGAACATACCAGTGCAGCCAGGCTGAGTACAGAGGCGCTGATCCAGGCGGGCCCAGACGGTCAATCCCAGGAGTTCAGAGGAGGAACAATTACACACATATAAGCCAACAGTACATAAAACACATAAAAATACCACCCCAGTTACAACCCCCCCCCCTTCTACTCTAAACCCTAACCCACCCGTCCTATTATAAACCCTCCTATACCCACTCTCCAATCCCCTCCCTATGCCCCATCCACTAAGGATGCTCATCTTCCTATCATTTCCCACTGGAGTCATGGATCCAATAAGACGCTCTCCACTCCGACCCCCCTCTAGATAAACCCCTGATTAAACCCCCACTAGTCCAATAAACACAAATAATAATAAAAATTAAATTCAATAAAGATATCGGTCGAAAACCACCGTGAGCCTTGGCCCTAACATGAGATAACTATAATGGAAAAAATAGCCATTATTATATAATAACTCAACATCAACCCTGCAACCATCTACTTCAGAGTCTGCGCATCAACTTCGCAATGTTATAGCACAAATGGATAAAGGAAAATTCAAAACAAAATTAAATTAAAGCATACCAGCAGATAGTCTAAGGCAGGATCGGATCACAGGTAAATTGCGCAAACAGATGTCATTTAAACAACGACAATAATAAGAAAGGGAAAAAAGGGGGTTATGGTCAAAGTGCACACCTGTAACAGCCCCTCTGATCAGGCACAACGGCTGGAATGACATAACCAATGTAAGAATAGAATTAAACACCTTCATTAACCCGGGGATGGTAATAAGCAATACCTGACACAACCTGTTATCATATATTGTATATATATATATATTCAACCGATCTTCTCCTACCGGAGCCCAAAGCTCAAAACAGCCTGGATATAAAAATAAAAGCATACAAGAAGTTAGTTAAGGACCCGATCACTGTTGAATTGTGCGAACCGATGACACTTAAACAGCAACAACAACCAAAATACGTAAATATTAACGGGTCCCGAATGCCTCGGCGCAGACGATAGACGCAGCCCGCTAGCTAGCCCGAGGCTAGCGCATAAGCTAGTGATGAATCCGGATAGCACGTTAGAGTCTGTTATGTACATTGTTCAGCTAGCTCGCTAGCTTTCATAGAGGCGATACACAAGTACGACCATGAGGACAGCATTAGCAAGTAACAGAAGTAATTGGGAAGCCCCGCTAGTTGGATGGGCAGTGGACAGTTAGCATGTCTGGGCATGACAGCAAGTATTTGTGAATAGTCGGCCCTATCAATGTATTCAGGCCCACATCGCCAAGTCACTCACCCGAACTAGATATCAAGCTACAGTCTCGGGTATCCCCTCGAGATATTCCTTCGCTTTAGCCAACGACCAAAATGAACGCCGACCATCGTCCTTATCCAGCACAGATAATTTCGCGGGAGCGAATAGCGTGGGCCTCAGGCCTAGTTTCCATAGCCTGGACAAGACCACTTTGTATTTGCCTCTCTGTGCTTGAACCTCCGGCGTAAAATCTTCGAAAATGGCCACTTTGTGATCGCCAAGCCTTAGATTACCCCTTCTGGCACGGGCCGACCGCATGATGAGTTCCCTCTGCTGAAGCCTGTTCAGCTTGACAATAATGGGCCTCGGCTCCTTGTTCACTCCAGGAGTGGTCCTGCCCGCTCTGTAGGCCGACTCACAAACGGGAGGGGTGGGGAGGACATCATTCCCCAGTATTTTTTGCAGCAATTCCGGCATGGTCTCAGAGAGACGGCCTCCCTCGTTGCCCTCCGGTACTCCAACAATCCTGATGTTGTAGCATCTCTCCCGGGACTGTATTTCCACAATTACCGACTGTAGTTTGGCAACTTCAGCCTGCCTAGCCAGCAGGGAGGACTCCAGATCCGCCATCTTCTCGCCTTGTAATGAGACCTCCGCCGTTAGCGTGGCTAGTTCGTTAGCATTAGCCGAGGAGATAACGTGCAGCGACTCCATCTTGTCTTCCAACGGGACGACCGCCAACCTTATTTCCTCTGATATCTCTCGATGAAGGTTATCACAAAAATCCGCCAGCACTTTTTTTTGTGTTTCAGCGAAGCGTGTCTCAGATTCAGCATGGAGCTTGGTCATGACCGAGAGCACAGCTTCGCTTATCTCACCGATACCGGGCGATGGCGCGGCCAGGCCCGGTGGCAGTTTGCTGGCTGGAGCGCTCATGGATCTGGTTTCCACCACCGACATCGCAGAAAGTCGAAAAAAGTCGACGACAGTAGTTGAAACTCGACGACTTAACAAGCAGACAAAAAACAAATAAAAATAAAATAAAGACTAATGGGGAGAAACGTATATTCCGCACGGTAGAAGGGAGCTCACGTGAAACACGTCTAATTCCATGATCGCCTAGCTCCGCCCCCCGGCGATTCGTGGGGTTGTGTTTTTAAATACAAGTCCCCGCCTCAGCGTTCTCTCCATCCACCTTGACATATGGTACTGCTGCAGCCATATGTGATGACACTCCCAACGCACCCGCTGCCATGTGGCGCAGGTCCGCCAGGAACTGTAGATAGGCGGCCCGGTCCCACCCGCTGTGTGTAGCCAACCCTGGACCCGTGCGAGCAGAGCGTTCCGTGTCGGGGCATCTGACCCTGACACTACCCACGAGGCAATCGCACCCAAGGGGGGACCCCGACAGAAAGGGCCGGTTTGATACGGGGGAAGCTGACATCAGTTCTAGGTGACAAAAGCTCCCCCACTGAACACCCCTCCAGAACATGCTGAGGAGTCGTTCTGCAGCCGGACATGCAAGGTGTGAGGCCCCCATGGGTTCCTACACACCGTAGCCCTGCAGTGATATTACTACCACCCAAATCACGCGCGCCTGCGAGACCACTACCAATCTTTCAGGAGTGGGAGGCACCAACATGATACCTGGCCTGGCGAAGGCGAGGCCGGGGAAGCCCGCACTGTGTGCCTCAAAAGGTTTCGAGCCCCCCTGCTGACAACACTTATAGTTGACAGACGTAACACCAGGCTCAACCAACACAGCTTATGGTGTGGGAGCCGCTTGACAGCACAACATTCTCATGGACAGACCCAGGCTCAGCCATCAACTGGGTGTCAGCTCCTGTCCCCATGAGAAGCGAAAAGTGGGGCCGCCCGCACTTCAACGAAGGCACGCGGCCCGCAGCCAAAGGAAACAATCAGAGCCCCCTTTTTCCACTGGTGTTGGGGGAGGGAGTGATCGGAGAGCGGCCTGCTCGCGGCAGGACGGCGACGGCTTGTATATTCCAAGCCGAGCCCATCCAACATGGCCGATCCCTTGGCCGCCAAGGCTGTCGGCCTTGTGGACACCTGTCGATTCAACGCCCAGGATACCTCTGGCGGGGGAAAACGAGGCCGTGCTCTCTCTTCTTCTGGCTGCGCGGTGTGAGGCGGTGTGGGGCCTAGGACAATACCGCCCGCTCTCCAGCGGAAGACCAAAATCCTCTGTGGAGAGGGGAGCCCTGAGCGGTTATAGCTTGCGTCTAGGTCAAAGCTAATAACGTCAACAACCTTGCGTCAACAACCAGCAACCTCCACTGTGGTGTGCACCATGAAGGGGTTAATGAATAAATGAACTAACACCACGAACATACTGTAGAATGGGCAAGCCCATGCACACAACGTTAAGGGGAGGCGGACCAGAGAGAACCAGTCCCGCATTCATTCATAATATTCACAACAGCACACCAGCCCTAGACCTCAGCCCATTTACCCATGAAGGTAAACAAAGCCCCCCCCGCACTAGTCCCCCAGTAGACACCGATTGACCGTCAGCATGAATGGTTGAGAGGAGGGAAAACTGTAGTATAGACAGACATTCCCGTAGCAGAGAGACAGAATAGAAACAGTAGCCCACTATAGCATAGCGTTCAACGCTAATGTGGACAGAAAACAGTCAGCTGAGCCACAACATTGGCCACCGCTAAATTCCATCCTGCAGCAATATAGCTCTACTGCCACCCGCCGGGCCGACTCGCTCTCAAGCATCGGCTTCCGGGTGGGACACCGTCCAACCCCGCCGAGGCACAGGATCGATGCTACCTGGCTAGGCTACCTAGCCACGGCACACCCGCCCTGCACCCTGTTGTCAACCCATTTACCCGTAAAAGGGTAAAATAGGACTCAACAAAACCCCCCACATTAGCTACCGACTGACCTTCATCAATGAACCGGTTAAGAGGAGGGAAAAGCGGCAACATCCCACGGCGGGGAACATTAGAACAGTGCCCAGCATTTCACCATTAGTGTTAGTATTAGCAATAGCATTAGCATTTAGCGTTAGCATTAGTGTGTAGCAGCACGCTCCAGGATCGCTTGGAACAGTCCACCTCAGGGGAACGTTCACCAAACCATCCCGCCCCTGGCGCAGACACACAACTCGGTTGTGTAACAAAACAAACCAGCATTACTAACACTAGCATCAATGCCTGATGACACAGGGCCTACCTGTGTGCAAGCCGGCTCGATAGCCAAACCTTGCACGCTGTTCCTCGATCTGCTGCCACAAGACGAGGGAACATCAGAATAGACCCGACGTGTCGTTGGAACATACCCCGAAGATTCCAGGGGTAAGCAAATCTCTGTAAGCACTCAATATTATCTAAACTTTTCGAACAACTAGTTGCATAGGGCGTCTTGCATCCGCTATGATGGAAAGGAAAATAGAGGAAGAGTGAGTGGTGGCCATGCCCAGTACTAATATAGTATGGCAGTAGAGGCGGGGCCTGGCAGGTGATGGGTGTATTTTGGTTTTGTTTGTTGATGGAGTACAATAGGTACATGAGATGAGGTATATCTCGGTATGGCTTGAACGTTTATTTGGAAGTATTTTTTATTCTGTACTTAGTTTGAAAGTGGTCGGACAGTTCCCTCTGTGTGAAATACAGACAGTCTTCACACATTCATAAATAACACTTACAGAAAAGCTGATTGTGTGTGTTTGTGCACCGTTTTGTTCAATGGGGGGAAAATTGGAATTTTTTTTCTTTTACGAATACCGTGATATACCGTGAAACCGTGATATTTTTGCCCAAGGTTATCATACCATCAAAATGTCATACCGGCACATGCCTAGCTGACAATGATGGAAATTAATTAAAATAATACTTAAGATATTTGAGAATGGAGATCCTTGGCCTGCTGTCAGCCTGTGTGTGCAGTTGGATCAGAAGTGTAGGAGTTATGACTGGTGCGGACAAACAAGACAGAACCTCGGACAGTCACAGGAGTGATTGCAATACCCTCTCACCAGTGCTTCATGCGCAAACAAAATAAATTAACGTTTTTTACTCATACTTTGTGTTCAGTATACAATAACTTTATTCTAAAATGTTGACATTATAAATGTACAATATATTGCAATGTTTGTAGTATTCCGCAGTTTGATGAAGAGCAGGTGTGCTCGAAACAACACTTTGGTGCAATAAATAAGGTGACATTATTAGGGTGTGAGCTGTTTATTTATTTCATGAATTGCTCACTTTTAGTTCAGCACAACCCTCTTTGGTTTGGATGTGCATGCAAACTATAAAAAGTTATCACCTAGACTTTGCATAATAATAGGATGCGCGCACTTCGGCCTCAGTGATGAATGCGTTTGCCCAGCACTGCACCCCTGGACACGACATAGTAGAGAGAGAAGTACAGTCCCACACAGGTGCTATAGACAGAGGACAAGACAAGATAGAGAGAAGTACAGTCTCATGCAGGTGCTATAGACAGAGGACATGACATGATAGAGAGAAGTACAGTCCCACACAGGTGCTATAGACAGAGGACAAGACAAGATAGAGAGAAGTACAGTCCCACACAGGTGCTATAGACAGAGGACATGACAAGATAGAGAGAAGTACAGTCTCATGCAGGTGCTATATAGAGGACGAGACATGGTAGAGAAGTACAGTCTCATGCAGGTGCTATATAGAGGACGAGACATGGTTGTGAGGATGGGGGGTTCTTGCGGAGCCCAATAGCAAAACACAGGAGGAGAGAATGGAGCGGTTTAGGGTTCTTTAATTATTCTTCCCAACTAAGCAGAGTATAACAGGAATGTGTAACAGGAATGTGAACAACACAGAGGTTATAATGTTCTTGGGGGGAGAAGAATGAGAGCAGGTGCACTCCAGTGCAGCTGTAGGCAGCGAGAGAGAGAGGACACAGGTCTTGCGCTTGAGAGCGAGCAGGAGTCCTCTTTGCGGGGCTCGAGACGTCAGGGTGGAAGGACGCTGGGGCTCGAGACGTCAGGGTGGAAGGACGCTGGAGCTTGAGACGTCAGGGTGGAAGGACGCTGGAGCGAAGACCTGGGGCACAAGAAACAGAAGGTTAGCGCAAGCATAAACAGGGGTAGTTACAGCTGGTCTTCAGGTAGCGTCGTCGTACCTCGGTAGGCAGTTTAACACTGCAACGTTGGATGACGGGTTCTGCCAGTTGAAGTAGGGAACGCTTGATGAGGTGATCTCTTGCAGCCGCGCTGATTGCTCCTCATCTGGCAGACACAAGCTCTGATCATGACAGGACCCCCCCCCTCGACGGGCGCCTCCTGGCGGGCCCCCAGGCTTGTCCGGGTGACGGCGATGGAAATCCCGGACGACCTCAGGGTCCAGGATCATCCCTCGGGAGACCCAGCTGCGCTCCTCTGGGCCGTAGCCCTCCCAGTCCACGAGGTATTGGTACCCACGACCACGGGGACGCACGCCCAGCAGCTGGTGGACGATGTAGGCCGGGTGGTCATCGATGATCAGCGGAGGAGGAGGCTCTGGAGCAGGAGGAGACAGGGGACTGGAGAGAACCGGCTTCAGCTGCGACACATGGAAGGAGGGGTGAATGCGCATGATGGCGGGGAGCTGAAGCTTAACGACCGAGGGGTTGATAACGGACAGAATTTTGAGTGGAAGGTCTCGGGACGAGAGCCAAACCATCTGTCCGGTGGCGGTTGGCGAAGCGACGGTTCTGCTCAGCGGTGCGGAGCAGCGCAGCCCTCGTGTCCTCCCATATCCTCCTGCAGCGGCGAAGGTGGTCCTGCACCGAAGGCACGGCGATCTCCTCTTCCTGTGCAGGGAACAGTGGGGGTTGGTAGCCCAGGGAGGACTCAAAGGGAGACTGACCTGTGGCCGCGGAGGACAGCGAGTTGTGGGCGTACTCGATCCACGGCAGGAACGTACTATAGCCGGAGGGGTCCCGGGTGGTCACGCAGCGGAGGGCGGATCCCAGGTCCTGGTTGGCCCACTCCAATTGACTGTTGGTCTGCGGGTGGACCCGGAGGAGAGGCTCACCGTGGCCCCCAGGGACCGGCAGAAAGCCTTCCATACTTGGGAGATAAACTGCGGGCCCCTGTCGGAGACAATGTCCACCGGGATCCCGTGGAGACGGAAGACGTGGAGCACCATCAGGTCCGCGGTTTCTGTAGCAGAGGGGAGTTTGGGGAGAGCGACAAAATGCACGGCCTTTGAGAACCGGTCCACGATGGTGAGAATGACAGTGTTACCGTGTGAAGGAGGCAGTCCGGTGACGAAGTCCAGGGCGACGTGCGACCAAGGCCGACCGGGAACAGGGAGCGGCCTGAGGAGCCCGGCTGGTGGTTGGTGGGAAGCCTTTCCACGGGCACAGACGGTGCACGCAAGGACGAAGTCGCGGGTGTCCTCCCTCATGGTGACCCACCAGAAGTGTCGCTTCAGCAGGGACAAGGTACGGTTGATCCCAGGATGACAGGCGAACCGGGAGGCGTGTACCCACTCGAGCACCTGGGAGCGGACAAGGTCGGGGACAAAAAGCCGGTTAGGTGGGCCGTTACCTGGATCAGGCTGGACGCGCTGGGCCTCCCGGACGACAGACTGGATCTTCCAGGTGGCGGCGGCCACCAGGCAGGAGGAAGGAAGGATGGTGTCCGGGTGTGCGGAACCCTCCTCCGGGACGAACTGCCTGGAGAGGGCGTCTGGCTTGGTATTCTTGGAGCCAGGCCTGTAGGTCAGGGTGAAATTGAACCTGGTGAAGAACAGTGCCCAGCGTGCCTGGCGGGAGTTCAGGCGCTTCGCCGTCTGGACGTAGGCGAGGTTCTTGTGGTCGGTCCAGACCAGGAAGGGGGTCTCCGATCCCTCCAGCCAGTGCCTCCACTCCTCCAGTGCCAGTTTGACTGCCAGGAGCTCCAGGTTCCTGATATCGTAATTGACCTCTGCCGGGGTCAGGCGGCGAGAGAAGAAGGCACAGGGGTGCAGTCTCTGGTCGAGGGCGGAGCGTTGGGAAAAGACCGCCCCCACTCCGGTACTTGAGGCGTCTACCTCCACCACGAAATGGCGGGACGTGTCCGGCTGAACGAGGATGGGCGCGGAGGTGAAGCGCTGGCGTAGCTCGGCGAAGGCGGAGTCCACTCTGTCCGACCAGACGAAGGGCACGGAAGGCGAGGTGAGTTGAGTAAGGGGTGCCGCGACCCGGCTGTAGTCCCTGACGAAACGCCGGTAGAAGTTAGCAAACCCCAGGAAGCGTTGGAGCTGCTTGACGTTGGTGGGACGGGGCCAGTCGGTCACCGCCTTGATCTTCTCGGGGTCCGCCCGGATCTTGCCGCCCTCGATGATGTAGCCGAGGAACCCGATGAAGGAGACGTGGAACTCACATTTCTCCGCCTTGACGAACAGCTTGTTCTCTAGTAGGCGCTGGAGGACCCGGCGGACATGCTGGATGTGCTCCTCCATGGAGCGGGAGAAAATCAGAATGTCGTCCAGGTAGACAAAGACAGAGCGGTTCAGGACATCACGGAGAACGTCATTGATAAGGGCCTGGAAGACAGCAGGGGCGTTGGTCAACCCAAAAGGCATCACCTTGTACTCAAAGTGGCCGAGCGGGGTCTTGAAGGCCGTCTTCCATTCGTCTCCCTCCCGGATGCGGACCAGATGATAGGCATTTCTGAGATCCAACTTTGAGAAAATGGTGGCGGCTTGCAGGGGTTCGAAAGCAGAGTTAATCAAAGGCAGGGGGTACTTGTTCTTAACCGTGATGTTATTGAGACCCCGGTAGTCAATACAGGGGTGAAGGGAGTGGTCCTTCTTGGACACAAAAAAGAAGCCCGCGCCGACAGGAGAGGAGGAGGGGGTAATAATGCCCGAGGCCAGGGACTCGTGGACGTACTTTTCGATAGACTTTCTCTCTGGGCGTGAGAGGTTAAACAGCCGGCTAGCGGGGAGCGGGGCTCCCGGGAGCAGGTCTATAGCATAGTCGTACTGGCGATGAGGAGGTAGGGAGAGAGCTTGTTGTTTGCTAAACACAGCCTCTAGGTCATGGTAAGGTATGGTAGGTTCGTTGGGAACGGGAGAACCAGTGGCCCCCAGTGGTGACCGCGCCGACCGGAGACAAGAGGCATGACAGTGAGCACTCCAGCTTGTGACTGAGCCCGTTGGCCAATTTATTACAGGGTTGTGTAGCTTTAGCCAAGGCATGCCGAGAACGATTGGGTTATGGGGGGAATCAGTGATGTGAAAACGGATCTCCTCGCTATGATTCCCGGAGAGTTGAAGGCGAAGAGGCGTGGTGTGGCGTGTTATTTGCGAGAGCAACTTCCCGTTTAGGCCTTGGGCATCTCGGGGAATGGGTAAGGCGTCGGTGGCAATGTGGTATTGGGACACTACCCCAGAATCGATGATGTTTTCGTCTGCGCCCGAGTCGACCAGCGCGGACAGAGGGAGGGATTGACCGTTGTGGTAAAGCGTGGCACTGAATTGCATATTCTGACCGGAACTGGGAACCAATTTAAGGCTTGTGCATGTGCCCAGCGTCACAGCCGAGCCCCGTCGTTTGGGCGAACCGAACATGAGGCGATGGAGTGGCCTAGTTGCCCGCAGTACAGACATGCCCCTGACCTAAGTCTGTGACGGCGTTCGCGGAGAGGAAGGCGAGAGCGGTCGAGGTCCATGGGCTCCGAATCGTCGGTTCTGCGGTGCTGCAGCGGGACACTATTAACGGGACGCTCCTGCTCAGCGGCCCTGCGGCTCTGCAGCGGGACGCTGTTGACGGTGCTGGCCTTTTCACGGCGGCGTTCCCGGAGACGCGTGTCCAGCTCTCTAGCTAAGTTAATCAAGTTCTCAAGGGAAGTAGGCCTCTCTTTCGACGCCAATTCGTCCTTTAGAACTTCGCTGAGGCCCTGGCGAAAGGCTCTGCGTAATGGTTCATCATTCCACTGGGAACCCACTGCCAGAATACGGAATTCGATAGCGTACTCGCTCACACTACGGTGTCCTTGGTGGATGGTAAACAAGGCGGCCGTTCTATCCGAACCACCGGGGAGGATGGTCGAAGACCTTTTGCATGTCGGCGATGTACCCGGAGTACGAATTGCAGAGGGGGGAATTACTGAAGTGGAGGGCTGTCGCCCATTCTAACGCGGGCCCCGTCAGCAAACCAAACAGGTAGGATATTTTGGATTTGTCGCTCTGGAATGTTAGAGGTTGTTGCCCAAACACTAAAGAGCATTGGAAGAGGAAGGCACGACATTTGGCAACGTTTCCGTCGTAACGCTCTGGCGAGGGTACGTGAGGTTCCCGGGACTGGGATACTACAGGTGGGGATACCACGAGTGGAGAGACAGTAGGCGGAATTGGCTGGGCCGTTAAATATGCTTCGAAACACTCGAATCGTTTGTCTCGCTCCGCGGCGCTGACAGTGAGAGCGCTGAGTTGGGCAATAGTCTCATCCAGTATCTGTGAGTGTTGATTTACCAGACTGGCATGTCCGTTGACGGCGGCCTGGATGCTGGTGCTCCATTCACCGGCCTCCTGTGCTGCTGAGTCCGACATCATGGTCGCAGTGTTCTGTGAGGATGGGGGGTTCTTGCGGAGCCCAATAGCAAAACACAGGAGGAGAGAATGGAGCGGTTTAGGGTTCTTTAATTATTCTTCCCAACCAAGCAGAGTATAACAGGAATGTGAACAACACAGAGGTTATAATGTTCTTGGGGGGAGAAGAATGAGAGCAGGTGCACTCCAGTGCAGCTGTCGGCAGCGAGAGAGAGAGGACACAGGTCTTGCGCTTGAGAGCAAGTAGGAGTCCTCTTTGCGGGGCTCGAGACGTCAGGGTGGAAGGACGCTGGGGCTCGAGACGTCAGGGTGGAAGGACACTGGAGCTCGAGACGTCAGGGTGGAAGGACGCTGGAGCGAAGTCCTGGGGCACAAGAAACAGAAGGTTAGGGCAAGCATAAACAGGGGTAGTTACAGCTGGTCTTCAGGTAGCGTCGTCGTACCTCTGTAGGCAGTTTAACACTGCGACGTTGGATGACGGGTTCTGCCAGTTGAAGTAGGGAACGCTTGATGAAGTGATCTCTTGCAGCCGCGCTAATTGCTCCTCATCTGGCAGACACAAGCTCTGATCGTGACAATGGTAGAGAGAAGGACAGTCTCATGCAGGTGCTATATAGAGGACGAGACATGGTAGAGAAGTACAGTCTCATGCAGGTGCTATATAGAGGACGAGACATGGTAGAGAAGTACAGTCTCATGCAGGTGCTATATAGAGGACGAGACATGGTAGAGAAGTACAGTCTCATGCAGGTGCTATATAGAGGACGAGACATGGTAGAGAAGGACAGTCCCACACACTGTATGCTGGTCCCAAGGTGTATTATTTGTGTGTGTGTGTCCGCGCCTAACATGGCAGCGGAGATACACATACTGTACGTCTGTCTCAAGACTAGTCATGTATCAACAAATGCGCATGTTGGTGTGAATTTATGTGTGCCATTATTACTACCAGGGTTTCCCATTAATTACCTAGACTGTGTATCAGTAGTATTGGCAGTGGTAGTAGTCATAATAGTAATCCACTATATCTTTTTATTTTCTAAAAAATAAACCAGTTCAACACAGGTAACCACTTTTGCTTAATTTCTTTGATGGCTCAAATGTATGCTCTAGTCCAGTGGTTCTCAAACCTCTCCTCGAGACACCCCAGCCGTTCCATGTATTTGTTAAATTCCACCACCAGCACACCTTGATTCAACTAATAAAGGGCTAGTTAAGTTGAATCAGGTGTGCTGGTGGTGGAATTTAACAAATACAATGAACGGCTGGGGTGCTTCGAGGAGAGGATTGGGAAGCACTAGTCTAGTAGATTTTGTGTTTTGAGCACAACATAGAACGGGCTGTCATCCCCACCTGCCTGAAGAAGTCCACTATTATCCCTGTACCCAAAAAATCCAAGCCTGCTTGCCTCAACGACTACCGCCCTGTAGCTCTCACCTCCATAGCCATGAAGTGCTTTGAGAAGCTAGTAAAGGGCTACATCTGCTCCTCCCTCCCCATCAACATGGACCCCCTGCAATTTGCATACCGCCCCAACAGGTCCACGGAGGACGCCATATCCCATGTGCTGCACACAGCAGCATCACACCTGGACAAGAGGCAGGGGAACTATGTGAGAATGCTATTCATCGACTACAGCTCGGCATTCAATACCATAGTCCCCTCCATACTCATAGCCAAGCTCAGGGACCTGGGCTTGGGCTATGACCTCTGCCAGTGGGTCTTGGACTTCCTGACTGGCAGACCCCAGGTGGTGAGAGCAGGCAACTGCACCTCCTCATCCATCACCCTCAACATAGGGGCCCCCCAGGGCTGTGTTCTGAGTCCCCTCCTCTACTCCCTGTACACACACGACTGTGTGGCTCAGCGGAGTAGCAATACAATCGTCAAATTTGCTGACGACACAGTGGTGGTGGGCCTGATCTCTGCCAACGACGAGAGGGCCTACCTGGAAGAGGTCAAGGTCCTGGCGGGATGGTGCCAGGAAAACAGCCTCTCCCTGAACGTCAGCAAAACAAAGGAGATGATTGTGGACTTCAGGAGGTCGGGGGTCAAGGACTACAGCCCCCTCAGCATCGACGGGGCACCGGTTGAGAGAGTCAACAGCTTTAAGTACCTCGGAGCCTACATATCCGAGGACTTGACATGGACCACACACATTAACAGTGTTGTGAAGAAGGCACGACAACGCCTCTACTTCCTCAGGCGCCTAAGGAAGTTCCAAGTCAGCCAGAAGATCCTTAAGAACTTCTACTCATGTACAATAGAGAGCATCTTGACCGGCAACATCACCTCCTGGTTTGGGAATAGCACTGCACAAGACCAAAGCAGACTACAAAGAGTGACACGTTCAGCCGAACGCACAATTGGAGGGGGGCTCCCCACCCTCCAGAACATTTACTACAAGCGTTGCAAGGGCAAGGCTAAGAGAATCATTAAAGACTCCAGTCACCCGAACAACTGCCTCTTTGAACTGCTGCGGTCAGGCAAGCGATACAGGAGTCTCAAGGCGAGCACAGAAAGACTCAGAAGAAGCTTCTATCCCCAGGCCA
This sequence comes from Notolepis coatsorum, assembly GCF_963971535.1. Classification (NCBI taxonomy): domain Eukaryota; kingdom Metazoa; phylum Chordata; class Actinopteri; order Aulopiformes; family Paralepididae; genus Notolepis; species Notolepis coatsorum. The sequence goes on along the minus strand of NC_140170.1, from coordinate 88,834,159 downwards.
TCAGGCTGCTAAACGAACAATGAATGAACACTACACAATAACAACCACCAAACGCACATAGCACACACATCCACACGCACACACTCACTTTAAACAAACACACTGTAGCACCCACTCCACACACTTATAGCACACACCCACTTTAAACAAACACACTGTAGCACCCACTCCCCACACTTTATATTTATGGATGAAGGATTGCACTACAACTCGTACACCTTACTGTAAATTGTACCTAAAATTGTACCTCATCCCATTTCTGCTTTGCACTAGATAGTACTGTACATTAGTACACTGCATAGTATTGTGTATTGTATATTATATGGTAACTCAGAACATTGTACATATGTCTATACCGAACACTGTGACCTCATTTTCTTCTTCTAAATTCATGCTATATTATGTTATTATGTTATTTGATACTATCTTGTCTAGCACAGTCTCTGGAGCGTAACAGTAAGAAGCATTTTGTATGAAAGTATTCTGTACTTCTGTATGACAACTATAAAAAAAAAAAAAAAAAAAAAAAAAAAATAGATCTAGCCTCTTTATTTTGCTCTCAAAGTGCACCAGATTGATGCATTTAACTTTAAAATGTACAAAAAAAAAGTTCCGGGGGGGGGGGGGGGGGGGGGGGGGGCATGCCCCCGGACCCCCCTAGAGGGTCGGAGGTTCACCCCCCATAGTCTCTGAAAATCCGGTGGGAAACACTGATGTAATAATTGTGGAATATAATGAGCTGTATGTGTATGTGTATGCTATGTGAAGCACTTTGGTTGACAAGTGTCATGTCTAAATGTGCTATATAAATTAATTTGATTGATTGATTGTGTGAGGACATCTCAAGGGTACAGAAAACATTGTCTGGGTCATTGTCTGGGAACCCATTGCAGCGGAGAGAAAAACAAGTTCTTGCCAGCTGCTTGGCCCTCCTGTCTAACAGGCCTGCAGTCTTCAAGTCTAACCACAAGTCTATGGACTTTACTGATCAGGCCCATCTATTCTACAGCCATAGTCAAAGCCCTGTGACATGTGCTGCTAACCGCTGATACTTGGCCAATCTGTCCAAGAAGGCTTGTTCCATTTACAGGTTGAATGGACAGCCTATCACACGCGCACACACAGATACACACAGACACACAAACATTTAGAATCTTTATTTATGTCCACATAAAAACAATGTTTAAAGGACACAAATATTATCAGTGCACTTGTACATTGTGGGTTATTCTGATACATTCGTGCCCAAATTGACAATGGCAACCAAAGTTACACACACACACATGGATGATGAACCTGACAATCAACACACAGCTCATGGATACAGATAGCAGCGTCTCACACACACACACACACACACACACACACACACACACACACACACACACACACACACACACACACACACACAGCTTGTGACTGCAACTTGTTCCTGTTCGCGGACGACTCAGCCCTGCTGGTCTCTGACAAGAAAGGTTCCATCCTAGAGGCAAATCTTTCCTGTGACAAAATGGCATCCAATGTAATAAGAAAAGTCAACCAAAGAACAAGATTCTTGTACCGGATCTCCTCTCTGGTAAACAAGAATACCCTGAAGACTCTGGCAGGAGCACTCATTCAAGGGTACTACGACTATGCTTGCACTTCATGGTACCAAAGCACCTCAAAGGCACTAAAAACAAGATTACAAACATCACAAAACAAACTGGTCAGACTACTGCTTGACCTTACTCCTAAAACCCACCTCACCCCTGCCCATTTTGACAACCTAGGCTTAGAGTAGTCGACAGAGTACAGCAACTTGCAATGGGCCTGGTCTAGGGGTGGGCGATATGACGATATTAAATAAATATCAGGTACAGTTCATAAACTATACACTTTTTAAACGTATCGTGGACATCGTGATGTTCCTCACAATCCGTTTATAAGCCAACCGCGGTTGAGATGATTTACTTTGGCGCAGCGCTTGCTTTTACTCTCTCATCTCTCCCTCTCAAAGAAAAAAAATACACACAGACTCGCCCCAACTTACGTCATGTACACGCCCATACACGCAAGCGTGCACACACACACACACACACACCCAGAGAGGCGGTCCTACAGGTTTGTTATGAGGAAACAGGGAACGGGTATACGAGAGCGTGACAGAAGTGGAGAGAGCTTCGCGAGTTTAAACGTTAGCCCTACGTGTTTTATTCAGAAAAGGCAATGGAATATGGAGGCACCGAGGTGGATGAACTGGTAGTAGCCTCGCGTTCTAACCATTAGCATTGCAGCTAGCGTAAATGAGCTAATAAGGCACTGGATTCTAGCTTGATAGCTAGCGCCGAAATCCTCTGTGTGTCGCGTTGAAGATGACGTCACGCCGCCCCAGCTACACTGACGAGGGGTACCATCTTTATATATATGGGGGGGTACTACCGAGTCGAGTAGGTACCGTGCAGACGTGGAAAAGCGGCATAAGAGAATACTTCATAATGTGTCATGCAATTAAAAAGTAAATATATATATGATGCACACACACCTTTACTGTGTTTTGTTTACCAGTAGGATGTTTTTTTTTTTTTATCCACTTTTTCTCCCATTTTTTCTATATTTTCTCCAATCCCAATTTCGTATCATCCAATTCAACCCTCCCCTGTCACGAACGCTGTTTCTTGCCTCCCACAAGCCGGCTGCAATGTGGACTAAGTCATACATAGCACAAGTCCCCTCCGGTACTTGAGGTAACAGCAGTCGCATCTTTTCACCTGCGCAGCTCGATCTCTCAGTGGCGAGGAGTAACGCGTGGGAGGCTCACGCTGCCCCCGACACTTCCTGATTCTACTGCGCAGGCGCACCAACCGACCTGTAGGAGCTGTCCACAACGCCCGATCCCCACCCAGTATGGACGGCCAGCTAAACTGAAAGCAATGTGGAGCGCTGGGCTCGAACAGGCAAGCCCAGCGTCTCCGTCATTCGTGGCGAGTGCCTTGCCCACTACGCCACGTAGCCGCCCGTTTACCAGTAGGATGTTATAACATTGCTGATAATAAAAATCACAAGTCTAAGCTATCAAGTCTCCCGTGATTTTATATTACTATATATTAAAAGTATAGGCGGACCATTCCTCGGTTACAAGATTATTATTTTCTCACAGTAGTGTGTGTGTATTTTTATCTAGTGGATAGAAAACAGTACTGTGCAAAAGTCTTAGGCACCCAAGAGTATTTATATAAATGGTCTTAGATGTTAATAAAAAAAATTCTGTATTAGTGTGTCAGTAGACTACTCTTTTAGATTTCTAGAAACGTAGAAAATGTTGGCATGACTGTATGCTTCAAAGGGTTAAATCAAGCATTCTTAAGGGCTTTAGAGGAAATGTCAAAATATCGTGATTTACATTGTGTATCGTGACATAGCCAAAAAATATCGTGATATCATTTAGAGGCCATATAGCCCAGCCCTAGCCTGGTCTACAAGATACACTACACCACGAAGGTACCCATGTACATGTCGAAATACTTCCCAAAGGTCAGTGAATACCACGACCACAACACCAGAGGGAGTTCCACAAATCATGTTCAACCCAGATTCGGCTCAAACAAGGGACTAAACACTTTTCGCAATTATGCCACATCAATGTGGAATGCACTACCCACAGCCGTAAAACAAATTTGAATCCCTACCCACCTTCAAAACCGCTCTCAAAGAGCACCTACGGTAGGCTGCAATTCGAAACTGGCCCCCCTAAATGTCTGAACCCCCCTCCCACCCACCCACCCACCCCCTCCTAATGTATGGTTCCCTCCCCCTCGTATGTATATATTTACTGTTAGGATCTCTGTTTAACAGTACTGTATATTTGCATATCTTGTATGTCACAAATGTAACAGTACTGCATATCTGTATGTCATGTATGTCATAAATGTCATGATTAGTTTATTAGATAAAAACGGAATAATTTCAGGTAATTAACATATATCTTGTTGTGGAATTAACACAACATTATGCATACTTTTGACAATAAATAAAATCAGAATTTGTTCTTACTTGCTTGCCTGGGTAAATAAAAGTTATAGAAATGTAAAGAAAAATATATATATATTTTTTTTTGAAAACCGATACCGATATTTTCCGATATCACATTTTAATACCAATATCGGTAGGCCGATAATATCGGACATCCCTATTGTGTACAGTATGTCATAAATGTCATTATGAATTGAAAATGGGGGACCCTGATGTAAACAAGACGAAAGTCTTTCTCTGGTCTGCATCCCCTTAACAATTGTGTGTATTGAGCTGTACTGTACCCATTCTGCAATATGTTAATTAAAGTTTTCAATCAATCAATCAATCAATCAACACACACAAACACACATGCCACATTTGTAGACATCCAGTAAATAGATTTCTAGACTAAAAGTAAGACTCCATCCCTCACAGACCCGACATATGTCGGATTACACAGTTTGCAGAGCCATGTGATTTCCCCCCCACTCACACTATTGCCACCATCAAAACATGAACACGCACTCTCCAACAAGTGTAGCCAATACAATGCTATGTCATTGTGTTTACAGCTGACAACAGCACAGGTTGTGGGTGAACATTATGCAATTATTTTTGGTTATTCTGTATATGATTTACAGACTTTATGTTGACATAAAGGACTCAGCAGTGTGCCACTAGTAGAAAAGCCACTTGCCGTGAACACCTTTACTATGTTGTAACACTTAGACACTTAGACACAGTCCCACTTCATGCTTTCCCGGCTGTCTGTAGAGTCTGTAGACTTGATGAGCTCTTGTCGTAAAGGCCTTTACTGTGTCATAAAACTTAAGACACTTAGATGTCCCGGTGCGTCTGTACAGTTGCGAGCTTCTGCTCTGCAACTAAAAACTAGCTGAGGCTGCCAGAGCCTTCTGCATGGACTGAGAGGACAACTCAGTTCAGCTTCTTTAAAAAATGCAGACTGTCCCTTTAAGTAGAAGTTAGGCTCTGTCCTCAGCCCTCTTTTACTTCTCATGACCGTCATGTGCTCTGGCATCTGCAATGAAACATATATTATGTAGCCTATCTCAGTGACGCGGGAAGGGGGGGGTGCTGCAAGGTTGTTTTGGCTTTTATTCCATTGTAATACCGTATCCTACTCAATGTCACAGAGCGGCACTGCAGATTTACCCTACTCTTGGAATTCATTACCGGCCAGATCCTCATAGGGGCGCTGTCTCAATAATGCAGTGTTATTAAAGCAGTGTTAGGGGCGGTCAGGTGGCGTAGCGGAGATTGTGCTAGTCACCAATGCAAGAGGCTGCGGTCTCGACTCCCGGAGAGTCAGCATTGCCTTGGCTTGGGCTGATCGCTATACTAACTCGTTTGGCTGAGTTAGGGGGAGGGGAGCCGTGGGTGGGTCCTGGGCGTTGTGGACAGCGACCCCTACAGTTTGGTCGGGGCGCCTGCACAGCGAGGGTAGGATCTGGAGAGAGGTAGTGCGACCTTCCACACGTTACACTCTCCCAGTGAGAATCTGCGCTGCCAGGCTGGCTGCCGGCTGGCTGCACATGCGTCGGAGGAAAGCATGTGACAGACAGTCTCTGGCCTCTCGGACCAACAGTAGGGGGGGGTGCGCAACAACCAGGAAGGGGGTTGGGAATTGGCATAATGACTAACAGTGGGATGGGAGAAAATATCGGAAAAAGGAGGGGGAAAAAGATCATTAAAAAAAAAAAAAACATAGTGGCACCACATAGACTGCAGGATATAGTATACACCAAATTATCAATTAAGCAATGCGACTTGAAATTTGGTCCTCTTATTACACATTGATTCGTATATGTCGTGACACACAGAAAAAATTTACTAACCAACATAAATGGCATAGCCATTCTCCCCTATTCAATAACAATGCACTCCTTATTGCACAATGACCTATCAGATATCCCAAATGGGAAAAGCAGGGCATACATACATTGGGATGTAAGGCTTCAACGAACGGGGTTTCTGTAGCTATCATGAAATTCATAACAAATTTAACCTCACCAGCTCCACTTATTATTTCTATATACAGTTATTAGCAACTTTGAAGGCTCATGGAGTCCCATTAAAGATACCACTTGAGCACCACAGATATCACAAATTCTATATGAAAGGGAGACATCGAAAGGCTTCGTATCAGACTTTTATCATCACTTACTTATGTCTTCGTATGGAATCCTCACCCTAGACTCAGTCTGGAGGAGGGATATACCAGACTTGGAAGTAGATTTTGATTGGCAAGAAGTCTGGGCAAACGTTCGACTAGCGTCACGCAACACGGATCATCAACAGATTAATCTTAATTATATTCATAGGACTTACCTGACTCCTATAAGATTGAACCGAATGGGGCTTAAACAAGACTCTCTATGCTCCTTGTGTCTAAGGGGTGATATCGGTACATGTACTGGGAATGGCCCCCTGTTAAGATATTCTGGGAAGAAGTAACCACGCAATTATCAGAATGTTTATTTCTGACCATACCTGTACTGCCTTCTGTATTGTTGTTGAATGATGTTTCTCAGTTAGCAGCCTCTATACAGCTAAAGAGACAAATTTTGTCCGGTCTTACCGCTGCTAAAAAGCTGATAGCATCACGCTGGATTCAACCGGATAAAATGTGCCTGAAGGTATGGGTTCTTACCTATCTCGATGTGATTTATCTAGAGATATCTACAGCAAGAATTTTAGGTGTCAATGAAGCCAGCATTGCAATCTGGTTAGAAGTGGTGGAGAGAATAAAGGTTAGCATATGAATTGTAATCCTTGGTTAGAAACGAAATAATGGATGGATTATCCAAGGGGGGTCCTGAGGGGGGGGAAGAAGAGCGAGCAAGAGCATATGTATGTATTGTATTGTATTGCAAGTATTATGTATATATCTCGTAAACTACATTTATATTGATTCAAATACTGGAATGTATAATCCTGTGATTTATTGTGGATATTCACTGTTAATGCTTGTGTGTCTAGTTTTATGTCATGTCAAAAAAATTATAAAAGAAAAATGGTTAACAAAATAAAAAATAAATAAAAGAAAAGCAGTGTTAAAGTTATGCGTTTAGCCGATGGCCTGGAATAGTTTTTGGGACGCTGAATTCGCAGTAATGGAATATAGCATCAGCCAATGGACATATGAATATACCAGATGGCGATCGATAACTTTAATGACCCCAAAGCAAAATGGATATACGGTAACAAAGTAATTTAGAAGCTGTACAGTACCGGGCTGCATCGGGCAGAAAAGATCATTGATTGAAGACGAAACGTCGCATTTTGCTGCATTAAGGTAAGACAATGGTTAATCTATTATTGGATGCCTTCATTTGAACACTTAATTTGCACTATATATTAAAAGAGTGGGGCTCGCCAGCCTGGGTGTGTGTGTATATTGACAAAAAAGGAAAAAAATTGCACGCTGCGCGCGTCTTCAGCGCGCTCCGCCGCCTATGACGTTATTATATCACTTATCTCCGCACCCCCAACTCTGACTGACTTCCCGCACCCCTGGCCTATCTAAGGCGGCATCAATAACCACATTATCACAATGCCGCAGTAATATGAGGGAAACCACAGGGTTGGCCACAATACCATGATCATAATCACCATTTTTTATTTATCAGCATTTATATTATATAATATATATGTAACGGTGCAGTACCAGCCAGATCCTGGTAGTGGCGCTGTCTCGAGAATGCAGTAACCCCTGTTGCAGACCTGGTGTCACACTGACAACGCTCCGGGCGGACTTTTCTGTTAGCCTGAAGCGAGGGCTTCACCAGATCGCATGGAATACTTTTCGGGACGCCGGATTCATTATGCTGTATAGCGTTATGGCTGGTGCCAAATGGACTTATGATCTACCAGATGGCGATCAAATAATTGGAAAATTCTTTTTGGAATCCAACCGGCAAGAGCAATTTGACGTAAATTTCAGTTTGATCGTGCAAGGATTTCCTAGCCATACCCCAGTTCAGTGTATGTTGTGGTAATAACGAATGCCGCCCCCCCCCCCTTTCATGCATTCATGATGGAACATAATACCGATTATATGCATTTGGATTTTTAACTGTAGCGTGTGTAGGGACGAAACGCCAATGGATTTAACGTTATTAGCATTGCGCCTTATAAATAGCCTCACAGGAATTATCCCAGATCATTCCGACATAACACTCACCACATATTCACCACGGTATAAAACGGGAACGTATCGATGGAAAAAATATTTCTCTATGGCATATTGAACGGAAGGTTCATACTGTCAATTGCCAATGATATTGGATCCATAGCTATAATATAAAATATAGGTTTAGCTCTACAAACAAGGTGACCGATTACATGGGGTTAATGGGTGGCATGAGCCTATGCACTTCGCGGAAGGAGCGTGGCACTCAATGTGGTAGATAATTTTTTTTTTTTAAATGCGATTAATTTGCGATTCATCGTGAGTTAACTATGGACAATCATGCGATTAATCAGATTCAATATTTTAATCGATTGACAGCAATAATATATATATATTTTTTTTAACTTGACATCAGGATGCCCCTCATTTGAGCTGTTGAGGAGTAATTCATGTTTTTTTTTTTATCCACTTTTTCTCCTTATTTTTCTCCCATCCCAATTTCGCCTCGCCAATTCTCCCTTCAATTCTCCCCTCCCCTGTCTCGAACGTTGCTAGACTATGCCTCCCACTGGTCGGTTGCAGTGAGGACCAAGCCTTGCATCACGTGTCCCCTCCGGTACACGAGGAGGCAGCTGTCGCATCTTTTCACCTGTACAGCGCAATCTCTCAGTGGCGAGGAGTAACGAGTGGGAGGCTCACGCTGCCCCCGTTACTTCCTGATTCTGCTGTACAGGCGCACCAACCGACCTGTAGGAGTCGCTGTCCACAAAGTCCAATCCCCACCCACCAGCTTTCCCACCCCTAACACTGCCAATTGTGTTAGTATGAACGACCAGCCAAGCTGGTAGCAACGCCAAGAGCTGGGCTCGAACCCAGCATCTCCTGCATTAGTGGCGAGCGCCTTGCCCACTGCCCCACTTAGCCGCCTGAGTAATTCATGTTTTAAATGTTATGAGAATAGCGCCACCATGAGACCAGATGACTCTGAACTTCACAGGCCTCCTTGCTATGGAAAGGTCATGTGGTCACCAAATCAATAGGATTCTACCGCTTGGGGTCCTGAATGTGCACCACACATTTGAAAATATTTTAATGAAAGTTGTTCAAGATACACTAATTAGAAAATGTAATGTTTTGCCTGATGGTGGCACTGAGGGAAAGGTTAATGGGTCACCAGAATCAATAGAGTTCATCCTCTAGGGTCATTTGAAAATGAAAGCTTTTCGAGTTATCACATTCACACGAAGGATCTGTCATCGGAGGTTATGGTGAATACATAATATTCATGATCTGTCAATCGGGGATATGATTAGTAAACTGAATGAGGAGCAAAACTAACCATCTTATCTATAATGATAAATAAAGCAGCTACCATTAAATAAGCGTGCTAGCTGGCATATCCCTTTGACATCCAAACAGGAGCTTTATTATAGCCTCGTTGAACAGAAATAGCATATTAGCATAGCACCAATCACAATTAGCATTGCTAACATCAGTGAATGTTTGCTACTCAATATTTCAGATTTTGGCTTTCATGAATTCCTGCAATGATATGCTGCATTGCATGGTTTGTCAAAGCTTTTGTACAACACAACATGTAGCCTAAATCAGAGGTGCGTTGCTCATGGGACGGGGTTGCACGCCGTGCAACCGGCTCTGTGAGCAGAAGCACACGCGCGCGGGGTGCTCCAGTAGCACACCATGTTACCGCGCTCGCGCGGGACTCCGTGCTGCGTCGCGGATCTGGTTGACTCCGAGTTCGATTCCCGGACTCGCCGTCATTTGCCGAATGTCTCCCCCTGCTCTCTCTCCCGTTTCACCCTGCAACTGTCGGTCATGCTTGACCAGGAAAGCGATAAACGCTAAAAAAATAAAGTTAAAAAAAAAAAAAAAAAAAAGCACACGCGCGCACATGCACGGATGTGCACGCGTGTGCACACAGGAATGCGCTGCACTCGATTGATGCGCCAACTCGCTAAGTACTACTTTGCATAACAATAGCGCCGGTAGTCAGGTGTGTTCAAATACGTTCTCAGATACATTCACACAAAACTTGTGAATGAAATGTGTTACATTCCATTCGTAGAGGCAATTAGGCACTGTCTTTAGTCTGTGCTTATGCGAGGGAACATTTATACGCATGCGCGGGAGCGCGCACGGCACGCGTGCCCGGGAGCGCACATGCGCGTGGCGTCATTAAAACAGCGTGCAACCAGCTTTGATATCAGCAACGCAACACTGGCCTAAATACTGAGTAGCAAAGATTCACTGATGTCAATGATCAATCACGATTAGCGATATGCTACGATTATCTACTCCTGTAGATATGGCAAAGCTCCTGTGTGTTGCTGGTAGGGCTGTAACAGTACATGTATTTGTAGGCCGTTATTGAAAATAAGAACTTGTTCTTAATTAACCTGCCTATTCAAATAAAGGTTTGATGATGATGATGATTTGTCCTGCAACTTCACGGTACTGAGGTCACGGTTCGGTACGTGGAGCCATACGACGTATACATCTCAGCCTTTACAGCGCTGAAACTCACAGACCAATTGCATGCATTGTAAATCATCTCTCGTGGCGCTACTCAGCCAAATCTGTGTCAGTGACATTTAGAATGAGATACACACACACACACACACACACAGGGGAGAGATGAGACAAGAGACAACATGCTGAGGAATAAGTCAGTCAAACTAAAGTAATTTCACATCCTGTGCTCTAAAAAGAGAAAAGTACAGTAGACCACATTTAGCTTTTGATCAAGAATGGACCGACTCTTACATGTTCACTGTTCAACACCAGCATGTCTCATATGTTCTGAAACCGTGGGGATTATTAATAGTGGCACCATGAAGCGCCACTACGAGACAAAGCACACATCTTTTGGGCTAACATACCCACTCAAATCTAAACTGAGGGCATACAAAATAGACTATCCGAGAGCCAAATACGATGGATCCACCAGAATCCTGACACGTTCATCCACTGCACAGTTAACGAAAAAGAAGAAAAAGGAAAACTCAAGCTACACTTTTTCAAAAATATTAAAAAAATTAAGCACTTTATTTTAAGATGCAAATTCTTTCTAAAACTCTCTGTTAAGTATTTGATTTTTAAATGCAGCCCTTATTTGACTTGAAATAAGAAAATAAAATGTATTTATTATTAGAGTACTCATTGTATATACTCGTATTATTATTTTATTATTTATGTGAGCAATGACCGGAGTGTTGAATGTCCCGCGACTAAGACGGGGAGGACGTGACCCTCTTTGCGCCGCCCCTGTGCCTCAAATAGATCCGCCATCAGCTCTATCTTTAATCTTTCAAAATGTTCAGTTGCTATCGCTATTTGCTTTATCTTTAATTTTTCAAAATGTTCAGTTGCTATTGCATGCACTCATCTGTGTTTCACTACACACATGAGTGCATGCTTACCAACTGTCCGTCTGCAACACTACTATCACCAACATCTAAGAAGGGAGATCCCCCCTTGAATGGCCCTTCTAAGGTTTCTCTCCTCCACACTGCCTGTGGAGCTTTTTTCCCTATTGTTAGGTTTTAGTGAGTTTTTCCTTACCTTCGTGTGGGGTATGTCTGGGAGTGCTTGCATTCTTTAATTTTTTATTTAAATTTTTTGCATTCATCTAAAAATGTTTGGACCTTATGGTGTTCTTGTTCTGTTCTTGACTTATTGTTATGTTTTCTTCTTGACTTATTTAAAGAAGACCTGTACGGCCCATGGGGACATTAACGTGTGTTGTCGGGCCTTATAAATAAATTTTATTTGATTTGATTTGATTTATGTGATGCAGTTGTTGACTACACATACAGACGTTGATACGGCTACTAGGCTACTTCAATCAGGGCCGGACCTAGCACATTTGGTTCCCTAGGCAAGCTACACCCCTTTCTTTTTAGTTACAGTAGGCACAGTTTTTGGTGCCCCCCTCAGGGTGGCGCTTTAGTAAACCGCCTATGTCGTCTATAGGAAGCTCCACCCTTGACTTCAATATACAGCATATGGCACTGAATCACAGTTAGACATCATGATGACCTTTGCTTGCGGACATTTTCTCTAACTGGACCTCTTTGGATTTTAATTGAATATCCCTGGGCTACGGCATACGGATGAAACATACTGTAGCAAACAGCACAACAGCCCTATATGTAGGGATACAGATGGAGCAAACAGATGAGTCAACCATTCTAGCGGTGGCAATTGGCGGCGCTCATGTGGTTGATTTTAATGTAATTTCTTGTGGAAGTGCTGTTCTGTTATCTGCCACCAGGAGGTGCAAAGCCTGACAGAATACCATGATGTCGTGTTCCCGAATTGCAGCTCTGATAGGATAGCCACAGTGTTCAGAAATAGGTCTCCAAAGGCATAGCACACAATGAAAAATATTTATATCAATTTTACATGCACAACTTATGATGATGAAGATAAGACAAGCTTTCTCTAGGCTTTTGAAAATGTAGAGCTGAGAAAAATTGCTGATTTTAGCACAACTTTCAATTTTTTTTTTTTTTTTTATTTAACCTTTATTTAGCCAGATAAAACATTAACACTTTGATTACCACTGGTGAACATGGTAAAACGTGGTTAAATGCCACCACCCACTTCAATGATAGCGTTGTGAACGCATAATCTCTGTCTTAAATTATGTGTCTAATCTGCCCGTCGTTTATCAATGACTTGTTTTCAGTCAACATTATCGAAACGGATTGTTTTTTAATCGGTTCATTTCCGTTTTATAGCAGTTTTTCAGGAAAATATATAGATTCTGTGATAATCGCCCTTTACTGGAATATTCTGGAATACACAAAAACGTTGTAATTTTTCGGCCTATTTATGAATCGTTTTCAAATAAACGCTAGATTATCGATAGTATATGTGTACTTATGCACGCTATAGAAGCGGGCTGAAATATCGATTCTCTCATTTCCTGATAAGCGGCACACACACACACATAGGGGACACATTGATATATCTGTGAAAAAAGCTCTGATTATCCCAAGACTGTCCTTACCTCAGATCAGATGTTCTCCAAAAAGATTACTCCAATTCAGGGTTTCCGTTAGAATTTTTTTTTGCAGGTCTGAGTGTCCGGTAGATTTCAATCTACCGGACAAATGGGATAAATTCCGGTCAGAGTTTATTGAGCTTAAAAACAATTGATAGACCTATATAAAGAATGACATCATCAAGGCATTTATAATATTTTAACTTAAAACTAGGCTACTTTTGCGTATATACAGTCATTAATATATTCCAAATAAAATAAGTCCCTCGAGACTTCGTGCTGCTGCCGACTTGAGGTGTCGGTGGGCAGTCTGCCCGACCTTAATAAACAGCAGTCTGTTATAATCACATTTTTATGAGCTAACGAATTCCGTTATATTGGACATTTGTATTAATTATATCAAGCGAAGAACTGAGAAATTTGGCAGAGAGAGACGGAAACATTATCGTGGGTTTGCGCCGTGATGTATATCTCCACCTCCCAACGACTTGGTGCTGCTCATAATGTCCGGTGAAAATAATTCCCTCTAAGCACAATTTGATTATTTGAATTGTATTAAAATAGGCTAAAATTAAATAGCCTATGCGATGAACGAAACAATCATTACATTTGTCGTTGCTTCACCAAGCAGCCGGTCTAATAATGACACCGCTGTGTCAGCGCGAGCTGGCTGCTGATATATTTACGTGAAGCATGGAGCACTTGGAGCAGGCAGAGCAGAGCAGCGGTGTCAGCAGCGCCCCCACCCAACAGCTGAATTGCCAATGGCTGAATTGGAGTACTGCACCCTGCCAAGCCATGCTTCACGTAAATAATCAGCAGCCAGCTCGCGCTGACAGCAGGATGTCATTATTAGACCGGCTGCTTGGTGAAGCAACGACAAACGTAATGATTGTTTCGTTCATCGCATAGGCTATTTAATTTTAGCCTATTTTAATACAATTCAAATAATCTAATTGTGTTTAGAGGGAATTATTTTCACCAGACATTATGACCGGAGAGATTAAATATGTCGGACTTCAACAGATTTTGCCGGTCAAATACCGGTAATTACCGGCTAACGGAAACGCTGCTCCAATTCCTGTTCGCCATTCCAAATATCGATTGCGTTTATTGATTCAGCATTGGGTACTGTAAATATATATTCCACGCGTTTTCCGGGCCGGCGATCACTTGGTCTCTTCAGTTGGCTTGACGGAAAAGTAACATGAGGAGGCTGGCCCGCCGCCCCCCCCCCCCCCCCCCGTCAGTCTAAACTAATGGGGTGCAGTTACACAGGGAGAGACGATAGGGGGCGGTATCTTCCCAATTGAGCTCAGAGAGTCTGCAACACTAACCTGAGGCTCGATTGATGAAATATGAATTCAAATCGCCAATAAAAAAAATACGACAAACAAACGCTATATAGCGTTGGTGGCATTCAAAGGTCGGCATGAACTAACGACAAAACGCGTCGCTGGCATCCAAAGTGTTAACACTTTCTCCGCCAAAACCGCTGTCCAGCGTTATTGGCCGCCATGCGAATTCTGCCAATATCGCTGTCCAGCGTTTTTGAGATCAATATTTAATTTCTTCGCCATGGCATTCATAATTCATATATACACCCGCGGTGCTGCAGCTGGACCCTATAGGTGACGGCAACGACGGCTCAATACCGCCGCCTGGTGGATGGTCGGGCGAGTTACACTCGCCTACAGGATGTGCCCGATGTGCATCGATGAAACTCATCCGGCCGTCACATCTCGTTGCGGGACTCCCGACAGACAGACATTATGTACATAATGGATAGCTTTCTAAACTTAATAATCAATATGATTTCTGCGTTTATTGCGACATACAAACTGGAAATGGACCTAGGTGATCGGCGTCGTGTACTTGGGATCTTTCACCGCCAGTCTCATTGACCCACGGTAAGAGGAATATAACGTTATTTTCAACCCAATTGTGAGTTTCCTTGTTTGCAACCCATCTGATCAATATATCACCCAACCTACATAAAGCATTTACTGATGATCGGGGAATTATAAACGACCCCCCCCCCCCCCCCTTTCCTCCGCGCATGATGAGGCATAATGTATACCGATCTTATACATTTGAGTTTTTTGGTGTAGCGTTTTGGTAATGCGTTTGGGTCTATAACTAGTGTTTTTGGAATTACAGCAGAAAAGATTAAAAACATACTTATATTCTAGAAGGTATTAACACAACAAGGTATTAATCAAAAAGTATAACGTTCCCACATCCTGAACGATAGATAATCGATGTTGAATGGGCCATAGTAATGTCAATATAGCAATAACATTTAAAGAGTTATAGCCCTGCAAAGAAGGTAAACATCTCCATAGACTTATAAGGGTACTTTGATGGGTACAATGGCTGGCACAGAAAGTGTTAAGAACAGGTTTTTAAAAAATTATAATTTATCCACTTTTTCTCCTCCTGTTTTTCTGTGTTTTTCTCCCATCCCAATTTAGTCATGCCAATTCCCCCCTCCCCTTCCTGGTCGTTGCTCGCATGTGCCCCACTAGTCGGTCTAGGGAGGGTTGATAGATACTATCACATGTCCCCTCCGATACATGCGGAGTCAGCTAGCCACTTCTGTTCACCTGCCAGTGCGGACTCTCATTGGTGAGGTGTAACTTGTGGGAGGCTCACACTACCCTCACCATCTCCCTTCCTCGCTGTGCAGGCGCCCTGACCGACCTGTAGGAGTCGCTGTTTACAACGACCAGATTACCACCCACCGGTTTCCCTCCCGCTGACTCTGCCAATTGAGCCAGTATGACGGCCGGCCAAGCCAGAGGCAATGCCGACAGCCGGATTCGATACCAGTGTCTCTCGCGTTGGTGACGAGCACTTAGTCCGCTGCGCCACCCAGCCGCCCAAGAACAGGTTTCTTATTTACAATGTCATTCTGGTCCAAGAGGCCCCAACAGGAGTACAAATATACAAATATACATATACACCAATAACTAAATAAAAACACAGTTAAGAATCATACACATAAGCAAATAAACAAACATGCACAGCCTATGTACAAAAGAAATAAACAGGGGAGGATTAGGGGGGGGTGAAAGTATGTGAATGTGTGTGTGTGTGTGCGTGCATGTGAATCTGCATGCAAACAGATGCATGTGTCTAGGTGCGAGTATGAATGAGCCACTGCTCGTGACCCACACACACACGCAGCCCTTACAGTGCTTGTATGTTGTGTGTGAGAGTGTATGCAAGTGTGAAACTGGGGTATCAGCAAGAGCAGGAGGGATCTACTAAGAGCGTGTTGAGTATTTTCTTGAAGGCAGTCAGTGAAGTAAGAGCTGTAAGTTTAATGGTGTCTTGAAAAGCGTTCCAGTCATAAGCTGCTGGTCTTGGAGCTTGGGATGTTTAGTTTGATGAGTTTGCTTGATCTTGTGCCATAAGTGCTATGAGAAAGGTGGAGCAGGGAGGAAAGATAAGGTGGGGTCTTGCCCAGGATTGTCTTGTAAATGGAGTGGAACCAATGTTGGAGTCGGCGGGTGTGGAGGGAAAAATTATTACTAATATTTCCCAAACAAAGATACAAGACCATCATTAAATATTATTTCACAAACCCTACATTCCATGTCCCAAAAAAAGATGTATCCTTATGTCTCCCCATTATTTTCACATATATTGTGGGCCAACGTCAACTGGTGCTGATCAGTCGAATCCATTGCTCTCATGTACATGTGTATACTGTTTGTAGGAGGGATATGTGGAAAGGAAAATTTCAATCACCCTGTGGTAGCAGGCCTAAAGTCTTAGAACAGACTTAGACATACATGTAGAACAGAAGCTACGGTACAACACTGCAGCGCTAGCGAGGAAACTATAAAAGAAGGAAGGGTCATCACGCCACTGTGTAGCGTGTGAACCCACATGGGTGCCAAGTGTGGAAACTTTCAGTTAAGCCAACACCGGGTTGAATGAGATCAGCCGTCTACTCGTTTATGACCTAATTGAACCTGTTAACGTTCAGCGCCCTACACATCGTTGGAAAGCTAAAATGGCCGCCGTTAGATTGACACCATACCTAACCTATTACGTGCTTCCAATCTCGGGTTACAAGGCCGAACAACCAACAAGTGACAACGTGAAATTCTGGAGCTAATGGTATATTACATGAGGGCTAATTCCTATGGTAAAGGGACAGAAGAAGACAGATAAGTTGTTGTTTTGGATAATTTCTCACTCGCCGTGAATGCATGGTCAGCCATTTTGGATGCATTTTTACAGATAAAAACATTACAAAAACGTCTGTAAAACACTCACTTTCCGTGGGATTGTTATCACCTTTGGACCTGTACAGATAAGACTTCAGGCTATGGAACCATTATGTTTTACAGCTCCTACCTCTCAGCTGGAACTCAAAAACAGGCATCTGACAACAAGTAAACAAACGTGAGTAAACAAAACTTTTATTTCAGTGTGTTCAATCCTCTGTAACTCTATTACATTAGCAGTGATTCTTCCTGTTGTGTAAGACATTTCAGAATGTTTCCTTTCAAAAGAGACTCGTGCTATACGTGGTTAAAGAATACATTGCAAATTACTTTGGGTATGCAATCATCTGGCGTTTTATGCAAAATGTGCCCTATGCATAAGAGGGGTTAAACAGGTTATTACTTCGGATGTCAGAATCATCTGCAATTTGTTGCTTTGTTAACCTCTTAACAGTCCTGCAAACTTTGCATAAAACGCCTGACGATTGCATACTGAAAGTAAATTGGTCACTATTCTGGAACCATTTGTAGCAGATGCACAAGGCTGGCCTCTTTTGAAAGGAAACACTCTTGAGTGCTATTGTAATAGAGGTACAGAGGTTTGAACACACTGAAATAAAAGTTTTTAAAATGTTCATCTGAATTATTTTGCCTGCAGATCTATCTACAGTACTCTATAGTTATTGTTAACAGAATTGGCTATGGGGCGAGAATAATATGTACAAGGAGCATGGTTTCTATCTTTGGCCTTGCTCTGCTGGCAGCGGTTTATTCATTCACATTGACTCATAACACAGCAGCTCATGTGATCTCCTCTCCGGGAGAGGCATGTGTGGGAAGAAGAAAGAGAAGGAGGGAACCAAGGCTTATATACTCCCAACCTGGCGTAGACAGTAGAAGCTTCGCCTATAGCGCCCTCCAGTGGACACAGATATATATGCAGTCATGGGAGCAGTAGAGGACAGTTACAGTTAGTTACAACCATACATACAACCTCTAGATTCAACAGTTATTAGCTGAAAACACTGCTGGGGTCATAGCAGACACATAGCTAGAACATGTCCAAAGTTGATAACAATATAAAACAAAAATTGTGTTTTACAATATCTTTATGTAATGGTATGTTTAGGTGTTTTTCCCAGAAATGTGTGAGAGGAGTCACACTACTGTACTGTACTGTACCTCAGTCCCCTCTCCCCCTCCCTCACTAATCTATTGTCACATACACCACCCCCACCCCTTCTTACCCCCTTCTCACACAACAACAGATCAACAACAGATCAGCGCAACAACAGATTAGCGTAATTTGCGCTCTGGAGAGGGAGGCGCACGTTCATTCTCTGACGTACGGTACGCTTTACCGCTTTTACTGCTTTTCTGTCTCAGAAAACCAACTCAAGTTAGATGTCATTATTTTCCTAATTTCATTGGCTACACTGGTCAATCATTTTCAGCGTCAGTGGTGATTTCCTGAGAGGCGAAACCGGAGGTGGTCACTTTTTCTAAACTGACACTTGGCTGTTGGCTGTTGGGTTTTATAACCTGAGATTGGAAGCACGTAATATAGGTCAAGCGGTGTGTCAATCAAACTGCGGCCATTTTAGCTTTCAACCTCGACTGTTGGTTTGAGTGGCAATAACACAGCGTGACGCCGACAGACAGCTGTGAAGTGTGTTGCTAGTTAAGTGGCTAACTGGCTAACATTTGATATACCGGTATTAGTTGATGTACATTTCCTCAGATAGATATATTTAGCTTATCCACGCATCTCCCATAGGCTGCAATAGAACTGACATCAAAGTCTGGCACCAAGCAGTGGTATTCTGACGTGATGACCCTTCCTTCTTCTTCTTTTTTTGAACAAATGTTTTTTATTTTCCCTTTTTTAACATGAAACTAGACAAACAATACAGTAACAGTAATAATCAATGATAAATCACAGGACAATAACAGAAATAATAATAACAATAATGACAGTCCAGTAATTAAATCAAAATTAATGTAGATTAAAAGACATAAAAATTATAAATACAATACATGTGCTCTTCCTTCTTTTATAGTTTCCTTGAGTGGCAGGATGTGCTATCTGTGGACTATGTGTGGCCAGTAGCACACACTGGTGGCTGACTAGCAACCTGGCTGCTATGGTAGCAGGAGACAGGTGGGAAGATGAGAGATGGGCCCTGCTGGAATGACTGTGTGTGTGTGTGTGTGTGTGTGTGTGTGTGTGTGTGTGTGTGTGTGTGTGTGTGTGTGTGTGTGTGTGTGTGTGTGTGTGTGTGTGTGTGTGTGTGTGTGTGTGTGTGTGTGTGTGTGTGTGTGTGTGTGTGTGTGTGTGTGTGTGTGTGTGTGTGTGTGTGTGTGTGTGTGTGTGTGTGTGTGTGTGTGTGTGTGTGTGTGTGTGTGTGTGTGTGTGTGTGTGTGTGTGTGTAATTATGTGTGTGTGTGTGTAGTGTACACGTACGTGTGTACAAGTACGTGTCCACTATGTGTGTGTGCGTGGGTCTCCATGGACGTTCCTCAGCCCAGTTCCTTCCACACTCCACAGCGTCTGTCAGCCAGGGCGACTCGCCCGATCA
Source organism: Notolepis coatsorum (assembly GCF_963971535.1). Lineage (NCBI taxonomy): Eukaryota > Metazoa > Chordata > Actinopteri > Aulopiformes > Paralepididae > Notolepis > Notolepis coatsorum. The sequence continues at coordinate 88,814,164 of NC_140170.1, read as the reverse complement.
GGGGCACACGTGCACTCTATCACCATCACTATATCCGCCTCTACCGCTGTGGTGCAATGTCGAAGAAGGACTGCAGAATTCATCTTTCAGAGTTTGGGGATTTTTTTGGGGGCCATTTTCTATATATTTTCTCTCTCTCTCTCTCTCTCTCTCTCTCTCTCTCTCTCTCTCTCTCTCTCTCTCTCTCTCTCTCTCTCTCTCTCTCTCTCTCTCTCTCTCTCTCACTCACTCACTCACTCACTCACTCTCTCACTCTCTCTCTCTCTCTCTCTCTCTCTCTCGGAACTGTGGTTCTTTGCAGCGATCAGATCTTTTGTATTCACCTACTACTTGTGCTGTCGAGATCATAGCATGATGATAGCGACCGCATATGAACTGAAATTTCATATTCAATATTTGAATGCAGTCTAACAGCAATGTGATTATTTATCTTATGATTTTGCACATGTGAACATGTCGTGATATATATTTATATTGGGAAATACATTTGCAATATGAATTTCTTTCATATCATCCAGCCCTGCATTGTTGTTGTTCATTGCACTAATGATTTAGTCTCCACTTTGAAACTTGTGTCTAGTTATGCAATGCATTGTATTTGATATGATGGACTTTTTTATATTCATGTATTCATTTTATTCAAATGAGCCCTCCAAGAATAGCGACAACAAAATAACACATGTGTGTACACACACACACACACACACACACACACACACACACACACACACACACACACACACACACACACACACACACACACACACACACACACACACACCTACACACACACACACACACACACAGACAGACACACACACACACACACACACACACACACACACACACACACACACAGCAGATCATTTATCATAGCAGATAAAAGGGAGAACTGATCATTTTAGAAAACAGTGGAATAGCTCTTAGATTATTTTCAACCATTAGCCCAGCAACATCACCATTCTGTATGGATTCACACGGTTTGGTGGGCTTTCAGAAATGTTCATAATGGCCATGTGACCTACTGTACCTCCCTGACGCAGAGCAGCAGAAGCAACAGCGGGCATGAGAGCAACGTATTTTTAGTTAGTCATCGGTACACCTGAATTACATGTCCAACACGGGGGATTTGTCGGTCTGTTGCCGTGGTTTCCATCTTATCTAACATTTCTGGCTGTTCTATAAATGTAAAATAGTGGGAAGCGATCGGGATCTCCCCCAGGAACGTGGCTAGTGGAGGTGCTAACAGATGCTTGGAGGGCATGTGCATTGCACATTGTGCAGGGGCCAGTGGTGGTGGCACCATGTGTTCGCTGTAGCCGCCCAGGTGTTTAGCTGAGAACCACCACTTCTCTGTTACTGTAAGCCATAGTATGTAGTGTAGCGTCAACAACGCAAACGCACCATCAGGCATCACCAGAACGTCCCACATTGGATTATGGTCTAGGAAAATATTTAGTTTGGAATGTAATGCGCTAGCTAACATTTATTAACACCAGACATATTGAATATACTAATAACCTCCATATCTCCAGTGTGAATGGACATGATTACTGAGAGAGTTACCAAGTGCAGATTGGAGGAATTTGGCTTGGTGAGAAATGTATATTAAATATCATATAGATAGCTAGGCTAGATCATCGCTTCCTGCACAGAAACAACTAGCTTTGTTTAACAGGAAGTGGATTGTTTAGTTTAGTTTATTTGTTCGTGCAGATACAAATAAAAAGTATAACACATATAATCACAAATAAAATGCAAAATGTTGAACATACTGTACACAGGTGAAGAATAAAGGTTGTTGAAGCAGAGTTTCTTTCAGTCTTGGATCATGGTGATGTGATTTACACCTGCCACCAATGCCATGCTTAACCTCTTAAGCCCGGAGAAAATCTGCCTAAATACATACCTAAGTAAATGGAATATTGCTCCACTTCTACAAGGACCATTTGCATATTCTTGGTATCTAGGGACATCTATGGACCTCAGTGAATGTATTCCCAGTGTCAGAAATATTGTGTCTATTACTAGGCTTGCTTAAATTGTGATGAAACAAAGGAGAATATGAATTATGATTTTTCTTTGCATCTTTTGACAGTGAATAACACCATGCTAAAAATTACCAGACATGAAAAACTGCCACTGATCTCGTGCAGTACCTTCTTGAGATCATGTGTACAAAAAAAATCTAAGGAAATTAATAAAGGGAAGATGATTAAACAGAAGGTTTTGTAGATACAGTACTGAATTCTCTCATGCGGACCAATGCAATTTGAAATATTATTATAGAATATAGAATAGCAGGCTTATAAATTACCTTATTATAGCCAATTCGCACATTTATGGATTGTGCCAAATCTTATATTTCAAATGCCTAAGTTCAATTTGGATTTAGTATCACCAGGCGTGCATAAGAACAGATAATGAAATCTACTGTATGTACAGTAGCTTAAATTTTTTTGCCAGGGTGCCACCATTTTGAAACAAATTTCAAATCTAATTGTTGCTACATGCTAAAAATAGGGAAGATAAACTAACTGTGCTTCAATATATGCCAATAACGTTAAGTTGTGTAGTTTATTATCCCGAGTAATAAGAGATATAAAAATTCATTCATTCAAAAATTCATACAGAAGTAATTTGCTTGAAACCCCATGGAGGCCTTTGGGAAGTGTCGTTCGGAAAAATTCCAACGCTCATCGAAAGCTTTCGGTGTCCTCTTCAAAAACTACAATTCCTGCGGTACATTTTTTCCAAAATGGTCAACTTTCGTGAACTAAACAACAGAAAATCGAAAAGTAAAATCTATCTAATAACACTTTAACCTATTGGTAAACTAACGTATAGATGATAATATACATTATAACTAGGGATGCTCGATATTGGCTTTTTTACCGATACCGATATACCGATATTGTCCAACTCTTAATTTCCGATACCGATATCAACCGATATCAACCGATACCGATATATGCAGGGTTTCCCCCCCAACAAACTGAATAATTTCAGGTAATTAACATTACATATCTCTTGTTGTGGAATTAACACAACATTATGCATACTTTTGACAATAAATAAAATCTGAATTTGTTCTTACTTGCTTGCCTGGGTAAATAAAGGTTCTAGAATGATTTTTTATTTTTTTTTTAAACCGATACCGATATTTACCGATATCACATTTTAATGCCGATATCGGCCGATAATATCGGTAGGCCGATAATATCGGACATCCCTAATTATAACTGCTGTTGTGACATGGTTATGATGTTTATACTTGAATACGTTTGAAAAATAAAACGATACTTTTGTCTGGAGAGATTGATTTATGACGTGATGTCATTTTGGGACCGGTACCGGTCTCGTCAGGCTTAAGAGGTTTAACCTTTCAGTAGGCTGTATGATTCCACCCTCCCATTTATTACTGGTGATGCATATTGTACAGTGTTTCCAAGGTGGTGGGGGGCATGGCATATGATAGTGCTGGAGATATGACAATGAGATTCTGATGGTTTCCACGATTATTATAAAAAAAAAATTATATAAATAAATCACTGGTAATCACTAACTGTAACTGAGGGGTACAATTCCCTGACTGTATTGATAAGTATGGTATCATTAAACCACTACCGCTTTATGTACTTTAATTACTGGCCATACAGTACATGATATATAAATATGATGAACACTTCCCACAATGAATCGGTTCCACACAAAGTGGTAATTAAGTATTTATTGCAGCAAAAGGTACATAATATACTTCTCTATTTTACTTTGGATGCGCTTATAAGGCAAAGGAATGTGCGTAGGCAAATCAATAATGAATGTCCATTCTCTGGTTACGCAGGAAGTAATTATACAACCTGAATCTTAGGGAATTATATCTATGGTACACTAGTAATATATAGCGGGAGATACTGGAAGGGTCCCCCCGGTTGTAAGCCAGCAGGGGTAGAGGATCTGTCGGTAGTAGAGAGTCTGTTCAACGATGACTAAGGAGACTCCAAGTACAGGAGACGGTGCAATAGTCTCTTGATCCACAGACGAATACAGCTGTTCTCCGTAGACTGTAGCTCCACAGTGAAGAAAGCTAGCCGGCCTCAGGCTCTCTGAGGCGCGGACTCGACGTGGCTCCTCACAGGGTAAATCCCACACATGTAGGCGTCGGCGATTCTCCGCTCCATAAATCACAGGACCAAAACAAATATAATCCAGCCGCAAAGGGCTATGTAGTCGTCGGGTAGATTAATCCAGTGTACATGTCCACACGGTTCTCGTCTAGGTCTCCTCGGGTGAAAGCGCCATGAAAGCAGCCCAGCCTGGATAAGCACTCTAGCTGGTACGAGGAAGCGTTGGTGATGCTGGTCACTGTAGAACTTTAGCCGCACGATACACTATACACAAATAGACTATTACTGACTTAATAGAAATATGTCGCACTCGACGGTATAGCGCTAAACTCTGACAATTCAGTTATTAATTCGCACGCGGTCTCAATGCCCTATTTGGGGCCAAACAGGCCATACTTCACCGCACTTATTGGGTAACTCTACTTCTGTATTCACCTGCGCCATATTTATATGCACGCCGAACAATCTAGTGCCAACCTCATTTCTGTCTCGTATTCCTGGGCAAGGCCGGGCATGTACAGACATGTCTTGACGGTGGCCTTGAACCTGACTCTGGAGGCATGGCCCTGGCGCCTGTGGACCGCTGTCCAATAGGAGAATGAAATATTATGGTCTGTACTAGGCTAAAGGGATATTCCGTGTATATGTACAAGGAATATACAAGGGATATCAAACGATATACAAATACTATGCAATATATATCAATCAATAAATATATATATTCGGTTTAATCTGATCCTTTGTAACACTAACTGTATCTTCAGTTTGAATAAATTTGTCTTTTTCTGCATCAGGATTGTTCAAGATAATTAACCTAATCCATGTCAAAAAACTTACAGAGAGAGAGAGAGAGAGAGAGAGAGAGAGAGAGAGAGAGAGAGAGAGAGAGAGAGAGAGAGAGAGAGAGAGGGGAGAATGGCTTATAGGGAGGTGTAGTGGTTATGCGGGCGGTCCAAAGTGACGTCAGACTACACCTCCCTATAATGATTTCTTTTTATTTCAGCTAATATTTCATTTATTGTCATCAACTATCCAGTTTGTTTTTATAGTGTAATGGTTGGCTATTTAAAATCATTGAACATACAGAGAGAGAGAAAAAGAGAAAGAGAGAGGGAGAGTGTCTCAGACTCAGCCCCTCCCATCCCTGAGCTGGAGAACATCAGAACTATCTCCCCAAAATGAACTCAAATGAAAACAAAAGTAATGTCACCCAGAGAACTGTTCCACTGTGAGCGGCTCCAGGGTTGGTTTAACTGTTGTGGGGCCAGCTTAGTTAACGTTAGCTGTAGGGTTGTCAAAGTTAACGCAATAATTGTTAGGTTTTGTAAACAACCCCAACAGCACGACACAGACAGGTAGTTCAGAGTTAGCCAAAAACGACAGGCATATTTATTTTCACAACAAACAGAAATGTGCAACAAAACAGTAACTCCATTAGAGGGGAATGTCTTCTAGTCAAGTAGGGCTCTGCTGCACTGCCCACAGCAGGGTTGACTCTGCGGCTCTGCAGCCCTGTCCTTAGCAGAGTCTACTCTGCGTCTCTGCAGCGCTGTCCTTAGCAGAGTTTACTCTGCGGTTCTGCGGCTCTGCAGTGCTGTCCTTAGCAGAGTCTACTCTGCGGTTCTGCTGCTCTGCAGCGCTGCAGCCTTAGGTTATCCCAACTTGCGGGGAAAAGGAAACGGAGAATCTCATTAGTCCCAGAATGCAGAAAATACAGGGCAGAGTCCAGTAACCAAACAAATCTACACTTCTTCAGTGTTGTAGGAAACACACAAAAAACTGAACCAAGGTGGAGAGTCCAGGACCGAACGAGGATTGCAGTTCATGGAAAAATAGTCCTCCAAATGAACTCACCAAAAGCAAAGTCGAAGTGGGTAACGAGGCACGGGTCCACGGAGGCAGAGAGAGAAACACAGCAGCAACTTCCAAGGGGCGCACTGGAGAAACAACGAGAGGGAACAGCAGTAGAGCTGGTGGTGACAAAACGACAGACACAGAATGATCAGCAAACCGAGTATAAGAGTGCTCCCGCCGAGCTGATTGGAAACTCCTCTCAGGTGCGTGATGGTAATTGGCACTGAGAAGCGCGCAGTACTGGGCCAGCCCTCACAGTACCCCCCCCTCCACGGGAGCCACCCGGCGACCTGCCCGGCCTCGGCTTCTCCGGATGGGAACAATGGAAGTCGGTGATCAGGGCGGGATGATGAGCTGGCGGGAGACCCAGCTCCGTTCCTCAGGACCGTATCCCTCCCAGTCCACCAGATACTGGAACCCCCGTCCGCGGCGTCGGATGTCCATGAGCCGGCGGACCCTCCACTGGGGGTGTCCAGCCACCATCTCGGGAGGAGGCGGATCTGGGGCAGGAGGCATCAGGGGACTGAGAGAGACAGGCTTTACTCGGGACACATGAAACACAGGATGAATGCGCATGGAGGCTGGAAGCTTGAGACTCACCGCCATGGGACTGAGCACCTTCCGGATCTCGAAAGGGCAGACGAACCGGGGGTTCAGCTTCTTGGCGGTGGATTGAAGCGGGAGATCCTTGGAGGATAACCATACCCTCTGCCCTGGATGGTAAGTCGGCGCAGGGATCCGGAACTGCCACTTCCGACTCCTGTGCTGAGAAAAGAGGGGGTTGGTAGCCCAGAGATACCTCGAACAGCGAGAGGCCGGTGGCGGAGATGACCAGGGAGTTGATGGCGTACTCGACCCAGGGGAGGAACCGGCTCCAGGATGCAGGCTTCTTTGGCGGCAACACACCAGAGAGCAGATTCCACGCTTCTGGTTCATTCTCTCAGTCTGCCCGTTAGTCTGTGGATGGTAACCAGATGAAAGGCTAACAGTGGCCCCCAATCCCTTACAAAAGTCATTCCTGGGAATTGAACTGGGGCCCCTGGTCCGAGACAACGTCCTGGGGAAAACCATGGAGGCGAAACACGTGGCTCGTCAGGAGGTCCGCTGTCTCGGAAGCAGATGGAAGCTTGGGAAGGGCCACGAGATGGACCCCCTTGCTGAAATGATCCACCACAGTCAGAATGACTGTTTCCCTGGGAGGGTGGAAGGCCAGAGACGAAGTCCAACGCCACATGGGACCAAGGGCGGAACGGAATGGGAAGTGGCTGCAGTAGACCGGCGGGTGCCTGGTGAGAGACCTTGCTGCGGGCGCAGACCGTGCAGGCCAACACAAACTCCCTGACGTCGCTCCTCATGGTGGGCCACCAGAACCGACGAGCCAGGAAGCAGAAGGTGCGGTGGACGCCGGGGTGGCAGGCAAACCGGCTGGTGTGGCCCCACTGGAGAACCCGGGACCGGACAGAGTCGGGACGAAGAGGCGACGAAAAGGTACGTTGCTCGGAGTGGGATGGAAACGTAAGGCACGCTTGCCCCAGGTGACCACTCCCACCACCCTGACCTCAGGTAGAATGGGAGTCGAATCCTCAATAGTTGGATCCCCCTTGGAGTGTAACCGGGACAGAGAGTCAGCCTTTGTGTTGCGGGACCCAGGGCGAAAAGTCAAAGAGAAGTCAAACCGACTGAGGAAGCTGGCCCACCTTGCTTGCCGGCCGTTGAGGCGCTTGGATGCACGGATGTACGTCAAGTTCTTATGCCAGCCAGCCAACGCCAATCAACAAAGATCCCCACTGCAACTGCCGATGGTTATGATAACTATAACCTGCCTGAAGAAGTCCACTATTATCCCTGTACCCAAAAAATCCAAGCCTGCTTGCCTCAACGACTACCGCCCTGTAGCTCTCACCTCCATAGCCATGAAGTGCTTTGAGAAGCTAGTAAAGGGCTACATCTGCTCCTCCCTCCCCATCAACATGGACCCCCTGCAATTTGCATACCGCCCCAACAGGTCCACGGAGGACGCCATAGCCCATGTGCTGCACACAGCAGCATCACACCTGGAAAAGAGGCAGGGGAACTATGTGAGAATGCTATTCATCGACTACAGCTCGGCATTCAATACCATAGTCCCCTCCATACTCATAGCCAAGCTCAGGGACCTGGGCTTGGGCTATGACCTCTGCCAGTGGGTCTTGGACTTCCTGACTGGCAGACCCCAGGTGGTGAGAGCAGGCAACTGCACCTCCTCATCCATCACCCTCAACATAGGGGCCCCCCAGGGCTGTGTTCTGAGTCCCCTCCTCTACTCCCTGTACACACACGACTGTGTGGCTCAGCGGAGTAGCAATACAATCATCAAATTTGCTGACGACACAGTGGTGGTGGGCCTGATCTCTGCCAACGACGAGAGGGCCTACCTGGAAGAGGTCAAGGTCCTGGCGGGATGGTGCCAGGAAAACAGCCTCTCCCTGAACGTCAGCAAAACAAAGGAGATGATTGTGGACTTCAGGAGGTCGGGGGTCAAGGACTACAGCCCCCTCAGCATCGACGGGGCACCGGTTGAGAGAGTCAACGGCTTTAAGTACCTCGGAGCCTACATATCCGAGGACTTGACATGGACCACACACATTGACAGTGTTGTGAAGAAGGCACGACAACGCCTCTACTTCCTCAGGCGCCTAAGGAAGTTCCAAGTCAGTCAGAAGATCCTTAAGAACTTCTACTCATGTACAATAGAGAGCATCTTGACCGGCAACATCACCTCCTGGTTTGGGAATAGCACTGCACAAGACCGAAGCAGACTACAAAGAGTGACACGTTCAGCCGAACGCACAATTGGAGGGGGGCTCCCCACCCTCCAGAACATTTACATCAAGCGTTGCAAGGGCAAGGCTAAGAGAATCATTAAAGACTCCAGTCACCCGAACAACTGCCTCTTTGAACTGCTGCGGTCAGGCAAGCGATACCGGAGTCTCAAGGCCATCAGGCTGCTAAACGAACAATGAATGAACACTACACAACAACAACCACCAAACGCACATAGCACACACATCCACACGCACACACTCACTTTAAACAAACACACTGTAGCACCCACTCCACACACTTTATAGCACACACCCACTTTAAACAAACACACTGTAGCACCCACTCCCCACACTTTATATTTATGGATGAAGGATTGCACTACAACTCGTACACCTTACTGTAAATTGTACCTAAAATTGTACCTCATCCCATTTCTGCTTTGCACTAGATAGTACTGTACATTAGTACACTGCATAGTATTGTATATTATATGGTAACTCAGAACATTGTACATATGTCTATACCGAACACTGTGACCTCATTTTTCTTCTTCTAAATTACATGCTATATTATGTTATTATGTTATTTGATACTATCTTGTCTAGCACAGTCTCTGGAGCGTAACAGTAAGAAGCATTTTGTATGAAAGTATTCTGTACTTCTGTATGACAACTATTAAAGAACTTAAAGAACTTGAACTTAATTGCAGTGAGGATCTTTATTGACCAACGCCAGCTAGCCAGCACACGCTGCCAGAGTAAACTCGGCTACTGTTAGCCCACACAGCTAGCGAACCAAAACTCTAGCCAAAGCCAGCCAGCCAACGCCAATCAACAAAGATCCTCACCGCGACTGCCGATGGCCACGACAACCAACGCTGCACGCCACAGCAGCCCCCATCAGCACTGCAGTCGTGCCACCGATGCCAACACTCGCCGGACGAGCCATGCCAGCTCCCGTCTCAACTAGAGTTTGTTGTTCTTCATTCCAGAAGGTTGCTTCCGGTAAACTAGCGCAACGTCACCACTGACAGCAGCGCTGTGCTCCAATAGGAAGGCATTCGCATGCATAAATGAATAAATAAAATACATTTTAAAAAGTACCGTTCTTCCCCAAACGCAGTATAGTATCATTTCAAACACTCTAGTACCGAGGTACTATACCAATACCGGTATACCGTGCAACCCTAGTGTGCGTGCGAGAGAGATAGAGAGAGATAGTTCTCCAACTTGTGTGAGTTGCAGTGATCTCCTGGTTGTTCCCCACCTAGGTTATCTAACTATTGGCCTGGCCTGATTCTAAGTTCAGTGGCCTGACTGCATACATTTTGTTTTTAAATATTGTTTTGGAAATATATATTTTTTAAATTTATTTTAGTCAAAACAGGAAGAGAATTCTCTGTCGAATGCATTGAAGTTTATGAGAAAATCGTTTTCTGAGCCCTCTCACCTTTTACCAAAACCGCTTATAATCACTCATTTCTGAACGGATTTTTATTAAATTTGGACATGTACTACAAAAGACTTCAGGCTATGGACCCAGTGTCTTTTTAGCCATACCAATGTTTTTGGAAATAGTACTTCTGGACTACTAACTATTACAGAAAAACGTGAGTAACAAGTTTTTCTCCAACTCAAGTTCAGACCTATTTACTCTATTTCATTAGCACTAAAAGTGAGTTTCCTTTATTGTATCAGACACTTCAGAATGTCCTCTTTCAAAAGAGACCAGGCTCATGCATATAGCCTCGTGCTATAAGTATAAAGTATAGTATTTTGGTTTGCAAAAGAAGTATGCAGTCTTCAAAAACGAAAACTAAAATGGCCAATTTTGGGGGCGCCTATTAACACATCCAGTGCCAGTCACGAGAGGTCACTGTGGGCCGTGTGTGCCAGCGCTTAATGAATGGGGATACATGCCGGTGTTTGCAGTGCTAAAACTATATTAAATATTATAGCTATCGGGGCGGCTAGGTGGTGTAGTGGGCAAGGCGCTCGCCACCAATGCAGGAGACGCTGGGTTCGAGCCCAGCTCTCCGCATTGCTATCAGCTTGGCTGGTCATTCATACTAACACAATTGGCAGTGTTAGGGGTGGGAAAGCTGATGGGTGGGGATCGGACGTTGTGGACAGCGACTCCTACAGGTCGGTTGGTGCGCCTGCGCAGCAGAATCAGGAAGCGACGGGGGCGGCGTGTCCCTCCCACGCAGACCCCTGCCGCTGCGGGGGTCTGCTTCCTCGAGTACCGGGGGGGACACGTGATGTAAGGCTTCGTCCACATTGCAGCTGGCTTGTGGGAGGCATGGCCTAACAGCGTTCGAGACAGGGGAGGGTAGAATTGGATGATACGAAATTTGGATGGGAGAAAAATAGAAAATGGGAGAAAAAAAAAAATATTATAGCTATCGATCTAATCATATAGTCGATTGGTTGAGTTTCTTCTGGTCAAGATGCAAAAAACAGATAATTTTTTCATCAATACATTCCCGTTTTATACCGTGGTGAATATGAGTATAGTTTTAGAGTGTGTAATCCCAGGAAACGCCGCTAAACATTAGGAAGCGTGCCATTCCTCGCTTGGATCGACAATCAATCTGAAATCAACGCTAGATTATCGGTATTATGTTTCATCATGCATGCATGAAAGGGTGTGTGGGGGGGGGGGGGTTCTATGCTTCGATAGTCACCAACGGAATATGTTACACAGTACATTACAGACACACGTGTCGATCGTGGCGAAGGAATTATCGGATCAATGCAAGATTGATAACATACCGCCCTTACCTTGTCGATGATGTACTGCAAAAAGAATATTCCAATTATCTGATTGCCATTCCAAGTACTGATCGCGATCATGTTTCCAACGTAATCCAGCATTGAACATGAACGGGGGGGCCCGACCCTTGTCGATGCATCCGTTATAAGCGTTTGCCTTGCCTGAGTAGTTAGACCCTGCCCGCACGCCGCAGCTCGGCCCAGACACCAAGCCACATCGTTTCAAATGGAGTGCAATAGCGGCCGCAAGGCGTTAGGCGGCGGTATTGGACGTTTGCGATCTCAGACCCATCTCAGACCCAGACCCATTATCAATGGAAATAGCGAATAAAAGAAATAACGATCCAGAAACGTGTTAATCCGTGAATGGGTCACTGGATGTGTTAAGATGTTAATATTAATAATAACTTTATTTTTATTTTTTTATAAAATAATTGTAATATTGACAGCCCTATTTTTTTATATAAAAATTGCACGTGGTTAATATTTGAGTTGAGAAATAAACATTTCAAAAGTAATCAATGCATTTTCTTTGATAACCAAGCATGTAGACTCATTACACTATTATATCGTAATCGCAATATTGTCCACTATAATTGCACTCTTTCGCCAAATCGTGCAGCCCTACTATCTGAGACACATGGTTTGAGCCTGCATTAATAGTTGATTGTGGTTCTCCTCTACTGCAATCATCTTTCTTCCATCCATCCATCCCTCCATCCCTCCATCTTCTATCTCCTACAAGAACACCAGTCCATTTAGCGGCAGCTTCTTGGCTACTGGCCCTTTTGGGAATCAACCCCAGAACCTCCAAGGTTGGTTTGAACCATGGCAACCCATTAATCTCTCTCTCTCTCTCTCTCTCTCTCTCTCTCTCTCTCTCTCTCTCTCTCTCTCTCTCTCTCTCTCTCTCTCTCTCTCTCTCTCTCTCTCTCTCTCTCTCTCTCTCTCTGTGACCTTCCATGTTACAGCCTGCCAAATGCTGAGTGCTCATGGAGTTGCTATATGAAAAGTATTCAGAGGAGGAACATTTATGATGTGTTCTCTCTCTATAGCCCCTCCCTCCCTCCCTCGCTCTCCACTCACTATCTCTGCAATAATTTGTTTCTCCGCGCTTCGCCTGTTGTCTGCCAGGTAAACTGTGGACATTATAACTGCTGCATAGCGTCATGATCTATTCGATCTCACGTCTCCACCTGATGCTGAGAGAACAGAGAACACCCGCTCTCCATCATTCTAACTAGGATTTACACACACTGCACTTTCTTAACCCACGGGCCAAATTCCCCCTCTTTTGTTGGCCAGTACAGTACATTCTCTCTCTCTCTCTCTCTCTCTCTCTCTCTCCTCTCTCTCTCTCTCTCTCTCTCTCTCTCTCTCTCTCTCTCTCTCTCTCTCTCTCTAAGTTGAGTTCAGTCAGCTGAGGGCCACTGTGCTGCCTATGAATGGATGGGCAGCGCCAGCAGTGTGTGAATGGGTGTCGAGTTGGCTGGCTTTGTTAATGGTGTGTGCAGGGGCTGATACATAGACTGATGGGCTGTGTGTGTGTGTGTGTGTGTGTGTGTGTGTGTGTGTGTGTGTGTGTGTGTGTGTGTGTGTGTGTGTGTGTGTGTGTGTGTGTGTGCGTGCGTGCTGTGCGTGCGTGTGTGTGTGTGTGTGTGTGTGTGTGTGTGTGTGTGTGTGTGTGTGTGTGTGTGTGTGTGTGTGTGTGTGTGTGTGTGTGAGAGTGTGTGTATGTGTATGTGTATGTGACTGTGTGTGCGTGTGTGTGTGTGTGTGTGTGTGTGTGTGTGTGTGTGTGTGTGTGTGTGTGTTCAGATTACTTGTGGGTGCAGGGATCATAATTGTATTTGTGAATAACAAGTTGAGAGGAACGTTTTAATATGTTGGATATTAGCCATGATACACACACACACACACACACACACACACACACACACACACACACACACACACACACACACACACACACAGTCACATACACACACTCTCACACACACACTCTCACACACACAGACACACACACACACACACACACACACGCACACAAAATCCCTCCTGATTGTCGTGGTGTGAGCTAAAGCTAGATGGATGGCTAATAGATTTATTGTATCTCTTGCTCAGTCTCTCTCCCTCTATGCCATCCTTCTTACCCTCCACTTTGTTTCTCTCTCTCTTTATTATCTTTTGTCATTTACTTTACCCCCTCTTTCTATCTTTCTGACTTACTCTCTTTCCTTTCTCTCTTGCTCTCTCTCTCTATCTCTATCTCTCTCTCCCCACCCCCTCACTCTTACACCCTCTCTCCCCCTTGGTTTTGGTGCATTGCAGTGGCTCCACCACCACATTGGAGACACAACAGCCTTGGCAAACGAGGTCTCTCTCTCTCTCTCTCTCTCTCTCTCTCTCTCTCTCTCTCTCTCTCTCTCTCTCTCTCTCTCTCTCTCTCTCTCTCTCTCTCTCTCTCAGGGCTCATTGGGAGCCAAAAACAGAGCCTCGACAATGAGCCGCTCGCTAACCTCAACCATTTCCATATCAAAAAGCTGCACAGGATTGAAGAAAAAAGGAAAACACAGAATTCTTTGGCCTCATTCTGTTTGGAAGAAGCTCCATTATAGCGTCTGCAGCCTTGTGTTCTCAAAAGCCTTCCTCCGCTCGACTTTCATGACGGATTGCGCTTTGATTTCTAGCGAATAGAGACACTTGATAGATCTTGGGAGGAATAAAATACTTTGTGTAAGATTTGTTGTTTGCGCCATCCGTCTCTCTCTCACACCTCGATAGACTGCCGGCCGGGGGATGACCGAAAGGAGGTGATTGACAGCGTTGTCAATCCACCCGTACCCCTTCTGGCGATTTGCCAGCCCTGATGAGATAAAGGTTTGATGATATGCTACCTCTGTTATCGTGTATCCTCTGCGGGCTGTTGGCAATGAGCTGTAAAAAAAATTAAATAAAACTGCAGCATCCTGAATCCCTGCTGTCATAAGAGCACACAGCCCTTTTCCAGTGAGCTTGTATGAGTTGGTCGGCGTGACAGTGGCTCAGGAGGTAGAGTGGTCGTCTGGAAGGTTCCCGGTTAGATTCTGGCTCCTCCCGGTAGCGTCAACCCCTTGCGTGGCACCTTTGCATGGGTTGCTTCCGCTGTCAGTGTGTGAATGTGTGAGTGAATGGAGAAAAGCTTTGGATAAAAGCACTATATAAATGTAGCCTATTTATTTATACATCGGCAAACCAATTAGTCAGTCGACCCCTACTTTGGGTCAATGCATTTGGATGAGAAACATTCAGTCCTTCATCCTTTTAGGACTAGAAACATTAAGCTGCATTAACATGTCAGTGGAGGAAAGGTTTGCCATGTGCCTCTGCCATTGTGTTCAACAGAGAGGGATTTCCTCACATTTCCCGCCGGTCAGAGCCATGGATTGGTTAAAGAGGCACTTCACCAAAAAACGACACAGATTTATTTTGCACATAATCTCACGCACATCCAAAAACCCGAAGTAGTTTTGCACACATGAATTTAGATTTACATTTATTTGAATATGGCCACCAATGATGTTTTCAGACTCATGCAGACTCTAAATGACTAATAGGGACACAACTGGAATTGGTCCAGAATTGAGGGGCTTCAGCTGGCAGCTGCGAAACGAGCTGCGATGTAACAGTTCGGGGCATTTGTCAAAGTACGTCCACTAAAAGTGCTTGTTTTTGCCACTGACAGGCTCAGAATGTTATGATAATTAGTGTCTGAAGAGTTTTCCATTTCTTCCCCCAAACAGAAGTTTAGCACAAACTGAAGTCTCGCTTTGAAATCCCACAGGGCGTGAGTTCTTGCAGGGAGACTGGTAGTAGGCTCGGGCGATAGAACGATATCATTGTTTATGTATCGTGCACACAGCTACAATAATAGCCTTCATGTGAAATGTGAAATATTTTATGTGTAATGAAATACAGTTGAGTTACTGATTAATTTAGTTAGTATTGTTAGTTTAGTTAGTATTGTATTTGTGGCTGGAGCCTTTGTGTGTGTTTTTTGTGAGCTTTTAAAGATATTGAGAATGTACTTAGGCTAAAGTGTTTCTTATGTTTTTATAGTTTTTTTTATTACTGTAATGTAATGTAATGTTGTAAGTTATGTGTTCGGACCCCAGGAAGAATAGTCTTTCACCCATGGGTGTAGACTAATGTGGATCCATAAATAAACAAATAAACAAATGAGTCCCGATAACAATATAAAATTATCCAACGCCTGTTATGAATCAGGTGTCAGCTATAGTCAGTCTCTCTTTCCCTTTCTCTCTTGCTTCACCACATTGTTGTAGCCTATCAAAAAGAGGTAACATTATGTGAGCCCAAGTTCTGACCCTGTATAACGGTACCACACGTAACTTTGTGGAGAAAACGTTGGAAAGAGGTCAGCTTTAGCGTTTATATATCGCTTTTATCCAAAGCGCTTTACAATTTTGTTCCTTTCACTCACACATGCTCACACAGCAATGGTGGAGGCAACCATGCAAGGTGCCAACCTGCTCATCGGAAGCAATTAGGGGTTAAGTGTCTTGCTCGAGGACACTTCGACATACTGCCCTGTAGGAGCGGGAATCGAACTGGAACCTTCGGATTACCAGATGACCGCTCTACCTCCTGAGAAGGTATAAGTGAATACCGGGGCCAATTTGTCGGCACAGACTTTTAGGAAGTGGCCGGGGATACCGTCCGGTCCTGCTGCCTTCCTGATATTCACTTTCTTAAAGGTCCTCCTCACCTCATGTTGTTATCCTGAACACTGAGTCTCCATCGGCAGTGGCTCCCCCCTCTATTGCAGTGGTTTGTAGGCTGGTGTTGTTATTCACAGCCTCAAACCTCACATAGAAGGTATTGAGATAATTTGCCAAGGAGATGTCACTGAGATGTGTTGACGGTCTTGACGGGAAACTTCTGAAATTGGTCCCTGATTTAATTGCCCCTGCTATCTGTCATATTATAAATCAATCCTTTAGTGAATGTTTGTATCCGCAACAGTGGAAAACTGCCAAAGTAATACCACTGCCAAAAAATTTGAAATTGCCATTCTCAGGATCTAATAGTCGTCCCATAAGTTTACTGCCAGTTTTAAGTAAACTGATGGAAAGAATAGTAAGTGTAACTGAGGGGTACAATTCCCTGACTGTATTGATAAGTATGGTATCATTAAACCACTACCGCTTTATGTACTTTAATTACTGGCCATACAGTACACAATATATGAATATGATGAACACTTCCCACAATGAAATCGGTTCCAGTCAAAGGTATTAATCAAGTATTTAATGGAGCAAAAGGTACATAGGATACTTTACATTATTCTTTGAATGCACTTGTAAGGCAAAGGAGTATGCGTAGGCAAATCAATAACGAATGTCCATTCTCTGGTTACGCAGGAGGTAATTATACAACCTGAATCTTAGGGAATTATATCTATGGTACACTAGTAATAGCGGGAGATACTGGAAAGGGTTCCCACTGGTTGTAAGCCAGCAGGGGGGTAGAAGATCTGTCGGTAGTAGGACGTCTGGTCAATGATGACTAGGGAGACTTCAGGTACAGAAGCCGGTGCAGTAGTCTCTTGATCCACAGACGAATACAGCTTGGTTCTCTTGTAGACTGTAGCTCTACAGTGAAGAAAGCTAGGCGGCCTCAGGCTCTCTGAGCGCCGACTCGACTTGACTCCTCTCGGGGTAAATCCAACACGTGCAGGCGTCGGCGATTATCCGCTCCATAAATCATAGGACCAAAGCAAATATATTCCAGCCGCAAAGGGCTATGTAGTCGTCGGGTAGATTAATCCAGTGTACATGTCCATACGGTTCTCGCCTAGGTCTCCTCGGGTGAAAGCGCCATGCGGTCGGCCCAGCCTGGATAAGAACTCTAGCTAATACGAGAAAGCGTTGGAGATGCTGGTCACTATAGAATTCTAACCGCACGATACACTATACACAAATAGACTATTAAAGACTCAATAGAAATATGTCGCACTCGACGGTATAGCGCCAAACTCTGACAATTCAGTTACTAATTCGCACGCGGTCTCGATGCTCTATTCTGAGGCCAAACAGGCCATACTTCACCGCACGTTGTATCGTGGGTGAGGCTTCACTTAGTGGGTAACATACTAAAGCTAAGAAGGGTACGGAGGTAAGGGGCTAAGGGGCTTCTACATTCACCTGCGGCGTATTTATACGCACGGTGCATAAACTAGTTCCACTCTCATTTCTGTCGCGTATCCCTGGGCAAGGTTGGGCATGTCCAGACACGTCGTGTCGGTGACTTTGAACTTGGCTCCGGGGGCCGGTCCCTGGCGCCGGTGGACCACTGTCCAATAGGAGAATGAAATATTATGGGCTGGACTAAAGGGATATTCCGTGTATATGTACAAGGAATATACAAGGGATATCAAACGATATACAAATACTATGCAATATATATCAATAAATAAATATATATATTCGGTTTAATCTGATCCTTTGTAACAGCCGCCCCCTAATTAGTCCCACCTAATTAGCTAAGCAGAGACAGATTAACCGCACTGTCCACTACTCAATGTCTGCTGTGAGGGTCAGTCAGTTCACAAAGTCATGGGGTCATGGTCGTCATCGATAGTATCGGGGAGCCTTGGCAGTTCTATTAGCCTCGCCACGGGTCGGGTGTAGGTCCGCCCTTGGACGAGCACTTCAGCTGCTCGGACCTTTCCGTCGGCACCGGTGATCACTTTGCTTACGCGGCCAGCCGGCCACATAGCTCGGGGTAGTGACTGGTCGATAATCATGACGACTGTTCCTTCTGTCAAATTGTCTCTCTCTTTTACCCATTTCTGGCGGGTCTGTAGAGACGGTAGGTAGTGGAGTAGGAAGCTGTTCCAAAACTTGTCAGCCAATACTTGACTGTACCTCCACATTCTTCGGCCGTTCGCTTCTTCAGGCCTGTACATTGTCTGGGGTAGCGCGGGGTCCAGCCGCCCCATCAAGAGTGTGTTGGGGGTGACTGGGTTGACATCTGCTACATCACTTGAGACGTAACCGAGGGGCTTTGAGTTCAATACTCCCTCGATCTCCGTGAGGACTGTCATTAGGACTTCTTCCGCCACGGTCTGGGCCCCAAGCACGGCGTACAGGGCTGTCTTTATTGAACGTACTTCTCGTTCCCAAGTTCCACCGAAGTGAGGTGCGTTCGGGGGATTAAACTGGAAGTCAATCTGGGATGGAGCGAGGTGGGTCTTAAGTTCTGGGCCCATAGCTTGGAAGCTCTCTCTCAGCTCTCTTTCTCCGCCTTTGAAGTTTGTCCCGTGATCAGACAACAATATAGACGGTTTGCCTTTCCGCGATGTGAATCTTCGGAAGGCCATAAGGAATGAGTCTGTGCTCATGGTTGGAAGGAGTTCTATATGTATCGCTCGGGTGGTCATGCATTTGAATACAATACCCCACCGCTTCTCGGTTCCTCTTCCTTTCTTTATATACAGCGGGCCGAAACAGTCCATACCGGTGGAGTGAAAAGGCTTGTCGCCGAGTCGGAGGCGACAGGGAGGTAGGTCAGCCATCCGGGGTATACTGGGCTGCGCTCGCCACTTACGACAGTCTAGACAGGTTCGCTGGAAGCGCCGCACTGCTTCTCTCCCTTGCAGTATCCAATAACGACGTCTGATCTCCGCGAAGACTCTCTCTGCCCCTGCGTGGTGCACATCCTCGTCGTATTTCTTTATGATCAGCTCTGTGACCTTGTGTCGGCTGTTCAAGACTATCGGGTACTTGATGTCATCCGGTAAGTCTGGGGCTCTCCGCAGACGACCACCCACTCTGATGAGACTATGGGCGTCGCTCTCGGGTGCTAGGTGGAGCAGTCTGCTGTCTGATGGGACGGGCTTTGCTCCCTGTAGACAGTCTAGCTCATCGGGGAACGAGTCTCTCTGGGCTCGTTGTAGTAGAAGAAGTTCTGCTTCTTCGTAGTCAGCTGCTGAAATGTCAGTAGTGGGCTGAACCTCTGGGTGGTGCCACAGAAATGTCTTTAGCTGCGCACTCTCTAGGGTGAGGCAATCGTCTATGTCGGGGTCTGTGGAGACGAGTGTGTTCAATCCACAGAACACAGATTTCTTGTTTTCGGCCTCCTCTTTACTCGCCTCCCGTGGGGTGGGTGTAGGCCACTCTTCTTCCGGGAGCTTGAGAAACTCTGGTCCGTCACTGTATGGGTTGTGACGGGTGAGGTCATCCAGGGACATTCCCCGGGTGATGACGTCAGCTGGGTTGTGTTTTGTGTCCACATACCTCCAGCTTGCTACTTCTGTTAAATCTTGAATCTCTGTGACTCTGACCCCCACGAAGACCTTGTATCTGCACGAATCAGACCGGATCCATGTGAGTACTGTCGTGGAGTCTGACCACAAGATTGTTCTTTGCACCGGAATGGTGAGTTCACGTTGGATTAACGTGGCGAGGTGCGCTCCTGCTAGGGCTGCGCAGAGCTCTAGACGCGGGATAGATTGTTGCTTTCGTGGGGCTATTCTTGAGCGAGCCAGGATGAAAGCAGTATGTATTTCTCCTCCCTCCTCTCGGGCACGCAAGTAGGCCACCGAGCCGTAGGCTACTTCGGAGGCGTCGCTGAAGACGTGCAGGTCCATCTGGCACGTCTCCGGCCTCACTGTGGGTGGGAAGTAGCTGCGGTGTATGTTAACACCTGGGAGTGAGCTGAGTTCCGTCTCCCACTCTCTCCATGTGGATGCAAGGTGTTCGGGTATGGGGTCGTCCCAGCCCTGGTCCTTGTCCCATAACGCTCTTACAATCATCTTTGCCCTGGTGGTGTAAGGTAGAATACATCCCAACGGGTCATATTGTCTGGCGAGTGTTCTGTATACACTCCGTCTGGTGGTCGGTAGTGCAGTCGACCTTCCCTGCTCCTTGGTCAGGGGTGTGTGTTTATAATGGAGCGAGTCTGTTTTGAAGCGCCAGACTAATCCTAATGTCATTTCTTGGGCTTCTCCTGGGATGGTCGCCATCCAGGTCTCGCTGCTTGCTGCCTTGTCCTCGGGGGAGAGGCTGCGCAATACTTGCGGGTCGCTGCTGGCCCACTGCCTGAGATCAAAGCCGCCTTTGATCAGGGAGGCGCGGAGCTTGAGTAGAAGGGCCTCGGCTTCTTCTGGCGTCGAGACGCTTTGCAGACAGTTGTCCACGTAGAAACTATTTTCTACACTTTTTCGGACCTCTTCATCAGCTGCTGGGTCCTCTGCGACGTGTTTTTGCAGTGCAAACGTAGCACAGCATGGGCTGCATGTGGTTCCGAAAGGGAGGACTTCCCATTGATAGATGGCTGGTTGCTCATCCCCGATCCTCTCTCTCCATAGGAACCGCAGCAGGGGCTTGTCCTCCTCCACTAGTCTCACCTGCAGGAACATCCCTTTGATGTCGCCGCTGATGGCCACCTTGTCCTGGCGGAAACGTAGTAACACGCCTAGTAGGGAGGGGCCGAGTGTTGGGCCGGGCAAGAGCTCTTTATTCAGATTTTGTGATCCGATCTGGTAGCTGCAGTTGAACACAATACGATCCTTGCCGTTGTGGTGGACTTTGTGGTGCGGCACGTACCATGATTCGGTCGTCTGATCGGCCTCTTTAATGTCAATTTTCTTTATGTGTCCCGCTGTGATTAGCTTGTTAATCTCAGCGCGGTACACAGCCTCTTGAGCGGGGTCTCTGGCTAGGCGCCGCTCTGTGTTCAATAGATACCGCTCCGTCGCTTCTTTTAGGGCGTGGAAGGTGGGCATACCCTCTCGCCTCAAGAGTGGAGTTGCGTATCTCATCACTCCGTTGACTTTGACTCTCTTTGTCCCTTGCTCGAGGAGTGCTATGGCGTAAATGTCTTCCTTGGAACGAATGTCTTTCTTTTCGTTCTTAAAGGGCATTGTCTCTAGTGTCCATAGCCTCTCGACATGCTGTAGGAGGGTGGTGTCTTCTTCTGTCACTCTGGAGTGGAGGCAGCTAGTGGCTGCTGTTCGGTTAAGAGACTTAGCGAGGGGGCCTTGTAATGTCCATCCTAGGCGGGTCTCGACTGCTGCAGGACAGCCTCTGGGCCCTGTATGGACCCGGTCTATCGGGACTATGAGGTCTGCATGGTCGGAGCCTATCAGCAGGGTCGGGGTGGCACCGTCTATGAGCGGGATAGGTAGTTGACGCAGGTGCACATATTTATCCATCAGCTTGGCGATGGGGTAGGTGTACTGCGACAGGCCTATTTCTTGGCTGGTGAAAGCATTAGTAATCCTATACCGTCTCTCTGGCTGCCCGCTTGCTGCGATAGTGAAGGAGACATTCTCGCCCTTTATCGTCTTTAGATCTCTTCTTATTGTCCGAATCGTCATCTGGTTTTCGCTCCCCCGCAGCCCCAGCTGGGCCGCAGCGGATGCGAAGAGAAGGGTCTTCTCTGACCCGTCGTCAAGGACGGCGTAAGTGTCCATGACCTTGTCTTGGTAACTCAGTGTTACGCGGACCACCTTTAAGAGCACTCGGGCGACCCCGCTGCTGGCGGGGTCAATGTACATAACACTTGCCCTTGTGCTGCTTGAGGGTGCGGGCTTTCTTCTGTTACTGTCGTGTAGGACATCTAGGTGGGCTCCGTCACACCGACTACACCTCTTCTTTAAGCGGCACTCGGCTGCCATGTGACTGCGCGCACATCGGTAACAGCGTCGGTTGGACTTTATCCATTGACCCACTTCGTCGGCGGTCATCTTCTTGAATGTGTCACATTGTGACAACCAGTGTTCTTTCTCGCAGTACGGGCACACCATCTTCCACTTCTCTTTCATCGAGGGGGTACTGTGGTTCTTGCTGCTCGGTACTGGTTCTGATTGGTGCATGACAGTCACCAATCTTCGGCCATCGTTTGCTCTCCTAGGTCCCTCTCTGGAGCTTGGTGTGCTCCGCACGAACGTATCCAATCGCAGGCTGCTGACTTCTCTCGCCAGGAAGTCGGCTAGGTCTAGGAGGGATGGCTCGGGACCGTTAGGATCACGGTGGTCTCTTTGCCGCCTGAAGCGCTCTTGTCGGGCGGGCGGAAGCTTCTCTAAAATCCTCTCGACATTAGAGTTTGCGTATAGTTCGTGCATACCCTTTTCTCGTTGCGCCCCCAGCATCCCTACCAGGGATTGTACCTTGATAGACAGGTCGTCTAGTGAGCGATTGTCTGTTGCTGGGGGTAGGCGGTCAATATGCCTTATCTCTTGTATTACGTAGTCCCATATGCGTCCATATCTTTGGTCGAGTGCTGCTAGAGCCGCTGTGTATGGGGTAGTAGAGGTGGCATAGGCCAGCGCTATATTGTGCGCTCGGGGCACCTTGAGGTGCTTCAATAGGATAGCATACTTGTGGCGTTCATCAGCTACATCAGCCATCATTGTCTCTAAGCACATCCGTAGCTCCGTGTACTGTGCTCTGTTCTCATGGGTGAAGTCTGGAAACGTCGGTGTGCCAATGTATGATGCCGTAGATGGCTGGCACATCGGTGAGCGTTGGAAGAGAGGCCTCCTAGGCGAGTCTCCTCTTACGCCTCTCGGTGGGCTGGTACCGGCAGGGTACCATGGCCCGCGCATCCAGGTGCTATTCCTCGGGACTGGTCGTGCGTCAATCTCACCCGTGAATTGAGTCGGGGGTCTGTAGCGCAGAGCCGCGGGGGTAGAGCCTGGGCTGTACTGGACCTCCTGGTCCTGTGGAGTACTGTGCTGCTGTCGGGCTTGACTCTCCTCCTCTCCCTCTTCTTCTTCCTCTGGCAGGTCCTCTAGATCCTGTAGTCGTCTATTTAGCCTCTCCGCGGTGTATACCGTTCCTTCCTTGTAGCTGGGTCTCACTGGGACCGGTCGGGGAAGGAGTTCGGAGGGGGGTGTAGGCTCTCTCTGGTGGTCGGGCTCAGGGTCGCTTGATCGGTTAGGGGAGGGTGCCCTTGACCCGTGTCTTGACGAGGCCCTGGAACCCCGTGCGGAGGGAGGGGGTGTTGCCCTGGCGATCAGCTGCTCCATTAGCTGCGCTTGTAATCGGTCGCGCTCGGCTTCGCGCTTGGTGAGAGCGATGTCGCGCTCTGCTTCTCTTTGGGCACCGGCAGCGGCGCGCTGGGCTTCGGCGGCGGCGCGCTCTGCTTCTCTTTGGGCACCGGCAGCGGCGCGCTGGGCTTCGGCGGCGGCGCGCTGGGCTTCGGCGTGGTCTCTTACCATATTCTCTTCCGTCTGAAGGCGTCTAATCTCTAGACGTATACGATCTTCGTCGCTCCGTTGCTGCGCTTGGAGGCGTTCTCTTTCCATGGAAGAATGTTCGCGCTCACTAAGCGTCTGTGCTTGGAGTCGATCGCGCTCTGTTGAGGCTGCTAGGCTGGCGAGGAACGCCTGTGCCAGCATCTTGTCCGCCTCGCTGGGGGAAGACGCTGGTTGAGGTGATCCGCTCCTGGCAGTACTCGTTGGAGATGCGTTCTCCTGCGGGGAGTCCTGGAGCTCTATCTCCTGGGCGCTCTCCTCTTCTTGTACCGGGCAGAGTTCCATCTCTGGAGGGTTGTCTTTCTCCTGGAGCTCTCCGGGGACTACTTCTTCGGTCTTGGCGGGGGGTAAAGTCGTGTCAGTTCCCTCCTGGTCCCTACCGTGAGCTTGGTCAGTTACATTAGAACCCACTAGGGCCTCTGTTGGCGGGGTAGCCTGGTTGATAGGGTCGGACATAATTTTACTTTTTCCGCGTTTACCGTCTGTAGAAGGCTAGGTAGTATACTGGCAACGTAATCCTCTAAGTACTGAGGTGGCTGCCGTCTACGCTGCGGGCGATCTACTTTAGGAGAACCGTTTTGTGGAGTGTTCATCATAGGCCATTTCAATATTAATACCACTATATTAATATTACACTAGTTATTCTCCGGCTCGAAGGACCAATTGTAACTGAGGGGTACAATTCCCTGACTGTATTGATAAGTATGGTATCATTAAACCACTACCGCTTTATGTACTTTAATTACTGGCCATACAGTACACGATATATGAATATGATGAACACTTCCCACAATGAAATCGGTTCCAGTCAAAGGTATTAATCAAGTATTTAATGGAGCAAAAGGTACATAGGATACTTTACATTATTCTTTGAATGCACTTGTAAGGCAAAGGAGTATGCGTAGGCAAATCAATAACGAATGTCCATTCTCTGGTTACGCAGGAGGTAATTATACAACCTGAATCTTAGGGAATTATATCTATGGTACACTAGTAATAGCGGGAGATACTGGAAAGGGTTCCCACTGGTTGTAAGCCAGCAGGGGGGTAGAAGATCTGTCAGTAGTAGGACGTCTGGTCAACGATGACTAGGGAGACTTCAGGTACAGAAGCCGGTGCAGTAGTCTCTTGATCCACAGACGAATACAGCTTGGTTCTCTTGTAGACTGTAGCTCTACAGTGAAGAAAGCTAGGCGGCCTCAGGCTCTCTGAGCGCCGACTCGACTTGACTCCTCTCGGGGTAAATCCAACACTAGAGCCATATGAAATCCGTTTTATTATTTTCCAAATTCCATTTAATTTTTTCCCAAATTCCGTTTTTTCCGTTTTAATATTGCAGAATTCTGTATTTTGCTTTTTACGCTCATTTTACCATCAGAAATTGTGTCTAATAAGTGGGAATGAATAAATGTCCACAATTCAATAAGATATAACAGTCTTTTTTAATGTTTTTAAGTGCTGCAACTCAGAAACACAGTTCAATTTTACACAATATTTTTCAATTAATATTGTGACAAAATAAAAATACATATTTCAAGTGTAAACAATAGATACAGCTAGCTACTACTGACATTATCACAATGACAACGTCAGTAACCTAGCTATATCTATTATATTGTGATGAAATATAGTAATGCATAATTTAGGCACCTTTAGTTTAGTTTATTTCGATTATAAAGGACGGTGTATAATGACAATCGTTTGCATTAAACAAATGGATGGGTGCACTAGATTTAGCAAGAAGCTATCATTTCCATCTATAGTCCTATGTACTGTAACGTTTCATAGCTATTTAAGTTTATTTAGATTGTAAAGGGCAGTGTATAATGACAATCGTTTGCATTAAACAAATGGATGAGTGCACCAGATTTAGCAAGAAGCTATAATTTCCATCTATAGTCCTATGTACTGTAACGTTTCATAGCTATTTAAGTTTATTTAGATTATAAAGGGCAGTGTATAATGACAATCGTTTGCATTAAACAAATGGATGAGTGCACCAGATTTAGCAAGAAGCTATCATTTCCATCTATAGTCCTATGTACTGTAACGTTTCATAGCTATTTAAGTTTATTTAGATTATAAAGGGCAGTGTATAATGACAATCGTTTGCATTAAACAAATGGATGGGTGCACCAGATTTAGCTAGAACTTCTAGAAGCTATCATTTCCATCTATAGTGTTTTGGGAAGCACGGTGTTTCCCCTTGTTTTTGACATGCCCTTTCGAGACCAAATGATCATCGCACGTATTTTTGCGGGTCCAATCACAGTATGTTGACAATATTTACAAAACAACTTATCGCCGGAGGCATAAAAATCATTCGGATACTGCTCTGCTCTGAATTTAGGGTTTAGTGTGGTATTTCGTAGCTTTTTGGATGCTGTTAATACCGGCGCAGCTACACGCTTGGACATTGCTGTGTTGTTGTGAAGCAGTGTGGAAGTGACGCGCGCGGTGTAACACGCTTTAGCGTCCCGGTCATGTTTGCTTTGCACCAAACGTTCCACCGTTATCCCGAAAACGGAATTACAGTCCAAATTATGGCAAATTCTGCAATATTCCACGTTTAACAGGTAATTCCATTTTTATTGCTCAATTCCGCGATTCCGTCCGCGATTCCGTGATCGCGGATTTCATATGGCTCTATCCAACACGTGCAGGCGTCGGCGATTATCCGCTCCATAAATCATAGGACCAAAGCAAATATATTCCAGCCGCAAAGGGCTATGTAGTCGTCGGGTAGATTAATCCAGTGTACATGTCCATACGGTTCTCGCCTAGGTCTCCTCGGGTGAAAGCGCCATGCGGTCGGCCCAGCCTGGATAAGAACTCTAGCTAATACGAGAAAGCGTTGGAGATGCTGGTCACTATAGAATTCTAACCGCACGATACACTATACACAAATAGACTATTAAAGACTCAATAGAAATATGTCGCACTCGACGGTATAGCGCCAAACTCTGACAATTCAGTTACTAATTCGCACGCGGTCTCGATGCTCTATTCTGAGGCCAAACAGGCCATACTTCACCGCACGTTGTATCGTGGGTGAGGCTTCACTTAGTGGGTAACATACTAAAGCTAAGAAGGGTACGGAGGTAAGGGGCTAAGGGGCTTCTACATTCACCTGCGCCGTATTTATACGCACGGTGCATAAACTAGTTCCACTCTCATTTCTGTCGCGTATCCCTGGGCAAGGTTGGGCATGTCCAGACACGTCGTGTCGGTGACTTTGAACTTGGCTCCGGGGGCCGGTCCCTGGCGCCGGTGGACCACTGTCCAATAGGAGAATGAAATATTATGGGCTGGACTAAAGGGATATTCCGTGTATATGTACAAGGAATATACAAGGGATATCAAACGATATACAAATACTATGCAATATATATCAATAAATAAATATATATATTCGGTTTAATCTGATCCTTTGTAACAGTAAGTGAACAGATTAAATGCTACTTTTCCAGCATTCCAACACATTAACCACTAGGGCTGACCTTCGAAGCTTTTTTTGGCAATTGAAGCTTCGGGGCCGAGCTTCGATTTTAATTCGAAGCTTTGAATTTTTTTTTTTTATTTTTTTATCTTATGTTGTGGGACTTGTACAGCACTTTGGTAAACTTTGTTGTTTTTAAATGTGCTCTATAAATAAAGTGGATTGGATTAATGAATTAAGTAGCCGCTTTCGTGACTGTGACGCAGCCAACAAGGTTTCACTCGGCTGTGTGATTTAATTCAAGGTGGATCGCTGTTGTCATTTGAACAACTTCAGATTTCATGGGAACTACCAATCCCCCAAATCAAGAATGTTTAAGATGAATGAATAAAAGATTTTGATTATTTGAAATATGGCCTGTGTAGACTAAACTATGCACAGAATTATGTCAGTCTACAAGGTCTGGATTCTACATGGTCCGGCAATGTAGACCTTGTAGACTCCACTACAGACCAATTATCAGTGAATGTTCATGCATTTTTAAGAAGGGCTACTTCCACAAAAAAACAAAGAACTCACCAAAACATCTCAGTAGCACCTTATCTAAATGTTTCATATATGGAGATTCATATTTATTTATGTATTGCATGCATTTCTACATTTTATTTCCTATTTTGTTTATTCATCCCAGTATCTTTCTTTCTTATGTGTGGAATTCTACAAGGCATTACATTTACATTTAGTCATTTAGCTGACGCTTTTATCCAAAGCGACTTACAAGATCTGTACGACAGGTCATCAGGAAGGATACAACTCTATCAGCTGAGTAACAATATTCATCAAAGTGTTGCGTGTTACAGTGTAGGTTAGTTTATTAGGACAAGTGCATGACAGTAAGGTTAGTTAGGGTTAGAATATTTTTTTTTATTTTTTTTATTTTTTTTCAGATAATGGTTGAAGAAGTGCGTCTTTAGTCGACGGCGAAAGATTGGACGGGATTCGGCTGTCCTAACTGGGGTGGGTAGTTCATTCCACCATTGTGGGGCAAGGACTGAGAATATGCGTGTAGGTGGTGTATATGTGTTTGAGGATGATATCCTTCAAACAGGCAATAGTGATGATATAATTTGGGCAGTGCTGAGCTGGGTTACTTTCCTCCAGTGTATTTGTCCCCTGGCCCCACCCAATGGTCCCATGCGCGCGCACACACACACACACACACACACACACACACACACACACACACACACACACACACACACACACACACACACACAATTATTATTATTTTTTTTATTTTTTTAAACTTCGATTTTTTGTATATGTTCGAAGCTTGTGCCATCGAACGAAGCTTCGAAGCATTTAAGACAGCCCTATTAACCACTGATTTTCAACATGCATATCGTGAAGGACATTCAACAGCGACTGCTTTAACCCAAATGACGGATGATTGGCTGAAAGAGATAGATAAAAAGAAAATGGTTGGAGCTGTCTTGCTTGATTTTACTGCAGCATTCGACATCATAGATCACAAATTCTTACTTAAAAAACTTGAATGTTACGGTTTCTCCTCATCTGCACTATCTTGGATGCAAACTTATTTAGCAAACTGGAAACAAATAGTTTTTAATGGGAGTTACTCAGAAGTTAAACCGGTAAGGTGTGGAGTACCCCAAGGAAGTTGCCTTGGGCCTTTGCTCTACACCATATTTACAAATGACATGCCTCTTGTCCTAAATAAGTCCTATATTTCTATGTATGCGGATGATTCAACGATTTACACATCAGCCTCAACAGCCAATGAATTAAATACGGTCCTAAAGGCAGAGTTGCAATCAGTGATGGAATGGATAAAGAATAACAAACTAGTTCTAAACATATCAAAGACAAGTAGCATCATTTTCGGTTCAAACCATACTCTAAGAACGAACCCAGTCTTGAAACTGTTGATAAATGATGTGGTAATTAATCAAGTTGAGACTAAACTCCTAGGGGTAACATTAGACAGTAAATTGTCATGGTCACACCATATAAACAATATAGTAGTGAAAATGGGAAGAGGGATTTCTGTTGTTAAAAGATGTGCTCATTTGTTACCACTAAATTCTATCAAACAGGTAATTCAAGCTTTGGTTTTGTCAAATCTTGACTATTGTCCTGCAGTATGGTCGAATGTAACGACGAATAAACAGAAAAAATTGCAAATGGTACAAAACAAAGCAGCACGTATAGCGCTTCGCTGTGAGTACAGAACTAATGTTGCAGCGATGCACAGTTGTTTAACTTGGTTACTTGTCAAACATAAATTAATCTGCTCACTCCTTGTATTCACTAGGAATATTCTTGTTACAAAGATCCCCTCAATTTTATATAACAATTTATCTATAAGTCTTGACAGACACAACCATTCCACCAGACATGCACAAGGTTTTACACTTCCAAAAGTGAGGTTGAATGCAATGAAGCGAACTGTCATTTTCCGTGGTATGCAGGAATGGAACTCTCTTCCCAGACATGTTAAGCAGGAGAATAGTAAATGTCGTTTCAAAATCGTGGTAAAACAACATTTTCAACCAAAGAAATTGACATTCCCTAATAGATAGTGTGTACGTAAATGAAAATGTATGTGTCTGATAAAGAGATAGGTATATATAGATGAAAAGGCATGTGTCTGATAGGGATATATTATTAAAAGATTGTATAATTGGCTGATATGAACATAGATAATGTATGTAAAAGCTAAATAGTATATTATGCTGTATTGTATTATGAATTAATTATGAGTAGGTATTATTGTATTGTATTATGAAGTCATAAGGCGTATATATTGTTGTATTTATTATGAATTTGATTAGGGTTTTTATTGTTGTTTTAATTGTCTGTATGACATGTGAATGTTGTGAGTGTATAAGTCTGTAACTGTATTTTACGTGTTATGGACCCCAGGAAGAATAGCCCCAGCACTGCTGTGGCTAATGGGGATCCAAATAAACTTAAACTTAAACTGTTCAGCTTGAGGGAGGTGCCTTCATAATTTGTCATCGTTCTGAGGCCCTGCCACATACTGTACCTCTGGAATCAGCCTGTTCAAACTGAAGTTCAACCTTATCCCTGTAGTGCCGTTTTGCCCCTGTTACTGTCCTCCTGACATTGTGTCTCGCCGCCTTGTGCTCATTCATGTTGCCTGTCACGCGCTATAGGCTGAGGTGCCCGCTTTCAGAGCCTCACAGGCGGATTTGTCTACCCAGAGCTTTTGGTTTGGGTAAACTCTAATTGTGGTAGAGGGGATGGTTTCTTCTACCAGAGTACAAAGTCCAGCACTGTTTCAGTGTAGTCATTTATATTGTCTGTGTTCTCGCGGAACGCGTTCCAGTCTGTGCACTCTAGTGCAGCTTGGAGCGTTTCCTCCGATTCCACAGACCAACGCTTCACCTCTCGCGTTACTACAGGAACGCGCTTGAGACTTTGTTTGTACTCCGGTATAAGGAAAATGGCGCCGTGGTCAGATTTGCCAAATGGGCTAAGAGCCTGTGACTTGTACTCATTCTTAAATTGCGAGTAGCAGTGGTCTAATATGGTCTCGCATCTGGTGGGACAAGTCACATGCTGATAGAAATTTGGCAAAACCTTTTTAAGACTGGTGCTATTGAAATCGCCCAGTTAACCTTCTGTAGTGTGGTAGTGAAAGTGTTAAGGCACAAACAATACAACATATACAACAGATGTACAACATTAGTCATTTACAAAAATAGCAATCCCTATAAGACATGGTATTGCTATAATTTCATGGTGCTGTAATTAACACAACAAAAGGATCATACTGTCTCTACACCTGTATGTCACCGCCTGCTAAACACCTATGCCAGAGAGAGCAAATATTTGTACGAAATTAGTTTGAAGAAAAAAAGACAATGCGTCTATAAGGTTGAATTGGGTGTATACAGACTATCACTAGTAATAACCAAAAATGAAGGTTGTCTGAACATTTATGAGTTATGCAGTGATGTAGTTATCAGTAAAGTAAACAGACTATTATAGTGCTACAGTATGTCTTTTGTGCGTAAAGAAACCATACCTTTATGGCTGCGTTCATTGTAATTTCTATGGACACAGTGAATAAACAATGCTGCACAGACTCATCTTCAGTTCTTATTTATGAAAGCAACTAAAAGATATGGTGGGAACAATAATATTATTTATTCAATATGTTAACTCATTCAGCGCCAGCTAGTATCCCCATCCCTGCTCTCAATGGGCCACGCTTTAAAAGATAGGCATTTTCACTAGGGATGCCCCGATCGATCGGCCACCGATCGCTATCGGCCGATAATCAGTATAAATATGCGATCGGTGATCGGTGATAATGCTTTATTTTCGCCGATCGTCAAACCCGATCTCACTCGCTGTCGCTGAGTTCTGTCTCAGACACCGGGGGCTGCGGCGTCTGCTCATCCCTCCAGCCCCTCCCGCACGCATGTAAACACGGGTCTACTCTAGTGAGACGGGACACGGGAGGACGGCGTCTCCCTGAGCTAACGTTAGCTTAGCTACCGTTACAAAATGACCCAGTCAACTACTTTTAGTTTAATACATGATGAGGCATTGTCTAACCGAACGGTATCTAGCCGGCCAGCTACCGATAGCTCCTGACATCAACAAACGCTCCATCAAGTCTAGTAGAGACGTGTATGATACCTGTTAGCTGTTAGCTCACGTTAGCGCAAGTTAGTTCACTGTTCAAAACGAAATGTCCCATTGAACTAAATAATTCACTGAGGCGTTGTATTAACGTTATATATCCGGCTAGCAGTAGCTACAGATAGCTCCTGATATCAATGTCTTATAACACTGATTCGATGCGTATTCGAGCTGAGGGCTTGCTGAGCACAGTTAAGTAACGTTATACCAATAGGGTCCAGGTGCAGCGCCGGAGAATCCTGGCCGTAGCTCGAGGCTACTCGAGTATAGGTCCAGCTGCAGCTCCGGAGAATCCTGGCCGTAGCTGGAGGCTACTAGAGTACACACAGACAGTGGAGCTTGTTGCGTGGTGGCGATGTCTCGCAGATAATACAAGTACAAGTCTAATTATATAATATATATATTTTATTAAAAAAAAAATTATATAAAATACATTTTTATTTCTTTTAATCAAAAACGATCGGTATCGGCCGATATGGCTCACGACTAGGGGTGGGAATCACCAGTTTCATCATGATACGATACGATATCGATTCTTTGGACAACGATACGATATTTGCCGATATCACAAAGTCTCTCACGATACAATACGATACGATTAGATTCAGGTGCCTGCCATCGATATGAGATGATATCATATGCCCATTTAACACAATCAGTAACATTTAGATCAACAAAAAAAAGGTAATGAAAATATCATTTGACATTTGTATTTTTGAGCTCTTCCAGACATTTAAAGGAAAATCAATCTATTGTTTTTAATACAAATAGACCTCCTGTTCACTGTAAAGTGCCACGTTTTTTGAGCTTGAAACTTTAAGCTACATTTTTTGAAACTCAAAACTCACAACCTCCCTCTCCCAAACCGTTCCTACAACAATTTGTTGATGTTGCATGATCATGTTGCCTACATTTATTATGTATTATATTGTTTATGTTTAAATAAATAACATTTAAACATCAAACTCCTCTGACCTCATCTGGTCTTTCCAAAGACGCGCGCACACACACACACACAGAAAGGGAGAATGCTATGCTGTAACATCTACACACACGGAGCTACTGCTGTTGTTCTTGGGCGGATATGAGACTCGCCACAGGATTTTCAAAATAAGAGTATCGATATGAATCGATCTTATTACATCGCATCGATCCGATTCGATTGTTGATAATTACATCGATGTATCGATCTGGATCGATGTATCGTCCCACCCCTACTCACGACGATCGGTGATCGGTATCGGTGGCAAAAAACGTGATCGGGGCATCCCTAATTTTCACGGTGCGTCACGATGTTTGCAGAGCTATATCTATATTCTATATTATAGCTATGGAGACAATACTATGGCTCATTTGACAGTCACTATCTCTTGTCCAACATGCAATTTATTTTTTCATGTATACATTTGCGTGTTATCTCGTGGTGAATATTTTATAGTTTCAGAGTGATCCAGGCTAATTCCTGGAAGCTGAGTTATGGAGCGCCGATTTTAATTCTACATACGTTGATCGTTGCGATCGATGTGAAATCATTGTAGGATCAAAGTACGATTGACATCATATAGTCCTTACCTTTCCTAGGAGGTATCCCAAAATGAATATTGCAATTGTCTGATCGCGATTTCCAGGGTTATATTTCATATGGCTTTACGCTCTGCTCTATTGGAATGTTCCCCTATATCAAATATGATTTTGAAAAGCTTTCAGCAGCCATACACCACATCCGTCCGGCCACGCCCACATCCGCCCATGAATATAAGCGAGGGGCATGGCCGTACTCCTGCTCCTTCCCTTCCTTCAACACATGGAAGTACCGTGACGTGCACCTACTTCAGCTGTTGGAATTAGTTAGTTTAGTTAGTTAATAGTTTGTGTTGGCATTCTTTTTGTTTTTCCTCCCTCGTAATTTTACGGAAAAATAAAGGAGAATGTCGTCACCACCGGAGAGTCACGATTATCGTTCGGACCTCCACCGGCGCTTCACAGTCGCGACCTTCTCTGTGCGTTGTGGGGCTTTCCTGGCTCCACGTTTGTGGCAGACAGGTGGGCCTCAGCGGCGCCCGAAGGGGAGTGCGCGTCGCCAGGTAGCCGTCGAGCTCCCATCTCCTGTGAGGTGGCCGCGTTCCGGCTCCAGTCCCCCCGCCTCGGTCCGACGGTCTCTTTTGTGGGTGGTGACTTGTGGCGTAAACTCTCTGCCTCCGCTCGCTCACGTCATTTGGCGGCAAGCGGCGGGGTGGATGGTCTAGCGGCTGTGTGAGTTATGCAGGGCCTGAGGCATTCGGTGACGGCCCTGCAGGACAGCCGGCTCCGAGCGAGTATTCCCTCGTCACCTCTCCGTCGCGTCCGATGGAAACTGAAAATTGCATGGAGGGGGCGGGGGAATTCTTGTTCGACGCCCCGGCGGAGGCAGAGCACTCTCCCCTTTGGGCAGAGGGTGCTTTGTTTTCCTGGGGAGCCCCGTACTCCGAGTCTGGGTTCTTACCACCTCCGAGACGGGATGCCCTACTGTCATCCGCACTGGATGCTAGCTCCCACCTGCCAAGTGAGTTGAGCCTCCCAAACGCGAGGGATGCGAGTGAGGCGGAGGAAAGTATGCAAGGGGAGTTGCATGCTTTGTTCCCCCGAGCTTATGGCGGCAGCGGCCCGGGCAAACGGTGTGCCGCTGCCGACGCCACTGCCGACACCTGTTCCCGACGATATGGTGGGTCATCTCTGGCAACGCTGTCCTGTGAGGGAGGCGAGCGTTGTCTGCCCGTTCTTCCCGTCGATGGTGCCCTACGTGTCTCGGGGACAGGTTATCCCCCGCATCATCGGCCTCTCCCCCACCTACGTGCCTTTCACGCAGGTGGAGGGGTTGGTCCAGGGGTTGAAGGACGGGGTGCCACGGCTTGACAGCCCGATGGCATCCATCCTTTGCCCCGAGATGGTGTGGGAGCCACAAAAAAGCCACTTCCTAAGGGGAAGTCGGCTAGGCAGTTGGCTTTCTGGACTGACCAGGCCTACATCGCCTCGACCCAGAGCCTAGCTGCGACGTCCAACATCACGCAGCTAGCGCGCTTCATGTCGGGGCTGATGGCGGGCAGGGAGGACCTGGACGACCACCAACGGTACCTCCATGCCCAGGCGACAGGGACCATCCTCCATCTCACTCAGCTACAGGCCATAACTGCGGGGAAACAGCGCGCCCTGGCCACCCTGATCCAGCGGCACCTCTGGCTGGAGCAGGCGGCGCTGAGTGACCAACGGCGGGTTCCTCTCCTCCTTGCCCCCCTCTCCGACGCTGGGCTGTTCGGCTCGGCCATGCTGGAGATGGCATCAGCCTGCAGGGACATGGAGCAGCAGCGGTCTGTCCTCCAGCACCATTTTCCCCGGTCCGAAACCACCACGGCCAGCCGTGGGATATGGCCGAGGAGCCGAAGCAGGACTCCTGCCGTCGTCACTGCTGGCCCCGCCAAGAAGAGGCCTCGCCGCCGGGGAGGAGAGTCCGGCGCCGCCGCTGCTGCCAGTCATCCTGCGCCCGGGGGGACAGGTAGGAACCTACGTGGCCAAACTGCTCCTCAGAACCGTCCCTCCGGGCCAGCTGCCCGAGGGGGCAAGCGTTGCCCGACGCGCGCCGGGCAATGACTTGCCGCTAACATTAACATTTCCCCTCCTGCCCCCCCCGCCCCCCCAAATGATTTTGTTAATAAATAAAGGGTCCCTCCTTTGAGGGACTGTTTTTTGTTGTAACAAACCGTGTGTTTATTCACTGTATTTTGGGGGGATACGAAATTAGCAATACTGACCCACAGCTAAGATACTGTCGGGTGGCGTGCTTGTATTAGAGTTGTGCAAATTTCTTCTCTTTACTCTGCCAGTATTCTCTTTACGTGGTAAAGGTGAACTTGGCGGCTTCCTTGTGTGATGAGGGTTATGCAATTCATATGGTAAATACGTTTTTGAATAAACGTAGCCTCTGAGTTTGTAACTGGTGTGCTATTGTGGTAGCTTACAGGGTTGTACATATGGCATAAAACCAAGGGCTTCGAGTCCCTCTCTTCACTCCGATATTTTTTCTTTACTTGGTAAAGGTGAAACTAGCGGGTGGCAAGTTTTTCGCACATGAGCCAGAGCCGTGGATAAAACCCGTCTTTTACGGGTTTAACGGCTGAGTTTGGCGTGCAGAATGTGAAACTAATACGCTAAGAGTGTGTGTTTTCATTTATGATGCACTGTATGACTGGTGCCACATCTCTGTATTCATTTATTGCTTCGTATCAAAAGAGTGGGGTGGTTGAGGGGGGGTGGACAAATAACCCTCCCCCGGATATGATTATATCCCTTACAAAATTGACTTGGCCAGGAGGTTGTGGTTCGAAATCAAACTCTCCTCTCTTGCTGAGAGCAGGGCTTGTCAGTCTTCCTGACGTGTGTGTCCTCACTCGTCACGGGGGGGGGTTCCCTGTTGACCACACCAAATTAGGGTAGTGGGACTAGGGGTTTCCCCGGCCATTGAAGACATCACAGGCTTCGCGTTTTCTTATTGGCCGAGAGATGTATCTGTGAGTCACAGGTCCTGCACTGCAGGCCGCTGACATTATACATGGGATGTGACGCGATGCAGTCTGGGCTTTTGTCCTTCTGCTCTGCTTTGTTTTAACGGTTGTGTATATTGGGCTGTTATGCCCATTTTCCACTCTGTTAAATAACCCTTTTTCGATTGTGTCACTCACGTTGAGGCCTCTCTGGGGTAAGGCCGACGTCTTCCCCTCTCACATAAAGAGCGGAATTGACACAGTTTATTTCCAGGCTCGTTATGTAGAAACCCATGTCTGTGCCTTTCGGGACCAGCTCCCTGCTGGTCGTCCCAGACAGCGGGGAGAGTCGTTGTGGGGCTTTTTTCTTCTTAGAAACTCGCCGTCACCGTTCTCGGGTTTTTCACAAGCATACACGCTGTTCATAAGTCAGCGTTTGGTCTTACAAGACCGGTATCAGCGCTGGCCCAGGGTGCTTTTCAATGGTTGAATCCACCTTCGGGACCGGCGCGCCCTGGTTTGTCCAACAACATAAAAACTGCGTTTTTTATGTGGCCGGCCGGGAAGGAGGTTTTTATCTCTACCGAGCGCCAGCGCACTATAGGTTAGACTCGAAGACTCGCGTGCATCTCCGGGGGGAAATTCCAGGGTAGATCAAACATTGGCGGGGGGGGGTTTCACGCCCATTGGGTGGGCCACCGGGAGCTGTGCGTTCGCGTGCTGACCATCTTGGTGGCGCCCCTTGTGATGTTTTGATCGACACGTGTACCTAACCCCCTCTCCTGGAGAGGGGCGGCGACGTGACAAGGGCACGGGACTCGTCCTGGTCGCGCCGGACCGGGTCAGTTTAACCCGTTGCTCGCCGGGTCGCAGATAAACTCTGATTGCCCCGAAGGGTCCTGAGCTTTTTTTCAATGTTAGTCGTTATGCCAATTCCCAATCCCCTTCCTGGTGTAGGAGTCGCTGTTTACAACGACCCACCTGGTTGTGCATGAGACCTACACTGCATGAGACCTACACTGTATGAGACCTACACTGCATGAGTCCACTATCATCCCTGTACCCAAAAAATCCAAGCCTGCTTGCCTCAACGACTACCGCCCTGTAGCTCTCACCTCTATAGCCATGAAGTGCTTTGAGAAGCTACTAAAGGGCTACATCTGCTCCTCCCTCCCCATCAACCTGGACCCCCTGCAATTTGCATACCGCCCCAACAGGTCCACGGAGGACGCCATAGCCCATGTCCTGCACACAGCAGCATCACACCTGGACAAGAGGCAGGGGAACTATGTGAGAATGCTGTCATCGACTACAGCTCAGCATTCAATACCATAGTCCCCTCCAAACTCATAGCCAAGCTCAGGGACCTGGGCTTGAACTATGACCTCTGCCAGTGGGTCTTGGACTTCCTGACGGGCAGACCCCAGGTGGTGAGAGCAGGCAACTGCACCTCCTCATCCATCACCCTCAACATAGGGGCCCCCCAGGGCTGTGTTCTGAGCCCCCTCCTCTACTCCCTGTACACACATGACTGTGTGGCACAGCGGAACAACAACACAATCATCAAATTTGCTGACGACACAGTAGTGGTGGGCCTGATCTCTGCAAACGACGAGAGGGCCTACCTGGAAGAGGTCAAGGTTCTAGCGGGATGGTGTCAAGAGAACAGCCTCTCCCTGAACGTCAGCAAAACAAAGGAGATGATTGTGGACTTTAGGAGGTCGGGGGTCAGGGACTACTTGTTCCTGTTTGCGGACGACTCAGCCCTGCTGGTCTCTGACAAGAACAAGTTGCAGGTTGAAAAAACCCTCAGCTCGGAACTAGGCAAAATCTGCATATGGCTCGCTGATAACAAACTATCATTACACATGGGCAAAACAGAGTCCATTCTCTTTGGTTCAAATAACAAACTCAGCAAGACCGACGGCTTCTCAGTTACAGTGGGTGACAATATTGTCACAAGGAAAGACGAAATTACCTACCTGGGTTCCATTCTAGAGGCAAATCTTTCCTGTGACAAAATGGCATCCAATGTAATAAAAAAAAGTCAACCAACGAACTAGATTCTTGTACCGGATCTCCTCTCTGGTAAACAAGAATACCCTGAAGACTCTGGCAGGAGCACTCATTCAAGGGTACTATGACTATGCGTGCACCTCATGGTACCAAAGCACCTCAAAGGCGCTTAAAACAAAATTACAAACATCACAAAACAAACTGGTCAGACTACTACTTGACCTGAACCCCAGAACCCACCTCACCCCTGCCCACTTTGACAACCTAGGATGGCTTAGAGTAGACGACAGAGTACAGCAACTTGCAATGGGCCTGGTCTACAAGATACACTATACGACCGGGGTGCCCATGTACATGTCAAAATACTTCCCAAAGGTCAGTGAATACCACAACCACTACACCAGAGGAAGCTCAACAAATCATGTTAAACCCAGATTCGGCTCAAACAAGGGACTAAACACGTTTCGCAATTATGCCACAACAATGTGGAACGCCCTACCCAAAGCTGTAAAGGAATGTGAATCCCTGCCCACATTCAAAACCGCTCTTAAAGAGCACCTACGGGAGGCTGCAATTCGAAACTGGCCACCGTAAATGCCCAAAACCCCCACCACCTCCTAATAGACAGTCTCCTCCCCACCGCATGTATATATCCCCTCCCCGCCGTATGTATATTTCTCTCCCACCCACCCACCCCCTCCTAATGTACAGTCCCCTCCCCATCATATGTATATACTCTGTCAGGATCTAGGGGTAACAGTATTGTATATTTGAATACCGTTTATGTCACAAATGCATCAGTACTAAATACCTATATGTCCCTATGCCATAAATGTCATGTATGTTGTGTATGTCATAAATGTCTATATGAATTGAAAATGGGGGACCCTGATGGAAACAAGACTAACGTCTTTCTCAGGTCTGCATCCCCTTAACAATTGTATGTATTGAGCCGTACTGTATTGTACCCATTCTGCAATCTGTTAAATAAAGTTTTCATTCATTCATTCATCCTCAGCATCGACGGGGCACTGGTTGAGAGAGTGAACAGTTTTAAGTACCTCGGAGTCCACATATCCGAGGACTTGACATGGACCACACACATTAACAGTGTTGTGAAGAAGGCACGGCAACGCCTCTACTTCCTCAGGTGCCTAAGGAAGTTCCAAGTCAGTCAGAAGATCCTTAAGAACTTCTAGGGTGCTCCAGTAGCACACCATGTTACCGCGCTGCGTCGCGGAACTCCGTGCTGCGTCACGGATCTGGTTGACTCCGAGTTCGATTCCCGGACTCGCCGTAATTTGCCGAATGTCTCCCCCTGCTCTCTCTCCCGTTTCACCCTACAACTGTCGGTCATGCTTGACCAGGAAAGCGATAAAAACGCTAAAAAAAAAAGTAAAAAAAAAAAAAAAAAAAAAACTTCTACTCATGTAAAATAGAGAGCATCCTGACTGCCAATATCACCTCCTGGTTTGGGAATAGCACCACACAAGACCGTAGCAGACTACAGAGAGTGGCCCCTTCAGCCGAGCGCACAATTGGAGGGGGGCTTCCCACTCTCCAGCACATTTACAACAAGTGGATGGGTAAGGCTAAGAGAATTATCAAAGACTCCAGCCACCCAAACAACTGCCTCTTTGAACTGCTGCGGTCAGGCAAGCGATACCGGAGTCTCATGGTAAGCACAGAAAGACGCAGAAGAAGCTTCTATCCCCAGGCCATCAGGTTGCTCAACGAACAATAACACTATGCAACAACCATCAAATGCACTCACAGCACACACATCCACACGCACACACTCACTTTAAACAAACAACTCACTGCAGCACCCACTCTACACACTTTAGAACACCTAAACACACTTTATATTTATTGGCAAAGAATTTGCACTACAACCCATACCTCAGTACACCTTACTGTAAATTGTACCTAAATTGTACCTCATCCCATTTCTGCTTTGCACTATATAGTAGATTGTATATTAGTATATTGTATAGTATATTGTATGGTAACTCAGTTACTTCTACTCTGCATTGAACATTGTACATATGTACATACTGAACACTTGTGTCTACGTACGTGACTTCTATTTTTTACTTGCTATACTTATTTTATTTTATACTTATCTTTTTTGTCTAGCACAGTCTCTCTCGCGTACAGAAAGAAGCATTTTGTATAAAAGTATTCTGTACTTCTGTATGACAACTAATAAAGAAACTTGAACTTGCTGCAGACCTACGCTGCATGAGACCTACACTGCATGAGACATGCTGCAGACCTACGCTGCATGAGACCTACGCTGCATGAGATCTACACTGCATGAGACATGCTGCAGACCTACGCTGCATGAGACCTACACTGCATGAGACATGCTGCAGACCTATGCTGCATGAGACCTACACTGCATGAGACCTACACTGCATGAGACATGCTGCAGACCTACACTGCATGAGACCTACGCTGCAGACCTACACTGCATGAGACCTACGCTGCAGACCTACGCTGCATGATACCTACGCTGCAGACCTACGCTGCAGACCTACACTGCATGAGACCTACGCTGCAGACCTACGCTGCATGATGCCTACGCTGCAGACCTACACTGCAGGCCTACGCTGCATGAAACCTACGCTGCAGGAGACCTACGCTGCTAGCCACAGTGGTGTACTAGGCCTGAATAAGGCAAACCCAGTGTGAAGCCATCCCCTTTCTAATCCAGGCTATTTCAGGCTAACACTCCCACTCGTGAAAAGCCGAAGCCACGGCCTGTGATTTAGAATTCCATGCATGCGTTACGTAATGCTTTTGTCTTTCATGCTTGATGTCTTTGCCAGGCGCAGGCATAGTTTATTAATGAAAGGGCTTGTATGGTGGGGGGTAGAGTGTGTGTGTGCGTGTGCGTGCGTGTGTGTGGACAATATCAAACATGTATGTGGGTGACATTGTGTGTGTATATGAGTCTGTATCGATGTGTGTGTGTATCGATGCATGTGTGTATCGATGTGTGTGTGTGTGTCAGTGGGTGGTGATTGTGGGGGATCCCTGTGCATGTGACACGAGGAGCATGACAACATGGTCGCCCACACATCCATAAAGGTCAGAGTTCCCCTTCCCTGAGGAGCGTGTAATGACCTGTCACGCATCGCATGCCAGCACACTCATGCCACATGACATATGGGACGTGTTAAGTTGATAGACTGAGGAGCCACTCTGAGCAGCTCTTAGACCCAGTAACACTGAGCAGCTCATAGACCCAGTAACACTGAGCAGCTCATAGACCCAGTAACACTGAGCAGCTCATAGACCCAGTAACACTGAGCAGCTCATAGACCCAGTAACACTGAGCAGCTCATAGACCCAGTAACACTGAGCAGCTCATAGACCCAGTAACACTGAGCAGTTTATTGACCCAGTAACATAACCAGAACGCTGCTGCCGTTAACAACTATTTGTTGTTCGATTGTGGTTGTGAATTATTTAGTGATTTCTTTCCTGGTTCTTTGATTCACTGTCTCTCTGTGGTTACCTTGCTGGGTTTTTTTGTTTTGTTTTGGTGTGTCTGTAATAGAGTTGTGTTCTTACAGGCCAGCTCTTCCGAATACTGAATGGAGACTGGAATACCTATGTAACGAACAAACACCTGAATATTCAAATTGTTCAGGCCAGCCCTCGTGCGTGAGGGTTTCTTTTTACAAGGACAGATACAATAGCAATATTGCAAGAAGCTGCGTATTGTGTTTTAGTTAACTTTTTTTATACCC
Organism: Notolepis coatsorum; assembly: GCF_963971535.1. Taxonomy (NCBI): domain Eukaryota; kingdom Metazoa; phylum Chordata; class Actinopteri; order Aulopiformes; family Paralepididae; genus Notolepis; species Notolepis coatsorum. The sequence goes on along the minus strand of NC_140170.1, from coordinate 88,771,911 downwards.
ATTCTTGGAGCAGGTTGGTACACATATACATGGGGGGAGGGCCAGGGGCCCTTGCTCAGGGGCACGTCGGCAGGATTAGACGGGTAGCCCCACCACCAAAAATAGGAAATAAATAATGAAGGCGTGTTGTTGACCGAGACAAGGACTAGGCTAGACAGCAGGTAAATATGAATTCTGAATTCCTGTATTATAAAAGGTTTGTTTACGTCGGTAACGTTCCATCTACAGATGCGAGGTGAATATAGTTATTATATAGTCAAAATAAATCACGGATCGGGCCTCTAATGCACCATCGCATCGCTCACGTCCGATGATCGCTTGCCAATTATTGCTTGCATTCGATGTCAACAGGAACTCAGAAGAGGTCACCGGTCGAGACATGGATCAGGTGCGCTGGCCTCGGATCGATGGAGCACTGTGACTTCCATCAAGTCCAGGGGGCCCTCGCCGCTCATCCCCTCCTCACGTGTGGGTCCAATTGATACATGTCCTGTGTGGTTGTCAGCGGCCACCGTCGGAAGCTGTGACTCTCTCTCTTTCTCCGTCGGCACCGTCTCTGGGAAGCCGCTGGTTTTAATTAAAATTGATTTTGTCTCCGCTAAAGGAAGCCGCGGTAATAGATGGAAAAGGTGGCCCAGCTCTGCCCGCCGTCTGCAAATATCCCATTGTGTCCTAAATGGGTTTTGAAGGCATGCAAGCCTGGGATCTCATTGGAAATGGTGGCTCTTATTATCTCGCTCTCCTCTTGACACAAACACACACACCTATGGGTAGCATGCCTACGTGTGAGCAAATAGGCATCCTACATCCTGGATACATTCACTCTGTTTCTCGTTATTTTACATTTATTTGTATTACTTAGATTTTCTGTCACTTAGGGCTAGATCCACAAAGAATGGATCTGATGTGCGGTGATTGATTGAATGAAAATTTTATTAACAGATTGCAGAATGGGTACAATACAGTACGGCTCAATACACACAATTCTTAAGGGGATGCAGACCAGAGAAAGACTTTCGTCTTATTTACATCAGGGTCCCCCATTTTCAATTCATAATGAATTGTAAGTAAGGGTGCAACTAGCACCGTGCAATCCATTCTTTGTGGATCTAGCCCTCACTGTGCAAACCAACTAATTAAGGCATTATTGCCTGACTTTTCTGTTTTATATTTTTTCTTTTTCTTTGTCTACAGTGAGTGAATGAATGAATGATCGTTACATTTATATAGTGCTTTTCTAGACACTCGGCGGAATCCACAAAGGGTTTGCACTAGGGATGTCCGATATTATCGGCCGATATCGGCATTCAAATGTGATATCGGAAAATATCGGTATCGTTTTCAATTTTTTTTAAATTTTTTTTTACATTTCTATAACCTTTATTTACCCAGGCAAGCAAGTAAGACCAAATTCAGATTTTATTTATTGTCAAAAGTATGCATTATGTTGTGTTAATTCCACAACAAGAGATATGTAATGTTAATTACCTGAAATTATTCAATTTTTTGGGGGGGAAACGCTGCATATATCGGTATCGGTTGATATCGGTTGATATCGGTATCGGAAATTAAGAGTTGGACAATATCGGTATATCGGTATATGTTCTGAAGGATCAGATTAAACCGAATATATATATTTATTTATATATATATATTTAATTGTATTTGTATATCCCCTGATATCCCCTGTATATTCCTTGTACAATATGCATTGAATATCCCTTCTAGTCTACTGAACATCCCATAATAGTCTCCATTCTACCATTGGACGAGACCTTGGTGCCAGGTCGCCATACCCCTCAGACCAGGTTCAATCGTACCGCTCAACATGTATGGACAAGTCCTAGTTCCGCGTAGGAATATGTCTACCGCACCACTAATGGTACTATTTGTTCATAGTGCGTATATATACTGCGCTATTAAAGTAGAGCTTTCTTTTAGTCCAGTTCCTTACCCTCCAACAGAGTGACAGACGCAAAAGCCTCCCCGCGAACCACGTGTGGGCAGTAAGGCCAATTCGGCCCAGTATCGGCATTGAGACATCGTGTATATTAATATTTGAATAGTCATATTTGGCACTATATCGTCGAGTTGGACGTATTCTATTAAGCTAATAATAGTCTATTCATATGTAGTGCCTCGTGCGGTAAGAGTTCTATAGTAATCAGCACCCCCATCGTTCCGGGCATCAGCTGGACGCTTATCCAGGGTGGTTGACCCCACGTGAAGCTGCACCCGAGGAGCTCCAGGCCAAAGAGCGAGTGGACCTGTATATTGGATTATTCTACCGACGACGGCTAGCCTTCCCCGGCTTGGATTATGCTTTGAGTACTTTGATTATTCTATGGATAAAGGCCAACACTGCGGTGTGTTGGAAATACCCCCCCCGGAGAGGACGACAGGTGAGAAGACGCTCTACACGACGAGGTCGCCTCACGTCTCTCCATCGTGGACCGGAGGACGCCGGCCACAGAGAGTCCAACTGCTTTCATCTGTGGATCGAGGATCGCTGGGCACCGGGTCGCACGACTGTGGGCTCTCCCAGGATACCCTCGGCCAGACGGGATACAGCCAGACTCTACCCCCCCCCCTCCAGCTGTCCTACAAGCAGTCGGAACCTTCCCCTAGTGTATCCAGCTATATAATCATTCAAGTATCATTGCTATTGTTCCCTAAATATTCCAGGTTGTATATTTGCTTCCTGCGCAATCAGAGATTGGACATTCGATATTGATCTACCTACGAATACTCATTTGCCATAAAAGTGCATACTATTTCAAATCATAAATGTAATTAAGTGATCGTTGTACATACCTTTTGCTATGTATTATTATTAAACGCAGACTTTCGACTTGGTACATTTGTGTTGGATCCGTTTCATCAGGTGGGAGTGTTTATCATAATTATTTATGCCTAGTACTGGGTGGCCAGAGTCTAAAGTACAAGAGGTAGTGGTAGTAAGTATCATATCTAACAATACAGTCAGGGAATTGTACCCCTCAGTTACAATTGGTCCTTCGAGCCGGATGGTAATCAGTGTAATATTAATATAGTGTTATTAATATTAAAATGGCCTATGATGAACACTCCACGAAACGATCCTCCTAACCAACAACGCCCGCGGCGCAAACGACAGCTCCCTCAGTACCTAGAGGCTTACGCTGTCAGTCAACAACCTAGTCTTCTACCAACAGTAAACGCGGTAAAACTAGAAAGTAAAATTATGTCTAACCCTAACGACCAGGCTACCCCGACCATAGAGGCCCCTATGGGTTCTAACGTAACTGACCCAGCTCACGGTGGGGACCAGGGGGAACCAGACATGACTTTACACCCCGCCAATACCGAAGAAGTAGTCCCCGACGAGTCCCGGGAGGAAGACAACACTACCGAGAGAGAACTCGGCACGGAAGAAGATGAGGAGAGCACCGTGGAGATAGAGCTCCAAGACTCCGCACGGAGTACCCCAAGGGACGGCTCCCCTATACAACCGTCTTCTCCCAGCGAGGCAGAGAGGACACTACAGCAGGCATTCCTCGTCAGCCTGAAAGCCTCTACTGAACGCGATAGACTCCAGGGTGAACGCGATCGATTGCAGATACAGCAACGGAGCGAAGAAGAGCACATACGCCTGGAAATAAGACGCATTCAGATGGAAGAGAATATGGCAAGAGACCGGGCCGACGCCCAGCGCGCCGCCACAGGTGCCCAGAGAGAATCGGATCTCACCAAGCGCGAAGCCGAGCGCGACAGAGCACAAGCGCAACTAATAGAACAGCTGATCAGAAGGACAACACCCCCTCCCTCCACCAGAGGCTCCAGGAACTCGTCTAGACATCACTCCAGGGCGGCATCCCCTAGCCGAGTAAGCGACCCTGAACTTGACCAACAGACGAGGTTTATACCCCCCGCAGACCCCCTTCCCCAACCGGTCCAAGCGAGACCCAGCCACCGGGAAGGAGCAGCATACACTGCGGAGAGGCTAAATCAGAGACTACAAGCCCTGGATGACCTAACGGAAGACGAAGAGGAAGAGGAGGAGAACCACGCCCGACGACAGCACAGTACTCTACCGGACCAGGAGGTCCAGTACAGCCCAGGCTATACCCCCGCGGAGCTGCGCTACAGACCCCCGACGCTATTCACGGGTGAGCACGACGCACGACCCGCACCGAGGAACAGCACCTGGACCAGCGGGCCATGGTACACAGCCGGTACCAGCCCACGCCAAGGAGCAGGAGGAGACTCGCCTAGGAGGCCTCTCCCCCAACGCTCGCCGATGTATCAACAATCCGCGTCATACATTGGCACACCTATGGTACCAGACTTCACCCAGGAGAACCGGGCCCAGTATACGGAGCTCCGCATGTGTCTGGAGACAATGTTGGTGGATGTCATTGATGAACGCCATAAATACGCGATACTACTGAAGCATTTAAAGGTACCCCGCGCGCACAACATAGCGCTCGCCTACGCCACTTCCACGACCCCATACACCGCAGCGCTGGTAGCGTTGGACCAGAGATATGGACGTATATGGGATTACGTGATCCAGGAGATCAGGCACATCGACCGCCTACCCCCAGCAACAGACAATCGAGCACTGGACGACCTGTCCATCAGAGTGCAGTCCCTGGTAGGGATGCTGGGAGCGCAGAGGGAAAAGGGTAGGCATGAACTATACGCCAACTCAAATGTAGAGAGGATCTTGGAGAAGCTACCGCCCGCCCGACAGGAGCGCTTTAGGCGGCAGAGAGACCACCGAGACCCTAATGGCCCCGAACCGAACCTCCTCGATCTAGCCGACTTCCTGGCGAGAGAAGTCAGCAGCTTACGGCTAGATACATTCGGACGGAGCACCCCTGGCTCCAGAGAAGGAACCAGGAGACTAAATGATGGAAGAAGATCGGTGACTGTCATGCACCAATCGGAGTCAGTGCCAAGCAGTAGGAGCCACAGTACCCCCTCAAGAAAGGAGAAGTGGAAGATAGTGTGCCCCTACTGTGAGAAAGAACACTGGCTGTCACAATGTGACTCATTCCCCAAGATGAATGCGGAGGAAGCGAGTCAATGGATAAAGTCCAACAGACGCTGTTTTCGCTGTGCGCGATCACACATGGCAGCCGAATGCCGCTTAAAGAAAAAGTGCAGTCGGTGCGATGGAGCCCATCTGGACATACTCCACGACAGTAACAGACGGCGGCCTCCACCCGCACCATCAAGCAGCAAAGCAAGCGTCATGTACATCGACCCCGCCAGCAGCAGCGGAGCCAGAGTGCTCTTAAAGGTAGTCCGTGTGACATTGAGCTACCAGAATAAAGTCATGGACACTTACGCCGTCCTTGATGACGGGTCAGAGAAGACCCTTCTGCTCGCGTCCGCTGCGGCCCAGCTAGGGCTGCGGGGGAGCGAAAACCAAATGACAATTCGGACAATAAGAAGAGATTTGAAAACGATAAAGGGCGAGAATGTCTCATTCTCTATCGCAGCAAGCGGCCAGCCCGAGCGACGGTACAGGATTACAGACGCCTTCACCAGCCAAGAAATAGGACTGTCGCGGTACACATACCCCGTAGCCAAGCTGATGGAGAAATATGTACATCTACGCAAGCTACCGATCCCACTCATAGACGGTGCTACCCCGACACTGTTGTCCCGATAGACCGGGTTCATACCGGACCCAGAGGCTGTCCTGCAGCAGTCGAGACCCGCCTAGGATGGACTCTCCAAGGCCCACTCGCCAAATCTCTCAACCGAACCACAGCCACTAGCTGTCTCCACTCCCGAGTCACAGAGGGAGACACCGCACTCCTGCAGCATGTAGAGAGGCTATGGACCTTAGAACAAATGCCCTTTAAGAACGAAAAGAAAGACATTCGCTCTAAAGACGACATCTACGCCATTAACCTCCTCGAGACGGGAACAAAGAGAGTCCCAGTCAGCGGCGTGTTGAGATACGCCACGCCACTCCTGCGGCAGGAAGGGATGCCTACCTTTCACGCAAAGAAAGACGCCACAGAGCGGTACCTACTAAACACAGAGCGGCGCTTAGCCAAGGACCCCGCCCAAGAAAGTGTATACCGCGCTGAGATTGAGAAGCTCATCACAGCTGGACACGTCACAAAGATTGACATTAAAGAGGCCGACCAGACGACTGAATCGTGGTACGTGCCCCACCACAAGGTTCATCACAACGGCAAAGACCGCATCGTGTTTAACTGCAGCTACCAGATCGGATCCCAAAATCTGAATAAAGAGCTATTGCCCGGTCCTACACTCGGCCCCTCCCTACTAGGCGTACTACTCCGCTTCCGCCAGGACAAGGTGGCTATCAGCGGGGATATCAAAGGGATGTTCCTGCAGGTGAGATTAGTAGAGGAGGACAAGCCCCTGTTGCGGTTCCTATGGAGAGAGAGGCCAGGAGATGAGCACCCAGCCATCTACCAATGGGAAGTCCTCCCTTTCGGAACTACATGCAGCCCATGCTGTGCTACATTTGCACTACAGAGACATGTCGCAGAGGACCCCGCAGCGGACGAAGAGGTCCGACACAGTGTGAAGAACAGCTTCTACGTAGATAACTGTCTACAAAGCGTTTCGACCCAGGAAGAAGCCGAGGCTCTCCTACTTAAACTCTGCGCCTCTCTGATCAAAGGCGGCTTTGATCTCAGGCAGTGGGCCAGCAGCGATCCGCACGTACTGCGCAGCCTCTCCTCCGCGGACAAGGCAGCGAGCAGCGAGACCTGGATGGCCACAATCCCAGGAGAAGCCCAAGAGATGACACTAGGACTAGTGTGGCGCTTCAAAACAGATTCGCTCCACTATAGACACAAACCCCTGACCACAGAGCAGGGAAGGTCGACGGCAATACCGACCACCAGACGGAGTGTGTACAGAACACTCGCCCGACAATATGACCCGTTAGGATGTATACTACCGTACACCACCAGGGCAAAGATGATTGTACGAGCATTGTGGGACAAGGACCAGGGCTGGGACGACCCCATTCCCGCACACCTTGCATCCACCTGGAGAGAGTGGGAGATGGAACTCCACTCACTCCCAGGCGTTAATATACGCCGAAGCTACTTCCCACCCACGGTGAGGCCAGAGACATGTAAAATGGATTTACACGTCTTCAGTGACGCCTCCGAGGTCGCCTACGGATCAGTAGCCTACTTGCGGGCCCAAGAAGAGGGGGGAGAGATCTACACAGCATTCATCCTCGCCCGCTCGAGAATAGCCCCACGCAAGCAACAGTCTATCCCACGTCTAGAGCTCTGCGCAGCCCTCGCAGGAGCGCATCTAGCCACGCTCATCCAACGTGAGCTCACCATTCCGGTGCATACAACAATCCTGTGGTCAGATTCCACGACAGTACTCGCCTGGATCAAATCGGATTCATGCAAATACAAAGTCTTCGTGGGAGTCAGAGTCACTGAGATTCAAGAGTTAACCGGAGAGTTAACCGGAGAAGCAAACTGGCGCTATGTTGATACAAAACACAACCCAGCTGACGTCATCACCCGGGGAATGTCCCTAGATGACTTAACCCGTCATAACATCTACAGTGACGGACCAGCATTCCTCAAGCTCCCGGAAGGAGATTGGCCCACGCCCACCCCGAGGGAAGCAAGTGACCAGGAGGCTGAGAATAAGAAACCCATGTTCTGTGGATTGAGCACTGTTGTCTCCGCAGACCCCAACATAGACGATTGCATTACCATAGAGAGTGCGCAGCAACGGACATTCCTGCGGCACCACCCAGAGATTAAGTCCCCCGCTGATATGTCAGCAGCTGACTACGAGGAAGCAGAACTGCTTCTACTGCAACGAGCCCAGAGAGACTCGTTCCCCGATGAACTAGACTGTCTACAGGGAGGAAAGCCCGTCCCATCAGACAGCAGATTGATTCATCTGGCCCCCGAGAGTGACACACATACCCTCATCAGAGTGGGTGGTCGCCTGCGGAGAGCCCCCAATTTACCGGATGACATTAAGTACCCGATCGTATTGAACAGCCGACACAAGGTCACAGAGCTGATTATAAAGAAATACGACGAGGATGTACACCACGCAGGAGCAGAGAGAGTCTTCGCGGAAATCAGACGTCGTTACTGGATACTTCAAGGAAGAGAGGCGGTGCGACGCTTCCAGCGAACCTGTCTAGACTGCCGAAAGTGGCGCGCGCAGCCCAGCATACCACGGATGGCTGACCTACCTCCATGTCGCCTCCGACTCGGCGACAAGCCATTCCACTCAACAGGCATGGACTGTTTTGGCCCGCTGCACATAAAGAAAGGAAGAGGCACCGAGAAGCGGTGGGGTATTGTATTCAAATGCATGACCACCAGAGCGATACATATCGAGCTCCTTCCGACCATGAGCGCAGACTCATTCCTTATGGCCTTCCGAAGATTCACATCACGGAAAGGAAAACCGTCTACATTATTGTCCGATCACGGGACAAACTTCAAAGGCGGAGAAAGAGAGCTGAGGGAGAGCTTCCAAGCTATGGGCCCAGAACTTAAGACCCACCTCGCTCCAGCCCAGATTGACTTCCAATTCAACCCCCCAAACGCACCCCACTTCGGTGGAACTTGGGAACGAGAAGTACGTTCTATAAAGACAGCCCTGTACGCAGTACTTGGGGCCCAGACTGTGGCAGAAGAAGTCCTAATGACAGTCCTCACGGAGATTGAGGGAGTATTGAACTCAAAGCCCCTCGGTTACGTCTCCAGTGATGTAGCAGATGTCGACCCAGTCACCCCCAACACCCTCCTGATGGGGCGGCTAGATCCCGCGTTACCCCAGACAATGTACCGGCCTGAAGAAGCGAACGGCCGACGAATGTGGAGGTACAGCCAAGTATTAGCCGACAAGTTTTGGAGCAGTTTCCTACTGCACTACCTACCGTCTCTACAGACCCGCCAGAAGTGGGTAAAAGAGAGAGACAATTTGACGGAAGGAACAGTCGTCATGATTATTGACCAGTCACTACCCAGAGCTATGTGGCCGGCTGGCCGCGTAAGCAAAGTGATCACCGGTGCCGATGGCAAGGTCCGAGCAGCTGAAGTACTCGTCCAGGGGCGCATTTACACCCGTCCTGTGGCGAGGCTCATAGAACTGCCCCGACTCCCAGACACAATCGATGATGACCATGACCCTATGACTTTGTGAGTTGACTGACCCTTACAGCGAACCCTTGAGTGGTAGACAGTGCGGTTAATCTGTCTCTGCTTAACTAATTGGGTTGGGACCAATTAGGGGGCGGCTGTTCTGAAGGATCAGATTAAACCGAATATATATATTTATTTATATATATTTAATTGTATTTGTATATCCCCTGATATCCCCTGTATATTCCTTGTACAATATGCATTGAATATCCCTTCTAGTCTACTGAACATCCCATAATAGTCTCCATTCTACCATTGGACGAGACCTTGGTGCCAGGTCGCCATACCCCTCAGACCAGGTTCAATCGTACCGCTCAACATGTATGGACAAGTCCTAGTTCCGCGTAGGAATATGTCTACCGCACCACTAATGGTACTATTTGTTCATAGTGCGTATATATACTGCGCTATTAAAGTAGAGCTTTCTTTTAGTCCAGTTCCTTACCCTCCAACAGAGTGACAGACGCAAAAGCCTCCCCGCGAACCACGTGTGGGCAGTAAGGCCAATTCGGCCCAGTATCGGCATTGAGACATCGTGTATATTAATATTTGAATAGTCATATTTGGCACTATATCGTCGAGTTGGACGTATTCTATTAAGCTAATAATAGTCTATTCATATGTAGTGCCTCGTGCGGTAAGAGTTCTATAGTAATCAGCACCCCCATCGTTCCGGGCATCAGCTGGACGCTTATCCAGGGTGGTTGACCCCACGTGAAGCTGCACCCGAGGAGCTCCAGGCCAAAGAGCGAGTGGACCTGTATATTGGATTATTCTACCGACGACGGCTAGCCTTCCCCGGCTTGGATTATGCTTTGAGTACTTTGATTATTCTATGGATAAAGGCCAACACTGCGGTGTGTTGGAAATACCCCCCCCGGAGAGGACGACAGGTGAGAAGACGCTCTACACGACGAGGTCGCCTCACGTCTCTCCATCGTGGACCGGAGGACGCCGGCCACAGAGAGTCCAACTGCTTTCATCTGTGGATCGAGGATCGCTGGGCACCGGGTCGCACGACTGTGGGCTCTCCCAGGATACCCTCGGCCAGACGGGATACAGCCAGACTCTACCCCCCCCCCTCCAGCTGTCCTACAAGCAGTCGGAACCTTCCCCTAGTGTATCCAGCTATATAATCATTCAAGTATCATTGCTATTGTTCCCTAAATATTCCAGGTTGTATATTTGCTTCCTGCGCAATCAGAGATTGGACATTCGATATTGATCTACCTACGAATACTCATTTGCCATAAAAGTGCATACTATTTCAAATCATAAATGTAATTAAGTGATCGTTGTACATACCTTTTGCTATGTATTATTATTAAACGCAGACTTTCGACTTGGTACATTTGTGTTGGATCCGTTTCATCAGGTGGGAGTGTTTATCATAATTATTTATGCCTAGTACTGGGTGGCCAGAGTCTAAAGTACAAGAGGTAGTGGTAGTAAGTATCATATCTAACAATACAGTCAGGGAATTGTACCCCTCAGTTACAGTATAGGTAAAAAAGCCAATATCGAGCATCCCTAGTTTGCACGGCTTTTTATCGTAAATTGCACCGAGCAGTTAACGTGACGCACCTACCGTCTTCACAGACATGGTGGTAACTAAGCGCAAAGCCCTAAGCCATGCATCTATAAAGGGGCATCAGCCTCCAGAGATCCCATGCAATTGTATTTATTATTTAAATATTGTTATTTAACGTTGTCTGCTTTCGCAATGTTGTTGGCGTTATTGATTGATTGATTTTGAAACGAGATTTAGATTTTGCATCATGCTGCAACTTTTATTTGTGTTATGCATTGCTCTTGCTGCTTGTTTTATTATGTATTCATTATATAAAGCACTTTGAACTGCAATCTTTTCATTTATAACGTTTCGTCTGGTCCATGGAGTGGACTGGAAACACGGCCAATGAAAAGTTTATTTATTTTAGTGTACATGTTTGACAACGTTGAGAGAGAGCGAGAGAGCGTGATGTATTAGGTTTGAGTTTGAGGCTTGAGCGTCCTAAGTTGCCGTGGTTGATGATGTCACACCAGGATGTCATTGTCAACACACAGAGTTGGAAACGGGAGCAGCCCGATGGACAAAGCGATATAAAGAAACAAATAGCCAATAAATGTGAAGTTATCTTTGAACCTCTGTTGTCAAGCCTCGTCAATATACCCCCCCCCCCCCTTTCATCACTAATGGAACTGGTGCCGCGGAGTCACGTTAGAACATTAGTTAGTGGCTAACGTAAGTTAGCTTAGCGGCTAACGTTAGCCTGTTGGTGCGCTAAAGCAAGTCTCCTCTCAGCCTCCTTAGCCAAATTGAAATACCAAAACTATATGGCAAGGTCCGTGAGCAAGTGGAGAAAAACTCTGTACAATTAAACACTATGGAATGACCACTGCAAACGTTGAGTGAATCGTCAAGTAACGTTAACCTTTAGAGCAAGGTATAGTCAAAATCCATACCGTAGCGCAAATTTATTAGGGGTGGGACGATACATCGATCCAGATCGATATATCGATCTATTATCAATAATCAAATAGGATCGATGCAACGTAAAAAGATTGATTCATATTGCGATACTCTTATTTTGAAAATACGGCGACGTCATCGCCCCGTGCCCAATGTTGTGAAACTCCTGGTCCCTTTTTCTACTTTTTTGAAATATTTTGAGTGTGTGTGTGAGCACAGCGGTGTCTGTGTTTATTATTATTTCATGAAATTGGTTAAATATCTTAATTTTACATATATGTTCATTGTGTGAAAAGCTTATAATATGAAACACTCTAAAACAATAGTTATAGTGTTTAGTGCCTTCTTTACCCCTGGTCCCTTTTTCTAATCTCGGTCCGCTCCCATGTTAAAACGGCATTTTTAACCATTTTTAAATCTACTCTCATTCGTTCAATTCTCGATATATTTACCAAACCATTGCATATTCCACGAGCTAAGAACCCCGTCTAGGTTAGGATGTGCTGTTACCGATGTAAAACACATGGTGGCGTAATCGCTCTACAGATAACTTTGCCACAATTCAAGGGAGGTGAGATAGGCTGTACCAGGCTGTACCGGTCTGCCAGTGATTGAAACTCCGGAGACATGGTTTGGGGTGGTGGGGGGAGGGAGCGAGTGGATTTTCTGAGACAGAACCAGAGACGAACCGGACCGCGCAGTCGACAGCGCGCCACACGCCGAAATACAAGCCCCCCCATCGCCGGCGCGCGCCAACGAGGAAGTGTCACGCACGGAGCAGGTCTGGTTCTCTTCCCAACAGCGAGGCAAGTCCAAGATTTCTGCCGCAGAACAACTTGGAACCGCCCACACCAGATTTGGGTAAGTTGAGCGCTTAGTAACGTTTCGCCTCAAAGCCGTTTCTGGCCGAACTAGTCATCGAATCTTTAATATTTTTTTTGATTCGTATTCAGAGGTATTTCGTAGAGATATTTCTAAATGTAATGTTTTAAAAAAAAAATATGAGAAATATGGTAAAAAACAACATTTATCCGTTTTTTCGATGAAAAAACACGTTGTATCAAACAAACACAGGTTTGAGTGGTTATAATTCATAAATATGAGTAATCTGTTGAGAGATATATTGAGATTATGCTATTACTGTTAATCATGGGTAAATTCTTTTTTTTTTAAATAGTAAACAGTTAAAATTATATGGCTTTAAACATGAGCCATCATTTCATCTCTTAAGCCCAGTGAGCTCAGCCATTGCTAGGGGCATCAACAGCACACAGCAGTAGCGTCTAGAGCGTCACTAGAGCAAGACTAGTCTGCCTATTCTGTGACCCAAAACATGTCACTGCTGTTTTATTCTGCAACGGGTCCAATACATCTAACCTGCTTTGCAATCCTCGCCACTCCATTATGCCCACGTCACGTTAAAGATCAAAGATAACGTTACGTTAGCGTAAGCTAACAAGCTAACCCAGAGCCATAGGCAGAGAGAAGTGGGACTGGGAAGGAGGGTGCATTCTCGAGATAGCCCCACTAACAGGATCTGGCTGGTACTGCACCTTAATACAGCTCTGTGACAGTGAATAGGATATTAATATCGAAAAAAAAGAAAAACGAACCAAAAACAGTGAACAGGAGGTCTATTTGTATTAAAAATAATAGATTGTTTTTCATTTAAATGTCTGGAAGAGCTCAAAAATAAAAATGTCAAATGATATTTCCATTGCCTTTTTTGATTTAAATGTTACTGATTGTGTTAAATGGGCATATAATATCGTCTCATATCGATCGCAGGCACCTGAATCTAATCGTATCGTGGCAGACTGTGTGATATCGGATAATATCGTATCGTTGTCCAAAGAATCAGTATCGTATCGTGATGAAACTGGTGATTCCCACCCCTAAAATTCATACCGGTGTACTTTCTATACCGTTAATACCGTCCACCCTTAATCTCCATGAATTATTATATTGTGTGTTATCTCTCCACTCCACGCTATGGTAGTGCTTGTGCCAGCACAGGAGATACGATAATAAAACATTTTATATAGGCTATATACATATTTAAATTTAAATCTAAAATAGGCTCAGGAATCAGGATTGTTAAAGCTAATTAGCCTAATCCATGTCAAAAAGAGTAGCCTATAGTAAATGTATACACACACAAGAGAGAGGGAGAATAGCTTATAGCTGACTTAATGATTTTACAATATTTTTGTTAATGAAGTGAAATATTTATTATCATCTATCCAGTTAGTTTTATAAAAAAAAAATATTATGTTTTTGGTAGATTTTTATTTGTTTGTACTACCGGCCAGTCTGGTAGAGAGAGAGATAGAGAGAGAGGAAGAACGGGAGACAGAGCGGGGGGAAGACATTCGACAAAGGACACCGGGTCCGGGAATCGAACCCGGGTCGGCCGCTTCGCGACGCAGCGCGTTACATGGGTCGCCACTTGGGTGCCCTATCCAGTTAGTTTTTTTTTATCCACTTTTTCTCCTCTTTTTCTATTTTTTCTCCCATCCCAATTTCGCTGTGCCAATTCTCCCCTCCCCTGTCTTGAACGTTGCTTGCATATGCCCCCCACTGGCCGGTTGTAGGGAGGATAGAAGCCTTGCATCACGTGTCCCCTCCAATACACGAGGAGGCAGCCTGTCACATCTTTTCACCTGCCAGCGCGGACTCTCATTGGCGAGGTGTAACGTGTGGGAGGCTCACACTACCCCCGCCATTTCCTGTCTCTGCTGTGCAGGCGTCCCCAACCGACCTGTAGGAGTCGCTGTCCACAACGTCCAGATTACCACCCATTGACTTCCACCCGCTAACTCTGCCAATTGAGTTAGTATGACGGCCGGCCCAAGCCGGAGGCAACGCCGACAGCCGGATTCGAACCCGGTGTCTCTTGCGTTGGTGACGAGCGCAATGTCCGCTGCGCCACCCAGCCGCATTCTATCCAGTTCGTTTTTATAGTGTAACGCTACTTCAAATCATTGAACGTACAGAGAGAGACGGGCTATCAAACGGAAGTTAATAAAGCGAGCAAAGCGTGCACTGTGTCGAGTCATGGCTCTAGGCGGAATCACGAATAGTGGTTTAAGATAAGTTATTCTCTTAAAGTCTGGCATTTCCGCCGCAAAAGTAATAACAATACGAATCGTTGAAATTTCATTGTCGAAATTTCATCTTTGGAATTTCAACGTCGATATGGTCGACGAATCGTGACAGCCCTAGTCTGTAGTGTTGGTGTGTGTATTGGAGTGTCTCTGTGTGTGTGTGTGTGTGTGTGTGTGTGTGTGTGTGTGTGTGTGTGTGTGTGTGTGTGTGTGTGTGTGTGTGTGTGTGTGTGTGTGTGTGTGTGTGTGTGTGTGTGTGTGTGTGTGTGTGTGTGTGTGTGTGTGTGTGTGTGTGTGTGTGTGTGTGTGTGTGTGTGTGTGTGTGTGTGTGTGTGTGTGTGTGTGGCTTGTCCTTCGGCACCAGGCTGAGATTGACTGAGGCACAGTTGTCCGATCTGTTTGTGTGCACCTCCTAATTGAATTGAACCTGACCAATTGAACCCAAAGCTGCCTTCTATTGAGTTGAACGCAGAGGTGAGTGCGTTTATCACACTTCTGTCGCAGTGAAAAGGAGGAAGGCTGTCTTCTCTTCCTCACACTCCACACACACTACACCCCTGAGGCGGCTCAGGCCATGAAATATCAATATGGTTGTGTGTCGTCATCCCCCACCGAAAAGAATCGGATGGGTTCCGTGTAGCCACAATACCCCCCTCCCCCTGACCATCCAACGCTTCAGTAGGTTCAACACAATCCTCCATTTAAACCGCTCTTTCTTTGCGGCTCAAGGCCTTGTCACTCTAAATCCCCCTACATGCCTCTGTGGTATAGATTCAATGGTTGGGTCCCAGTAGTTCCTAAGTGCTCATTCTTTTTTCCTTTATTTTCTGTGTGAGGCTTCAGCGAGATAAAAATCCCCAGAACGAAAATCTCACCTGCACATACGCTACCGTTTACATTCTCCCTTCTCTGCATCTACGCTAATGTTTACATTCTCCCTTCTCACTGATGGAAGTCAGGATTAGTGCCATGGGTTTTCTTTCTTCTTCTTTTTTCTTACTCTTTTGTTTAATCACTGGCTCGGGTTTAGAATGTTGTGTAGTTCAGGAAACCGTCGGAAACAGCGGGTTTGTTGTAGGCATTGTTTTTGAGGTGCGAGGGGACCTGATGCTAGTGAGTCAAGTAGAGCTGTCCCCGAAGCCTGTTTTTGGGATTAAAACTTTGGTAGGGTTTTTCAAACCATCGTTTTTAATCATGCAAAAAATTAGCTCCTTAATAATTTTTCTGGTTCAGTACTGTCGAGTCTTGATTTTAGGCACATAGCGCACATTTATGCTTAACGTAGCACATATTGCTGCGGTTAGTTACTGGCCACTTGGTTTAATCCAAACGTCCATTCGGAAACGTTCTATTATGAAATAAGACTGGTGAGTGTGAGTCAGTCAACTCTCTCTCTTTTTCGCATGATTGATTCATTTCCTGATGCATGACGGTGACCCCCCCCCCCCCCCCTCGACTACACTAGACTGTTGTTGTCCTGTGTTTGCGCGTGACTTTCAAATTATTGTAAACGCAACATAGTACTGTGATATTCTGATATATATCACATTCTGATATATATTTTTTGTGTACATTTATTTTTTATTTTATTTCAACGAAAATTGTAAAAAAAATAAAAGATTTAAGCTGAGGTTCGAACCCATTAATAAAGATTCAAACTCCAATGTAACGAACGAAGGTCCGAACGTTCAAACGTTTGGGCTCAGCCCTAACCCCCATACAGTCCAGTGATACCCCAGTACCTTCCAGTGATACCCCAGTACCTTCCAGTGATACCCCAGTACCTTCCAGTGATACCCTAGTGCCTTCCAGTGATACCCCAGTACCTTCCAGTGATACCCCAGTGCCTTCCAGTGATACCCCAGTGCCTTCCAGTGATACCCCAGTGCCTTCCAGTGATACCCTAGTGCCTTCCAGTGATACCCCAGTGCCTTCCAGTGATACCCCAGTGCCTTCCAGTGATACCCCAGTACCTTCCAGTGATACCCCAGTGCCTTCCAGTGATACCCCAGTACCTTCCAGTAGGGCTATACGATATGCAGGGCCGCCTGGGAGAAATGCGAGGCCCTGTGCGAGATTTTTTTTTTTTCATACAGTCAACATATTCTTAAATAATAGCGCTGCCCGAGGCTGGGCATGATACAGTCAACATATAGCAAGAGAGAGAGCTCCCGTTCTACAGTCAATATACAGTGTTATCGCTGCACAGACCCGGCAATGCCCCTGACCCTCCACCAGAGCAAGGCCAGAGAGAGAGAGAGAGAGAGAGAGACACACATTGGAAAGAAACAACCCAAAACCAGAGCAAATTGAAATGCTATTTGGCCCTAAACAGAGAGTACACAGTGGCAGAATACCTGAGCACTGTGACTGACCCAATACTAAGAAGATCCTTGACAAGGTACAGACTCAGCGAGCACAGCCTAGCCATCGAGAAAGGCCGCCATAGGCAGACCTGGCTCCCAAGCGAAGACAGACCCACTGCACACAAGATGAGGTGGAAACCGAGCTCCACTTCTTAACAACCTGCCCACTATACCAAGACATATACTTCCCACAAATTGCAAACACCCAAAGAGACTTTGAAAACATGGACAATAACTCAAAACTCCCATACCTACTGGGAGAAATACAAGAATGTGAAATAAAGCCCATTTGAATTGAAGAGAGAGAGATAGATAGAGCATGTCTGTGTGTGTTAGAAAGAGAGAGATAGAGAGAGAGCATGTCTGTTTGTGTGTGTGTGTTAGAGAGAGAGCATGTATATGTGTGTTAGAAAGAGAGAGAAATATAGAGAGAGAGAGCATGTCATTTTGTGTGTTAGAGAGAGATATAGAGCATGTCTGTGTGTGTTAGAAAGAGAGCGAGAGAGAGAGCATGTGTGTTTGTGTGTTAGAGAGAGAGAGCATGTCTGTGTGTGTGTGTGTTAGAGAGAGAGCATGTATGAGATAGATAAGCAAGACAGCTAAGATGAGCCCCTAAAGGATATTCAACTTTTAATGGAAGAACAAAACAGAAGGAAAAGATAACTTCACAAAGGCAACATGAATATACATTGATCCAAAAGGACAAAGATCAACACTTAAATCCAAAGAGAAGAGGGTCTATACCAGAGAAAACAAAGTAGCAAGGAGCCAACGGCCGACTTCAGCTAAATAGGCTAACTGCAAATGGAGTAGCCAGGTACTGACACCAGGTACACACCGTTAGCTACAACAGCTAGCCGGCCCGTTTGGCTCAATATAACGTTAGCTAAGTTAGCTAGCCGGCCCGCTTTGGCTCAATATAACATTAGCTACAACAGCTAGCCGGCCCGTTTGGCTCAATATAACGTTAGCTACGTTAGCTAGCCGGCCCGCTTTGGCTCAATATAACATTAGCTACAATAGCTAGCCGGCCCGTTTGGCTCAATATAACGTTAGCTATGTTAACTAGCCGGCCCGCTTGGCTCAACATAACGTTAGCCAACATAACGTTAGCCTTAGCCACGATAGCTAGCCGGCCCGAGAGAGAGAGAGATATATCCACGGCGGGAATAGAATAGAGTGCATTAAAAACTCACCAAACGTCCAAGAGGATGGAGACAACCGCGTGGAGTTGACGAAGTTCATCTGCCGAATGACTGTCCTCTTCATCTTGGCATAACAATGCTGCACGCGCTCTCTCTAGGTTAGCTAACGCTAGTTAGCCTTTAGCTAAGCTAGCTACTAGCCGACATGGCTATCCCGACTGTCTGAACCACACGTTAGCACTCGATATTATAACGTATCTAAAGCTAACTAGCTGTCCCTGCCTTTAGCTAAGCCGACATGGCTAGCCTGACTGAACTGTCCATGCAACAACTGTCATCTTCAGTCCATCTGCCGAATGACCGTCCTCTTCGTCTTGGCTGGCATAAGCATAACCGCCAATGCTGCACGCGCGAAATAGTCAAACACAGCTGACGCACGCCGGCCGACTGTACACATGTAACCCCTCCCTTCGTTGAAACCAATAGTATGTCTGCTGCAGAGCCCCAGAGCTCCAATAGTGAGTATGTCTGCTGCAGAGCCGCAGAGCCAGACCAAGTCAGACACATTCTACAAACGTGTCTAATGTGAAATATATAAGCATATAAGCTAAACTAGATTTTAGGTCTGTGATGAAAAAGGGCCTCGCAGGAAGGGGGGCCTCGCAAAAAATAAATAAAAATAGAATTTTTTTTTTTTATATTTTTTTGTGCGAGGCCCCCCTTCCCGCGAGGCCCTGTGCGACCGCACTGCTCGCACACCCCCTGACGATATGGCCTAAATATGATATCACGATATTTTCTGACACAATACACATCACGATGTTTTTCCTTTTTTCCCCAAACAATTCATTATGAGGCTTACCAAGACGGTATTTGAGTTTGCAAGCTAACATTAAAGACGAAAGACCCAAGCATTTATCATTTTTATATTATATATTAGATTTAGGTTATTGGATTATTAGATTATATATTGCATATATTTAGCATTTTAGCATTTTTTATTTATTTATTATATATTAGATTAGATTTATATTATTAGATTATATATTGTAACTATTTATTGTAGGGCAAATATAACAGAGGAGGGCATACATTATTACATTATAGTACTTATCTTATTAAAAAAACATTTGACTGTTTAAAAATAAATGAATGACCACACTCACACATGACGACTAATTTCTTTAATTGTTACATTAGATATAAATACTGATATTTTGTATGTAAATCTACAAACTAGTAGCTTATAACTAGAGATATTCCGATACCATTTTTTCCTTCCCGATCCGATTCCGATACTTAAGCTTTGGGTATCGGCCGATACCGATACTAAAAAAAATATTATATAAATGATAAAACTTTTTTATTTGTATTTTTTTACAGCTACATATACTGTTTTATATATACTGTTTTTAAGTAATAACTAGAAAGTAATGGTATTTATTCAACAACAGATGATTGTATAGATTAGTATTAGTATCATTAATTGACAACTATGCTCAATGAGTTCACCCACGGAATGGTTGTTGGGACACTGGTTCCGCACGGACGTTATACGTTGTTGCATTTCCTATCCAGGCTGCTCCGTTTCAGTTGCGTGATAGTAATGTGTATGTTGTGATTTTTAATGGACAATAAATATTCAACATTCTCTTTTGAGACTCCGCCTCAGACTCTTATCCTTTGGCACTAAAAGATAAACATTGTCACCGGTATGGCTGTCCGCATTATGTCATTAATTGTCGATCAGTGACGACACAGGTTAGCCACGTTAACGTGAGCTAGGTTAGCCAGTTAGCGTGAGCTACCGGTAGATGGAAAGAATGTAACGTTACTGGTGAAAAAGTGATTTACCTTCGAATACTCCTTTGCCAACTTGCTGTACTTTGCTTGCAGGTCTGCAGCCATTATTGCTGGATTATGAATAGTCCCGACTTTAGCCAAGGTAACGTTAAGCTAAAACTAGCTCTTCAGCTAATGCTAAATAACACCAGCAAGCTCCCTGTCACACCGCTCTGCGAGAGGGAGAGGCGGGAGGGAGAGGAAAGCATTTAGCACTGCGCTTGTAAGTCTCATCTCAGCCGCGGCGGCCTCTAACGCGAGGGCAAAACATCACGATATCTACGATACGTTTTAAAAGTGTATCGTTAATGAACTGTACCCGATATTTATATAATATCGTCATATCGCCCAGCCCTACCTTCCAGTGATACCCCAGTACCTTCCAGTGATACCCCAGTACATTCCAGTGATACCCCAGTACCTTCCAGTGATACCCCAGTACCTTCCAGTGATACCCCAGTACATTCCAGTGATACCCCAGTACCTTCCAGTGATACCCCAGTGCCTTCAAGTTTCAAGTTCAAGTTTCTTTAATAGTTGTCATACAGAAGTACAGAATACTTTTGTACAAAATGCTTCTTACTGTTGCGCTCCAGAGACTGTGCATGACAAGATAAGTATGAAATAAAAACATAGTAAAAATAGTAAAAATTAGAAGTAAAAAAAGAGGTCACAGTGTTCAGTTTAGACATATGTACAATGTTCGTAGACGTAGTTACCATACAATATACAATACTGTGCAGTGTACTAATATACAATACTATATAGTGCAAGGCATAAATGGACGAGGTGCAGTTTAGGTACAATTCACAGTAGGTGTACGAGTTGTAGTGCAAATCCTTTATCAATAAATATAAAGTGTAAGTGTGTTTGTGTGATCTAAAGTGTGGAGAGTGGGTGCTGCAGTGTGTTGTTTGTTTGAGTGAGTGTGTGCGTGTGGGTGTGTGTGCTGTGTGCATTTGATGGTTGTTGCATAGTGATTATTGTTCGTTTAGCGATTATTGTTCGTTTAGCAGCCTGATGGCCTGGGGATAGAAGCTCCTTCTGAGTCTTTCTGTGCTCGCCATAAGACTCCGGTATCGCTTGCCTGACGGCAGCAGTTCAAAGAGGCAGTTGTTCGGGTGGCTCGAGTCCTTAATAATTCTCTTAGCCTTCCCCTTGCACCGCTTGTTGTAAATGTTCTGGAGGGTGGGAAGCCCCCCTCTAATTGTGCGTTCGGCTGAACGTGTCACTCTTTGTAGTCTGCTACGGTCTTTTGCAGTGCTATTCCCAAACCAGGAGGTGATGTTGCCGGTCAGGATGCTCTCTATTGTACATGAGTAGAAGTTCCTAAGGATCTTCTGACTGACTTGGAACTTCCTTAGGCGCCTGAGGAAGTAGAGGCGTTGTCGTGCCTTCTTCACAACACTGTCAATGTGTGTGGTCCATGTCAAGTCCTCGGATATGTGGGCTCCGAGGTACTTGAAACTGTTCACTCTCTCAACTGGTGCCCCGTCGATGCTGAGGGGGCTGTAGTCCTTGACCCCCGACCTCCTGAAGTCCACAATCATCTCTTTTGTTTTGCTGACGTTCAGGGAGAGGCAGTTCTCCTGACACCACTGTGACAGGTTCTCTACCTCTTCCAGGTAGGCCCTTTCGTCGTTGGCAGAGATCAGGCCCACCACTACTGTGTCATCAGCAAATTTGATGATGGTGTTGTTGTTCCGCTGTGCTACGCAGTCATGTGTGTACAGGGAGTAGAGGAGGGGGCTCAGAACACAGCCCTGGGGGGCCCCTATGTTGAGCGTGATGGATGAGGAGGTGCAGTTGCCGGCTCTTACCACCTGGGGTCTGCCCGTCAGGAAGTCCAGGACCCACTGGCACAGGTCATAGTTCAAGCCCAGGTCCCTGAGCTTGGCTATGAGTTTGGAGGGGACTATGGTATTGAATGCTGAGCTGTAGTCGATGAACAGCATTCTCACATAGTTCCCCTGCCTCTTGTCCAGATGTGATGCTGCTGTGTGCAGCACATGGGCTATGGCGTCCTCCGTGGACCTGTTGGGGCGATATGCAAATTGCAGAGGGTCCAGGTTGATGGGGAGGGAGGAACAGATGTAGCCCTTCACTAGCTTCTCAAAGCACTTCATGGCTATGGAGGTGAGGGCTATTCCAGTTATACCCCAGTGCCTTCCACCACAGTACCTTCCAGTGATACCCCAGTACATTCCAGTGATACCCCAGTGATACCCCAGTGCCTTCCAGTGATACCCCAGTACATTCCAGTGATACCCCAGTACCTTCCAGTGATACCCCAGTACATTCCAGTAATACCCCAGTACCTTCCAGTGATACCCCAGTACCTTCCACCACAGTACCTTCCAGTGATACCCCAGTACCGTCCAGTTTGGATGTCTGTGATAAACCATTTCAAAGTGAGTTGTGAGTTCATAGAGATTCCATCAGATACAAAAAAGGGTTTCTCAGTGGGGCCTCCATCAGGACATCTTCCTCGCTCCCTGTCAACCCGACATGAGTCTCTTCTTTGGCAGCGATGTAAGAAGTGGGAGAGGTGGACGCACTGGACGGTGATTCATCTGTAATCAACATCTCTCTGCTGCAGGAGGTGGCTCAATCATAGCGCAGCAGTACACCAACTAGTGTGTGTGTGTGTGTGTGTGTGTGTGTGTGTGTGTGTGTGTGTGTGTGTGTGTGTGTGTGTGTGTGTGTGTGTGTGTGTGTGTGTGTGTGTGTGTGTGTGTGTGTGTGTGTGTGTGTGTGTGTGTGTGTGTGTGTGTGTGTGTGTGTGTGTGTGTATGTGTGTGTGTGTGTGTGTGTGTGTGTGTGTGTGTGTGTGTGTGTGTGGGATCCCTTCTCCAACACATACTGGAAGCTGCACCTAGAAAAAAAAATGCGTTCTCTGTTGGGAATCTACAGTCGTGAGTGATTCATTTGTAAGGATTTTGTACTGGGAGATTGAAATGTGCAGTTTTTCATTTTATGCTACAGGTATTTGTTATAAAACCAAAATTACTTTGGTGGTATAGTTAAGTCAGCAGACATTAATTTAACTGGCATACTTCAGAGCCTCTATCAACACCTCCACTGGCTATGTTAATCACAGCCGCCCATAACAAAACATATGAGTTAATTAATGCATGAATAATTAGTCGCGCTAATTAGCGAGTAGTCGAAAACTCGCTGAAGGTGCAATTTGGCTGGCTCGGACGCCAGCCTTCACACGTCCGAGATAATTCGGCATACTTCTCCCCCGTGAATTTGTAAGAGGCTTATGAGTTCACTAAACATTGATTCGATATATTCTCCAATGACACGTGCATGCTATGATGGTCATGCTTGTAATCCTATTGGCTAAATGTGCTTAGCTGTGAAAGCAGATTAAGACGTAGCTGTGTTTTCTCAGCCAGATAATGTATCCCCAATGCCCTGGTAAAATCTAAGCAAGAGCGTTTTTAACATTTGTCCACTATTGTTCTCCCCAAGCATGTTCAATCAATCCGTGGATCTAGAGCTCTTTGGGACATTTTTAGTAGCATCTACAGTACGACGCTGAGATTTCATGACGCCAATTGGATGTCGGCATTGATCATGGACAATGAAAGGGGTATTTATTTTGTCTAAATTACTTACTTACTTACGCCTTTTACCCGGTTTGGGTCATAGGCCGTCAACAAGGGTTCTCCAAGCTTGTCTAAATGCTGATTGAAAAATATTGAGCAGCATTTGATGTTCAACGGAATATTGCTGTCTTGATATTAGGAACAGAGAGTTTCTAAAGTTTTTGTTAGAAAGCTATCCTTCTCTTTCCATCCGTGTTTAAAGCTCAATGTGTTTCTGTTGTCACTGAGAGTGAGAATAATAGATAACGCTACATGTAATGCACGACTACTGAAATGCACTCCTCACTGGCCTCCCAAAAAAAACACAGAACGACTCCAACTCATTCAAAACCACATCAGTCCTGTATTAGCTAACCTACACTGGCTTCCGGTAACATTTAGAATTGATTTCAAGGTCCTCCTCCTTATATACAAAGCACTAAATAGAACAGGACCAAGCTACATTGCAAATTCTCTAGTCAACTATGTGCCTCCTAGAACATTGCGATCATCTACTACTGGTCTATTGAAGGTTCCAAGCCACAGTCTAAGGAAAATCGGGGATGCAGCCTTTGCAAACTATGCACCAAAGTTATGGAACACACATACCTATGGACATTAGGGAAGCTAGATCTCTTAATATTTTAAAAAAATAAGCTAAAAACGTACCTCTTCACCATAGCCTTCTAATACACCCCGCTGTTGATTGTACTGTAGCACTATTTTACTCTGTCCATTCTATTGCATAATTTTACTATCTAATTCTATTCTACTATTCTATTATTGCATTGTATTATTTTGCTCTGTCTATTGCTTTTTATTACAGGTTCAAAACTGTCAAGTATTAAAGTGTGTGGGTATCAAACAAGAGACTGTCAGGCTTTAAAACTGTGTAGGACCCAGGCCTAGAACAGTATAAAACAGTAGCTGTAAAAAGAAAAGAAAAAAAAATTATAATTAATATAATTTTTTTAATGTATGCACTGGTATCGGATCAGTATCGGTATCGGCCGATACCCAAAGCTTAGGTATCGGAATCGGATCGGGAAGGATCGGAACATCTCTAGTTTAGTTCATGGTTCAAAGTAATGGGAAAAGGGTGCTAGCTCGCCATCAATCAGAAGCTAGCCACAAGACTTGCATTCACGCTCTCCAGCACACAGCCTCCCTGCCTGGCACAACAACCACAACAGCAGGGTCTATAGTCACAGTCAGGACAGTAGGCTCTACAAGTAGGCTCCCTTAAAACGCTAACGCTATTAAAGAAAAAATACAGTGGAGGTTAAAATAAGAATATGACTTGGCCTGAAAAAAAGTTCAGTCAGGAGAATTTTTTTTGCTTTAATCCCTGAGTTCATCTCAAACTGTGACAAGAATGGCTGCCTAAAAATACATCGTGTTTCAATGTCTTGTAGTCCAGAAGCCACCCCAAAACTGAGCCAGAGGCACCCTTGTGTGGGTGTGGGTGTGGATGTGGGTGTGTGTGTGTGTGTGTGTGTGTGTGTGTGTGTGTGTGTGTGTGTGTGTGTGTGTGTGTGTGTGTGTGTGTGTGTGTGTGTGTGTGTGTGTGTGTGTGTGTGTGTGTGTGTGTGTGTGTGTGTGTGTGTGTGTGTGTGTGTGTGTGTGTGTGTGTGTGTGATTGATGTTCGTGCTGACCGTCGTTGACAGTAGAGGGCAATACAAGCAAGTGATGCCTGTTTTCCCAACACCCACCTTAAAATGAGTTTTTAGGGGAAGTAAAAACAAAGTTTGGACAGTCTAAAATGCGATGGGATCACACACACAACGTCTAGTGTGACCTCACTGCGAAGCACAAACACTGGAGATAAGTCGGTTGTGTCTTGAAAGACGATTCTTTTCAACCGTGAAAATGAACATGCATGTGCAGTACATGACATGAGGGGAGCTTATTAATAATGCTACCCTTCCATACGGGAACACTGTGTTCCAATGTGAAGTAGATTCACACTGCTTCCCCTTCATTGCACCCTGCTAAGCATGACGCCTGGCTACGTGATGGACCTTGTCCTCCGCAGGGTGAATTGGTTACGAGGGGAAACAACGGCAATAGCTCTTCTGCATAATGACAGTTTTCATTACCGACATTAATACAAAACAAACGTAATGAAACCTGGGAACTAACGAGCAGCAGCTGCTTCTATCTGGTTCCCTAAGACCCAGTGGTTCTCTGTTTTATCGGAGAGAGGCTCGGGAGCCCAGGGGGCCTGCCTGCCTGCCTGCCTGCCTGGGGCCCGGGGGGTCTGCCTGCCTGCCTGGGGCGCCAGGGGGCTGGGGTGGTGAAGAAGAGGGCATGGCCCTGGCAGGGAGCACCACAATCTGGCATACGAGCAGCCAGCCAGCCAAGTGGAAAAGGGCAGTCTGGTGAATCTGGGTCTGGGCATCAGGAGATGGGGTTGAGGCACTGACACAGAAGAGCGAGCACCATTTGGTAAATGACAGGAAGAAGGAGATTTTCTGGAGAGAGAGAGAGAGAGAGAGAGAGAGAGAGAGAGAGAGAGAGAGAGAGAGAGAGAGAGAGAGAGAGAGAGAGAGAGAGAGAGAGAGAGAGAGAGAGAGAGAGAGAGAGAGAGAGAGAGAGGGAGGAGAGAGAGAGAGAACACAGGGAAGAGAGAGAGAGAGATAAGGCATTACGTTCACACATTGAAAATGTTTTTCAGATCAAGATCATGAGTTCCCCAGTGCACAGATGTTTGAAACACACTTCATGCAATACAAACCAAATATGTATAGAATTACAAAAACAACAATGTTAGTTATTGTGGTTAGCTGTACTTACTGTGTGCACTTTTAAATCTTTTGTATGTTGTCATTTCTATATAATAAGTTACTATATATTATAGTTACTTACACTATAATAGGATATATATATATATATATATATATATATATATATATATATATATATATATATATATGTATGATTAGAAGATAGGCGGGGTATTATTAGAAGATAGGCAGGTAGGCTACATGCTATTGATTAGAAGATACATAGATATGATTAGAAGATAGATAGGTATGATTGGAAGATAGATAGGTGTAATTAGAAGATAGATAGATAGATAGGTATGATTAGAAGATAGACAGCTAGGCTACATGCTATTGATTGGAAGATAGACAGGTAATCTACATGCTATTGATTAGCTGTCTCATCCAAGTCCAATACCTGTGTGTGCGTGGGTCTCTGTCTCTCTCTCTATATTCATAAATGGTAAGGCAAACATACTGTGCTTCTCAGAAACTAAGCTCGACGATTCTGTAAAAGATCCAGAGATAGAGATTGAGAACTACTCAATAATCAGGAATGATAGGAACAAACATGGAGGTGGTGTCTGTATGTACATACACAAGGACACCAAATTCATCAACAGAAATGACCTGAATCATAAATCAATTGAAACTGTATGGGTGGAAATCCTATTCGAAAGGGCGAAATCCCTACTGGTTGGCACAGTCTACAGGCCGCCAGATCATAGTGGCTTTTATGATACACTGGATGGGTGTTTAGCTGGAGTTGAGGATGTAGACAAAATTCTTATTGGAGACTGGAACACGGATATGCAACGAAAAGATGCACCCGTCTTCAAGGCCTTCAGTAGGTTTTGTGATCTGCATGGCCTCAGCCAGCTAATCACCCAACCCACACGTGTATGTGAATCAACTCAGACTACCATTGACCTCATTCTGACCTCCGACAAGTCCAAGATCTCAAATAAAGGGGTTATAGCATGTGGGTTAAGTAGGCCCTGCCACGATAACAAATTTTGCTGGGCGATTAATTGCCCCCGAAAATATCGCGATAAGCGATATTATTGCGACCGGTTAGAGAATTTTTTTTTTAGAAATTTATTTCCCAAAACTTTTATTTTGAAGCCCACCGCTCCGTCTTTTCCGGTGTTTAGACTTTTATTTTGAAGCCCACCGACCGGACCGGAAGTATTGTTGTTATTATCCTAGCTTGCTGATGCTGCTGGTGGACTGGGGCCAGCTAACGTTCGCTTGCTGATGCTACTACTACTTCGACATGCTGCTAATGGGCTGGGGCCAGCTAACGTTAGCTTGCTGATGCAGCTGGTAGATCGACATGCTGCTAGTGGACTGGGGCCAGCTAACGTTAGCTTGCTGATGCTACTAGTAGATCGACATGAGCTAATGATAAAACAAATGTTGAGATTTTTGGTGAACAACTAACTTTAAGTTAGTTTTAACGTTAGCTACTAACGTTTAAAACGCTAACGTTACACTACAAATAACGCTACTTGGTAAAAGGAGCAACACTATTGAGAAATGTAGTTAAGCTATGTGGTGTTGCCCCACGGAGCTCATGTGCTGTGCTCTCTGCTCTGTAGTAAAGCCAGCGGCCCGCCTCCCAACACGGACAGTGACTGACAAGGGGCACTGGTTCCGCCTCATTAAAACAAACGCGCAAATAGCAATTAATCGCGCCCGTCAAAATCATTGCATTAATTTTAATTATCGCGGCAATTAATCGATTTATTGCTTATCGCGGCAGGCCTAGGGTTAAGTGATCATTATATGATATTCTGTACCGAAAAAAAACTAAAACAAAAGGCTGGCTGCCACAAAACAGTCACATCTAGAGACCTCAAAACCTACTCTAGCGAGGCCTTCAACCTTGAACTGGAGAGTCTGGACTGGTCAGATGAACTCAATGGTACACTGGTTGACGAAACATGGCTAGGTTTTCAAAACCAAATTCTCAGCAATACTAAACGACATGGCCCCCCCCTAAGAACCACCAGGGTAAAAAATCGCGCTGAGCCGTGGATGCACTCCGAAATACTGGCCGCTATGAAAACCAGAGACAAAAAATGCTCTGAGTTTCGTAAAAGTCAGTCAAAGCTTACTAAAAGCACGAGCAGTGAACTCCAAGCCCACGTGACTGAACTCAAACTAGAAAGAAACAGACTAAGAAACGACGTAAACTCCATGATCAAAACTGCAAAAAAGAATTTCATCAATGACAAAACTGAGGAAAACAAAAACAAACCACGTGAACTTTGGAAATTACTCAATAATCAACTAGGATGCAGTAAAAAACTTAAAACCAGATTCTCAAACATAAACATAAAAACGGACAACACGCTCATCACAGACAAGCTGGATGTAGCCAATTACTTAAACATTTTCTTCACAAACATAGCCACAACACTGGTAAACAAACTACCCTCCCACTCAGGGCTTTATGGGGTAGAACACATAGTAGCTTACTACAAAAACCTAGGGGTCCGCAAGGACGACTTCAAGCTGGAAATGGTAACAACAGATGAGGTACTCAATAAACTGAGCGCCCTCCAACCTAACAAGGCCACTGGCCATGACAACATCCCCTCCAAATTCCTCAGAGACTCAGCAGCCGCCATCACACCAATCATCACACACATAATAAACCTCTCCATAAAACAGGGACACGTCCCCAAGGACTTCAAAATTGCGAGGGTGACCCCTCTGCACAAAAAGGGCAGCAAATTAGACCCAGGCAACTACCGCCCTGTTTCTATTCTCACCTCCATCTCGAAAGTCATGGAAAAAATAGTCTACGAACAGGTCGAAAAGTACCTAGCGGAAAAAAATCTAATCTACGAATTCCAATCTGGCTTCAGAACATCCCACTCCACTGACACATGCCTTCTCTATTTGAATGACCACATCAAACAAGAGGTGGACGCAGGCAAATACTGCGGCATGGTCATGCTGGACCTACAAAAGGCCTTTGACACGGTCAATCACTCCATTCTGATTGACAAGCTAAAAGCAATTGGTTTTGATAGTCTATCAGTGAGCTGGATGCAATCCTACCTTGAGGGGAGGGAACAGATGGTGGAGGTAAACGGTACTCTATCCCCCCCCCTCACAGTGAGCTGTGGTGTTCCACAAGGAAGCATACTAGGACCGCTACTGTTCCTAATTTATGCAAATGACATGTCGTCAGCTTGTGACTGCAACTTGTTCCTGTTTGCGGACGACTCAGCCCTGCTGGTCTCTGACAAGAACAAGTTACAGGTTGAAAAAACCCTCAGCTCGGAACTAGGCAGAATCTGCATATGGCTCGCTGATAACAAACTATCATTACACATGGGCAAAACAGAGTCCATTCTCTTCGGTTCAAATAACAAACTCAGCAAGACCGACGGCTTCTCAGTTACAGTGGGTGACAATATTGTCACAAGGAAAGATGAAATTACCTACCTGGGTTCCATCCTAGAGGCTAATCTCTCCTGTGACAAAATGGCATCCAATGTAATAAAAAAAGTCAACCAACGAACTCGATTCTTGTACCGGATCTCCTCTCTGGTAAACAAGAA